>NC_047668.1:59630339-59930339 GCF_011762505.2 Arvicanthis niloticus | reverse complement strand
CTGGGCCCCCTCACATCAATCATTAATCAAGAAAATGCTGAACAGAGTTGTCTACAGGCAATTGGATGGGAGGCATTTTCCCAATTAAAATTTTCTTTCTAGATAGCTCTAGCTTATGGCTAGTTGTCATGAAAAGACATGTGTGACCGAACAGGCCAGTCATCCACTTGGTATCATCCTTGTCGGGACTTCTTGTGGCTTTCATTGAAATAGAAGCTAAGCATCCCAAACCTATCAGATTGCAGGGAAGAGAGGCTCCATAGCCAAATACCACATGCAAGTCCACCAGCCCAGTGATGCTCAGCATGGCAAAGCTCTGCTTCACTCTGGGCTTGGCCTCCAGTTTGGCCAGTAAGTCATATAATGTTTCTTTGCCTCATGGCTGAAGATATATAAAATAATAAACTCGCCTGTGCATGTGTGTGTGTGTGTGTATGTGTGTGTGTGTGTGTGTGTGTGTGTGTGTGTGTGTGTCTGGTATGTGAGTTTTTTTGGGAGGAGTATGTATCTGGGTGTTTTTAGAATGGAGAACATTTTGGCATCATCTAATTTACTGCACATGAGAGCAGTTTCTTAATTGTACCCCTGGTAAGTGATGTGTGTGTGTATGTGTGTGTGTGTGTGTGTGTGTGTGTGTGTGTGTGTGTGTGTGTGTTTATCATGAAGACAAAACAATTGTATTTCCTCATCTATGTGATAGTTTTATGGTGCTGAAAGGAATAGTTCTCAGAATGCTTGTCTAAATTTGTTACCTGAACCACATTTCCTTTGAAAGTAACGATCCTTTTAATAAATGTGACTTCTAGAATTACTGTAGTAAGTGTCTGCATTAAAGAAGTGCACATAATGGCAGCAGCCCTTCCATGAAAGAAATCCCAGTTACATTATTTAAGGAAAATGGTTTTCTGTTGAGGTCTGTGATCCACTTGGACTTGAGTTTTGTGCAGGGCTATAGATATGGATCTCTCTGCATTCTTCTATAGTCAGACATTCAGTTAGTCCAGCACTGTTTGTTAAAGATGCTCTCTTTTTTCCCCATTGTATAGTTTTGGCTTCGTTGTCAAAAAAAAAAAAAAAAAAAAAAAAAATAAAGTGTCCATAATGTGTGGGTTTATTTTTAGGTCTTCAATTCAATTCCATTGATCAACCTGTATGTTTTTATGCCAATACCCTGTGGTTTTTATTACAGCTGCTCTGTAGTACATCTTGAAATCAGGAATGATGATACCTCCAGATGATACCTCTTTTATTGTACAGGATTGTTTTAGCTATCCTGAGGGGTTTTTTTTTTCATATGAAATTGATATTGTTCTTAGAGTAATATATTCTGAAGATGACGGCTTAGTTATTACATGGATACTGGCTAAGACTCAAGTTGATGCCACTATATATCAAGTAGATTTGTGGCAAGTCAAACAATCATGGAAAGTAGTGTTATTTGTTCAATGTTTGTCTGAATGATTTATATGTATTTGATTCAACATGGAAGTCACTGTGATACATTTTAACTTGTCCTGGTAGTTTAGTATGTTAGATTAGAAGCAATGCATGCAAAAATTGTAAAGGTGTTTATTTCTTTTGATAAAGGAAAACAAGTTATTAAAAAGATCTGGGAGAGATGGCATGAACCCATGCTGAGATGAGACTACTGGAAACACAGTCTTCTTGTGGATCACTAGGAACACTGAGTCCCTGGTACTACACAAGCAAAACAGAACATCATGGTCATACTGCAAAAAGTAACAAGTGCTCTTAAGTCTTTAATTGGTGGTAAAGTTTTACTGCTTGGTGTGTATATATATACACACATACACAAATGTATGCATATATACACATATGTAGTAAGGTGTGTGCTTTACAGCTTTTGTATACTGGTAGTGTATATGTTGCAATATGTTGATGTTGTTAGGTTTCATATTATGGTCAGCTTACCGCTTCTTTCTGCCTTCTGTTCTGCCCTCTCTCATCCTCTTCCTGCTTTAATCCTTCTACCACTTTTTGTTCTTTCACCCTTGTTTTCAGTTTGTTTATAATGAACCTGGATCATTTGTTCTATAATTTCCTGTCGGCCGAATTTGGATTGCTTCATTCTGTGTCTCAGTAAACACATTCTTGCTTTTGCATATTCTGTATGAACTGCTAATTTTCTCTAGAGGCTTATTCAAATTTAAGTTTATTTTTCCCAGAAGAAAATTTCTTAAGGTAGCATATTTTCTATCGAGAGCGCTATGATGTCTGGTTGTCACTGTCTGTTAGTGCCAAAGATTAAATTGGGAACTTATGTGTGCTAAATACACATGGTACTGTTGTGCAAGCCCAAGTTTTATATACAGCCTTTAATTGTCTTTGTTTAGATCATTAATTTCTTAAAAGTTACAAAATGAACTGGGCCTGATAGCATGACTTATTATCCGAACATTCAGGAAGTGGAAGCAGGAGAATTACAACTTTGAGGCTAGTCTGAGCACATAATACATTACTGTTATATGCACATAATAAGTATTATAAACACATAAAAGACCCAGTTTCCAGTCTCAAGTTGAGAAATTGTGACATTCCACTAATATATCTTATTAGTTTACTGGTTGGACTATGTCTTAGTTTAGGTTTTATTGCTGTTAAGAGATACCATGACCACAGCAGCTCTTATAAAGCAAAGCATTTAATTGTAGCTGGCTTATGGTTCAGAGATTTCATCCATTATTTTCATGGAGGGAAGCATGGTGTCATGCAGGCAGACATGGTGCTGGCAAGGTAGTGGAGAGTACTACATCTGGATGATAGGCAGCAGGTAGCAAGAGAGTGACACTGGGCCTGGCTTGAATATTGAAACTTGAATACTTTCTCCAGCAAGGCTACGTCAATGCAACAAGAGCATACCTCATAATAGTACCAGTCCCTGTGAACCTGTGGGGTCCATTTTCACTCGAACCATTATGGATTATTTCTCTGAATGTAATATTTTCCTGATCAAGTAGTTGGTAATTATGGGTTTCAAAGCTTTAGGAAGGATAGTAAAAATACTTAATGTTAGTCTTAGTAACCGATTTTCAAAATGAATTTTTTAAAACTACTGATTTTTAAAAGTGTCATTAGTTCATGACTTTTAATATCATTTGTCCAACCTACTCATTATTGTTATTGATGTTTAATTGACCCACCTTGTTGAAGTGACCCCAAAGTCTTAGATTTCCCAGTTTCTGGTATGAGTAACTGACTTTTCTCATCTTGTCCTTTTTCTTCCAGGGCTCAGGCTTGCCTTTCCTCTCCTCATTTCTCACAGGTTTAGACTCTTACAGGAGAAGCACCATACTTTGCAAAAATGCCTGGCTCTATTTAGTCAGCAGATGAGCCTCTGTTCCAGGGCTCAGGTTATGCCTTTGGTTGGTCTGCCAGACCCTTTTTGTTTGTTTGTTTTAAGTTTCTCTGTTTGGTCAGTTTTTGGATCTTTCCTTTCCTTGCCTCTGGGTACAGTGTGCTGCCTTCTTCAGTAGCTGTGGGGTAGAAACGGAAGCTCATGTTCTTTACACTCAGTGCTGTTTCCTGTGGGGACACTGAGTGAGCAAAATCAGCCGAGAGGCGATTGTGAAAACTCACACAGGGCTGTGGTGTGATATTAAAGCTTCTGTTTTTCTAAGAGGAACAGATATTTCTTTATCAAGCAGCCAGACTTCCTGCTTTAGATTGGATTCTAGAAATAAGAGACCCCAGACAAGGACTTGAGTGTGTGTAATTTGTCTGCGAGGTGATTTCTGAAGGTCCAAGAAGTACTGCTGTTCTACTTGCTTCCTCCCGCTGTGATAACACCAGGACCAAAAGCAGCTCAGGGGAGGAAAGGCTTTTTATTTGGTTCACAGTTCATCATGAGGGAAATCAGGACAGGAACTGAAGAAGAGACCCTAAAGGAACACTGCATAAGAGGCTTGTGCACTGCCTTATGCTTAGTTTTCTTGTGCAGGCCAGGGGTACCTTTAGATTAGATTCTAGGAACAGGAGACTCCAGACAAGGACTTGAGTGTATGTAATTTGTCTGCGAGGTGATTTCTGAAGGTGCAGGAAGTACTATCACGTCACTGTGACATGGGCTAGCCCCTTCTACATCAGTCATCAATAAAGACAGTCTCACAGACATGGCCGTAGGCCAATGTGATGCGGATAACTCCTCAATTGACGTTTCTCTTTCCCAGTTGTTTCAAATTGATGCTAAGAACTACTAGTACAACTGGGGAAGAGAGAAAGGAGAAGTGGGAGACACCACTATACGACGCTTTAGAGATTAGCTTCCTGTGGGTAAGTGAGATTCAATTCCATTGGTCCCTTCGTAACTGTGTAGGACTTGCCTGGAATTGTTTCAGGGTAAAGAAGTGCATGTATCTGTTCTTAAGGCCTTCACTATCAAGCAGTTCGGTCTCAGATACTCTCCTCCCTGTCTCTGTCTCTGCCTCTGTCTCTGTCTCTGTCTCTGTTTCCGTCTTCCTCTGCCTCCCCACTCACTGCACTTTAAGCCAGAGAATGTCCTTTGCAGGCTGATGTAGGTGCTTGAGCTGATGGACAGCTAGCTTATGGCAGCAACTTTTTCTTAAACAGGGATAGAGTTCAGCGAGAGAAGGATGTGATTTTGCTCCCAAGGGACCATTTGACAATGTCAGTTTTGATTATTACAAGGGAGGGATGAGAAGAGTTCCTGGTCAGCATGTGGTAGGTGGAGGCTAGGGATGCTTCTAACCTTATCACAATGTATAGAACAAGCCTCTGTAGCAAAGACTTATTCATCCCCAACTATGGTATGACTGAGAAACACTGGTGATAGATCTGGTGAGCTCACAAATTCCAGATAACACTGTCATCTTCCACCCCCTCCCACATTACGTACATAAATACATACATACATACATACATACATACATACACACATATACACATGTGCATACACTTCTATATTTATAAACTTAAATCTGGACTCTGCATCTGAGAGGAAACAGGCAATATTATGAATCTGGCTTATTTCACTTAACAGAATGGCCTATAATTCCATTCAAGTTCCAAAAGAAGTCATAATTATATTTTCCTTTACAGCGGAACACAATTCCATTGTGTATGTGTACCATACTTGCCCTATTCATTTATCTGTTCCTGGAAATCTAGACTAGATCATTTTTTAAACTTTTTTATTTTTTGCCTATTGTCAGCAGTACAGGAGAAACATGGATGTGGAAGCACCTCTGTGGTGTGCTGACAGGTGTGGTATAGCTGGATGGTGTGGCAGTGCTAAGTTAGTTTTTGAGGGCCCTCTACACTGGTGAATGGTTTCCAGAGTGACAGCTCCAGCCGATGTTCTCACGAGCAGTGTAGAAAGGTTCTTCCCTATGTCCTCACCAACTCTTCCTGCCGTTTGTTTCCTTGATGGTAGCCATTCCAACTGGGGCGAGACAGAATCTTGCAAAGCACTGTGAATTTGCATTTCTCAGTTTTAAAAAATGAAATCTACCTATAAAAAACTGGAACAATTATACAACAAATATAAGTTTTATATAATTTATTGGTTGTTAACATTTTGCTACTAAAATCTCTGTGCTCACAGATATGTATTTATAAGCAGATATGAATATACAGTTTTATCTATCTGTGTTTTTTTCACAGAACCATTTTTAAAATAATCTGAAAATATGTTCCTATTTCACCCCTAAATACTTTAGTCTGTATTTTCTGAAGAAAAAACAGATTTTAACCTGAAAAAAATCTCAGGGCTGGTGTCATCATAAAGAAATTTTAAATAGTTACAGTAGTCTTTCTTCTTTTCTATTATGTTTTTATTTTATTATGTTATTTATTCAGGGTCTCATTATATAGGCTAGACTGGCATCAAATTATAGAACTTCCTACCTCAGATTCCTGAGTCTTGGGATCATTTTAGGCTCAGTAACAATCTGTTAGCTCCCCCGGAGGTGATCAAACAGTACCCATTGACTATAGCTAGTTAATATTCTTTAATCTAGGGTAGTTTGTGTATCTTTAACTTGTGTTTTGTTCCTTACAATGTTAGCAGCTTTAGAGAGTCCAAGCTTGTAGCTTTCTTGGCTCAATTTGATGTGGGGCTTTCCTCTGCAGGGTTTATTTAGGTGAAGCATTTGGTCACACGTTTGTAGCAGATCATGGTGCACCCTTCAGTGCTTGGCCATGTGCTTCATTTTAGATGGCTTCTTCCAAAGTTTTTCAAACTTTGGAAACTTTATAGACTTTACAAAGATACTTCCCCCTTTATAGTTAATTAGTAATTTATGAAGTGACTTTGAGATTATATATGATCCTCTAGTAACATTTTGTTGGGTGGTTTTAGTATGATCTAATGATTCCATCTTGAATTCTTTATTTCTGTCTGTTTATAGCTTGTTTTTTAAAAAGTATTTTGTGTCTTGAGATCAAATCTCCTAGATTACATGGTGTATTAGGACTGTATGGTATGGTATGAAGTATTCCCTAGAAGGTTCCTATGTTGAGGCTTGGTCCCCAGCTCATGGTGCTATTGAGAAGTGACTGGATTATCAGTGGGTTGATGTGTCGGTGAGTTAACAGTTGAAGAGCCTATTCGGAGTCAGAGCCTACTGGAGGTGACTCAGAAGGGCCTCTCTTGTTACAGACCCCTTTCTTCTGGCCCTGTATACTTAACTGGTTCCCACAGGCAAGTAGCTTTCTCCACTGTACCATTCCATCTTGTCTCTCTCTTGCTGTAGTCCAAAGCAGTAGATCCCACTGACCATGGACTGAACCCCTGAAAGCATAGGCCTGACATGATCTATCCTTCTTTATGCCAGTTTCCCAGATATGTTGTCACAGGAAAATAAGGCTCACTAATACAAGGACAAAGTCTCTTAACTCTTTCCATGTCACTGATACTGCCTATAGTAGTATATATGCTTCATATTTTTTGAGCAATTGAGTGGACTTATAAATGAAGACTCCTTAAGAGATGAGCAAAAAGCCCTGGATCCCGTCAGTTTAACCTAGATGTTTCTATTTACATTTTCCTTTTTTCATTTTCCTTAGGCACGGAGTACTTGATTGCCATCCCCGCCTCTCCACCCCCCAATTGCTTTCCATTTCAAGACTGTTTTCAGAGTCTACTGAATGGCAATGTCTCCTTTCTTCCTTGTAAATGCAAAGCTGCTTAGCATGATTTCCCCTTTCCCTATTTGTGATCCATATTAGACCATTAGCCAGGCAGAATCCCAAGCTAAGGTGGGAAGGTCTAGACACTGATACCAGTCTCAGTTACATAGTGAGAGCCCACCTCAATAAAAGGATAAATCTAAAAATGAAGCCAACCTTTTGATCTCTCTCACAGTGCCGTTTACCTGATCGGAAGTGAGATGTAAGTGTGGAGTAGTCCAGAGGTTGCACTGAGGTCACGGGTTTCTGAGAGTGTGCATACATCCGCATTCCTCCTGTGCTCACAGGTCCTAACCCTGATCTTTAGCACAGCATAAGAAGATGACAGCAGCAACATCTCATTTGCCACTTTCCTATAGTTTTGTTTTTCCAGATTCTTATTTTTTCATAAAAGCTATCACTACTGATTTGTTTTAAAAATAAGATTTAATTCCCAACTAGTTTTTAAAACTACAGCCATCATAGAAGATGGAGACGGTTTCTTTTCTTTTTTAATGAGGTCAATTGCGTTGAGGTCATTAAAGAAGAATTGGTAATAAATTGCACTAATGAAACAGCTTGTGAATATGCATTAGGAGATTACGAAGACTAAAGCTTTCTGCAGTAGAATATTCATTGCTTATTAAACTAATGCTAATTTATAGCAGTTGGTTTAAAATATTGTTATTTTATGCCTTGAAGTAAGTATACAAAAATACGGGTTAAAAGTTCACTTAAAACTTACTTTAATATCTAAGGACAGGTCATTCTATGCCTTTCATAATTAGACTGAATTTCATAGAGTCAGTGACATAGTAGAGTCTAGTTTTCTGTTTTCTTTTTTTTTCTTTTTTTTTTTTTTCGAGACAGGGTTTCTCTGTGTAGCCCTGGTTGTCTTGGAACTCACTCTGTAGACCAGGCTGGCCTCGAACTCAGAAATCCACCTGCCTCTGCCTCCCAAGTGCTGGGATTAAAGGCGTGCGCCACCACCGCCCGGCGAGTCTAGTTTTCTGAAAACTGTCCTTTCTTCTCTCTGCCTGTACTGGGCCTGGACCTTGGGCCTGATACATGTTAGATGTATGCTTTGCCACTTAGCCACTTAGTCCTCTTTTTATTTTGAGAAAGCATCTTGCCAAGTTGTCCAGGCTGGCCTTGAACTTGTGATCCTCTTGTGTAGGTAAAAATGGCTGGGGAACGCAGGGTTCCTCACCCCAGTCTGTTGGCTGGGAACGCTCTGGGTTCCTCCAGCTGGAAGTTAGGCCCAGTTGCTCACTAAAGGCCTCTCCACAGCTCCTCACAGCATGGCCCCAACACACTAGGAAGTCTTTGGGTTTCCAAAATGGGTTTATTAACATGGTGGATGGTGGATGGATCTGGATGCACCCCCCCATAAAACCCAGGGCGGACCTGAGTTAAATAGGGAGGGGAAGAGGGGGGAGGTACTGGGGAGGAATGTTTAATTGGCTCCACCCTCTGGCCTTCAGGTACCTTATTAGTATGTAAATCTTTCTAGGGCCTGGGGCCTGTTTATCCCACCCACCTGTGTATGTGACTGAAGGGTGCAGGTTGAATGGAGATCTGACCTCCTGTCCACAGCCCTTGCCTCACCTCCTGTTTGGGGTTATAGGCATGCATCCAAAACCCTGAGTCTGTAAACTGCTGAAAGATCTGGTTTTAAAATTTTTTATTGTTATTATTACTTATTATTTACCAAATAGAGATATGATAGGTATTGTTAAATGAGTTAGGGCCACTGTGTAGAATGATCCTAACAGTGTACTTAACATCATTGTGGAAAGTTAAGGAAGAACATGATTTATAGGTATGTTTTTCTCTCTCTTCATCTCTCCAAGGTCTCACTCTAGTCCAGACTGGCCTAAGACAACAATTTTCCTGCCTCGGCCTCCCAAGGGCTAGTATTACAGGCAAGCAGAACCATATTCTTTCTTTTTCAATATAAGAAAGAACCTTCCCTAGCCACTAATAACTGCAGAGAACAGAATATGCTGGCTGAGGGACTGAGCATATTTCCCTGGAACTGGTCATGGAGAGCTGGGTGGCTTTTCTCTCCTTTCATTCCCTTTTTGTTCTTCCTTCTGAGTCAGGGTTTGCTCCTGTACTGTCCAGATATCACTACTAGCCACATGTAGCAGTAGACTTTGACATGAGACCAGTCTGAATTGAAATGTAATGTGTGAAATACATGACAGATTCTGAAGTTTTATTATTAAAAAGAATATCATCCACCTCATAACTTTTATATTGGTTACCCTTTTATATTAATTATATTGATTACCTACTTTTATATTGATTATATTGTTTCATTTTATATTTGAATATATATATATAAATAAATAAATAAAACCACTGAGATTAATTATCTGTTCAAGATAGGGAAGAGTAAACATCCTCTACCTCATCTTGCTCATGATTTGTGAGTAAATCCCCCCAGAATATAGGACATGGCTGAGGACTCTGAAGATAGAAAAGCTGTTGACATGTGCAAGAGTTTGGTTCAGTCTCGAATGTCTTAAAGCTAACTGAGAAGCCAAGTTAAAAGCTTCCATGTAACTCTATTTGTATGATGTTCTTGAGAAGTAACTTTAAAGGAACAAGGAGAGCAGAGGCTTTTGTGGATGAGAGGAAGTATCAAAGTCTAGTCACAAAGGGATGGAGGAAGGCTGTTCTGGAGAAAGAATTATTCTGTGCCCACATGTTGGTGATATTATACACAGGTTTATGTGTAATAATACAGCTTGTGTAACATATAAAAAGAAAATTTGCTAAACATAAAAAGTTAAAATTTAATTTAATTTGTTTCCATTTTACCCTTTGGTGTGGTTGCCAGTGTGTCCAAACTGGTGGCTTGCACTATCATGTGCCATTTGGTGCTTCCCATAGTGGAAATGCCAAGTCTGGAGAGGAGGATTTGTTGGAAGGATGTCCTGGAAGGAGAGCAAAGACATGGAGATGGCCCACAGCTAGTTGCCCCTATTTTCACTTTTTTCCTACAAATATATTTTCAGTGCCTAGTACATGAAGACTATACTCCTCTCTGATGTAATTCTTTATAGTCTGTTTTCTTTCGTAGTAGAAAAGACAGTCTTTCAGGACAAAACATGCCCTATACAATAAAACATTACCATATTAATTATTGCTCATCAGTGATATCTTTCAATTTATAGGCAAAATGGTACTTGACAAGTTTTTCAACATATTAATGATGATATGCTTGGGATCTGTATTCAGTTCACAATTATCCAGTTGATATTATTGTTTAATTTTTTTTCCCCAAGAGGCACTGATGAGTTGATCTATGGATATTATGAAGGTGATGTCCTGGTGGGTGGCCTTTCTTTTTCTCAGCTTGATGCAAGGTAGAGTTATCTGGGAAGAGGAACCTCAATTGAGAAACAGATTGTCTGCATTGCTTGGCAGTTGATAGAGGAGTGTTGCTGAACCCAGATAACTCTACTCAAATCGTCCCAGTGGTGGCAGCCGTGTTCCTTGCTACCTACACCAATGTTTTGGGTTTTCAAAAGAAACATACACAGAGCCTTATATTTTAATATGCCTTAAACATCTTAATGGTTGGGCCACTTCCAAATCTCTGTGTGGCTAAAACACTCCCCTCTGATATTCTTGAGTTATTACTTACTAAAACTTATATTCTATCTTGGCTATCCTAGACCCAGACCTGCGGTGCTCTCAGGCTGAGTTCCCCCAGCACCTACATGACAGCTGTGTTCTCTGTCCAGCATACCTCAGACATGGCTTCTACTCCTTTCCTGATATAGCAGCTATCTTCCTTCCTGCTCCTTCCTTAGTCTCTTGCCCAGGACCTAAAATCTGGCTTTTGTCTCTCTGCCCAGCCATTGGCCACTGGGGGCAGGGTCCCTCAGTATTTTACATGTGGATGTGTGAATTCTCATGCAATTTTGGGGACCAAATTAACATAATACATGCAGGATTATACCAAACCCACAACATTTCTCCCCCTTTTTGTCCACTAAAAAGGCCTTTTCTCTCAGATATACATTGAACTGAATTATGACAGTTATGTAAACTATAATGTATGATATATAACAATGATGTCCAGTCCATCAATTTTTGTCAATTTAGGTATATTACTTTAACATTTATCCTAATTTAAAGAGTCTACAGTTCTATACCTGAATTGTGTTTTGATGTTAACTTGCATTACCATCTGAAAACTATCCTTTCAAATCTAGATCTTCTTTAATGCTAAACAACTTAACTTTGATTATGAGACATTAACTAGTCTTCAATCCCATCAGAAATCTGAGAACAAATTAAATATTATCTGAATAGATAGGAACCACAAAAAATAGCTTCCAAAACTTAAAGAATCTGTAGAGACAGCTGACAACGTGGATAGTCCCTTATACCTCAAAACATTGGTGCATCTGTCTTCAGCCTTCTAGCCAAGAAACATCTGATAGACTTGAAGTGAAGCAGGAACTATGAAGGACTAGCTTACCCTGTCTTGGCAGAGCTAAGCTGTCAAGTATCCAGCATCATGTGTCCTTTCCTGGATAGTACTTTTGCCTCCAGATGAATTAGGGTATTTCTTGCCTGGTGGCTACCTTGCCACTACTGGAACAACTCTACATGGAGGTTATGATGCTTAGTATCTTCTTTGAACTGTAAAGTGGGTACTGTTAGGAGCAGCCATGTCATCTAGTCAAAAGATCTATTAATATATCTACAACAGAGGAGGGCCTGGCCTATGGGAGTGGTGGCACCCCTGACAGATGATACTGGGTAGTATAAGAAAGTAAGCTGCTTGAGCCATAAGGAACAAACTAGTAAGCAGCATATCCCTATGGCTTCTGCTTCAGTTCCTGCTTCAGGTTCGTGCCTTATCTTGTCCTGATGATGGATTGTAACCCATAAGCCAAGTAAAATGTTTCCTCTCCAGATTGCTTTTGGTTATAGTGTTTTATACAGAGTAGAAAACTAAATGTGATGGGTGGTTTCCAGGAGCATGCCTGGCCAGTCTGTTGCTGGTTGAGTTAGGAATGCCAACCCTAAATGGGAGTTGGATCTTGGTCTAAAGAAATTAAAATGTAATAAGGTCCAGTTTAAAACCCTGAGGTAGATTCCAAAATTCAACTCTCCCTAAGTAGGAGAGAGGGACATGTAGGTTAGCTGTAGTATGAAAGGGAAAGTCTGAGGTTTTAGTTGGCATGAAGCATAATACTGCCAACAACCTATTTCAGTTTGCCATGATATTTAACACTAGAAGGCTGGTATCTATAATGAAGGCATGGGTTTTCTCCTGCTTGGTTTTAGATATTATTCTTGAAGAAAGTCTTGGGCACATTCAGAGACAAGGAGCAGCATGATCGAGTTAGATGAGGAATAGTGGAGGAAACTAGGTTGCACAGCTTGGCCAAGAAGTCAGAAGACTGCCTTCAAAGAGAGTTGGGGTTATGACACTGAAGAGAAAGTTGTTTTATAAACTCCTAAGAACAAGTGGATAGAGGTTTTTTTTTTTGGGGGGGGGGTTAGTGGAATTTAAATTTCAGCATAAGGAAACATTGTGTAGTTGAAGCTAATTCTTAGAAATGAGCCACCTCTTTTGTCTTCTGTAAAACTCTGCTGCTTAAGCTTGCCTTCCATTTTGATTCTCTCCTTTATTCTGATGTTTTCTAGCCTGACCCTCTCTCCTCATACTTGGGTTCATAGTAAATAAGCACGTAACAGAGCAGTTTAGAAGAATCATCTGAATTCTTTATTGCAGCCGTGCTTGCTCACGGTCATTCCTACTGGGAAGTAGACAGAGTGGGATAGCCCTAATTCACTGGGCTAGGTGGAGCCTGTGGACAGGCTGTGTTTCTTCTGTTTGGAGTGGAGTTAGAACATGTGGTCTGCTTGGCCGCTTTGGTGACTATACCCCTAAGATGCCCGATGCCTTCTGGAGAGTGTCATGTGCCATGGCGCAAGTGTAGAAAGCTGCCTTGAACCTGGATTTCTGTGCATTTGTACATGTGTTATTCCAGGAAGCAGTTTTGATGCACATCTGGAAAGAAATTTCCTGAGCATTGGTCCTTCTGTGGTAGACTGGCAAGTTTCAGAGGGTAATGTCAAACAAGACTTGAAACTGCTTTTGCTGTTAGGTGGCTATTGCGCTTCTAAAGTCTCCGTGTTTCCTTGCTTGCTTTCTCTCTTAACCTCACCTCAAATCACCTCAGATCCTATTTTTATTTCTTTGTTCTCCTGCCTACTCTTGGTTTTTATGACAGGTTGAAGTAAGCAGTGCCCAAGTCACCTGTACTGAGTGCTCACATTCTCTTCTCCAGGGTGAGATAAAGGAAACACAGTGTTATTGCCTTTCCCTGTGATTTGTGTGTCTTTATGTCCCCACCAAGTCAGCCTCGAGGGCAGCTGCTGTGCTTTCTACTTCCTGTATAACTCCCAGATGTCCTGTGTGTGCATCTGTGCAGAGTGCACTTTTAATAACTGTTCTTGACTGATTTACTCACTGTTCTTCATAGCAAGAACACAGTGCCACACGGTCCTTCAAGGAACCCACTGAGCATCGAGGCAAATGTTTCAGAAGGTCTTCCTTTGAGGCTGGGAGTTCAACTCTGAGAGAGTTACAACAGTGTGAGATCTCAAAAAGCATTTAAATGGCTTTATTTGTGTTAAAAAATGGTCATATAATATTTTTTGCTACATCTAACATAGCAAATACGCATCTCTATTACATATTTCTCAAAAGATCTTTTCAATTAGGGTATAATAATTTGGTATACAATTTTATTCTTTTGGAAAAGAAAAACTTTACTGTGAATTTAGATGTTTTTCTTTGTCTTAAACCAAAAAATTAACTAAAATTTAATGATACATTTTAAACATGTTTTTAGTACTCTTTAAAAAAGATATTTAAGAAAGTTTTTAAAAAGTGAAAATATTTTATAAGTATTCATATTATAAAGATCATTTTTTACTTTGAAAAAGAGGCCATTGTAGAGTTCTTTAAGTATAGAACTACAATTGCATTTTCAACATGACTTTATTTACAAAAAATAGATTTACCCATAACCATTCAGTAAAAGTTTTATAATTTATTTGTGTTTAACATCATATTTCTTTAAAGTGGGGCGGTTTTTGCATCAGACTAGAAAAATAACAGCTTTATTGAATATAATTCACATACCATACAATCCACCCTTTAATGTGTATTATCTAGTGGTTTCAGTATAGTCACAAAGTTGTGCAACCATTGCCACTAATTCTACATTTCCATCACTACAAAAGGAAATCTAACTGTTGGCATTCACTCTCTTTCTCCTATCCCCAGGGGATCACCAAGTTACTTCTGCCTCTACGTTTGTACATTTTGAACATTTCATATAAATGAATAAGTGACCTTCCCTCATCTTTAAATCTTAGCATTAATGATTTCAAAGTTGATCTACATTGTAGCATATATAATAATTAGATATACTCCTCTGTCTCTCCCCACCTTTCTTTCTCTTGCTTTACATTTATTTATCTACTCTTCAGTTGATGGACATTAGATGTGTATATGTTTTGGCTTTTATGAATTATGCTTGTATGGGTATTCATGTACATGGTTTTAGGTGGGCGTGGTTTCAGTTCTCTTGGGACCTCTAAAGGAAGAGCTGCAGAGTCCGATGGATAACTCTGTTTAACTTTCTGAGGAACTGCCAGGCCATTCACATGTGCCATTTTGTATCCTGCTTACTATGGTATAATGCAGCCTTTGCATTACTTGTTATTGTTTGTCTTTTTTATTATGGCATCCTAGTGAGCAGTGGCATGGCATCTCATTCTGATTCTGATGATACCTCTCCCTGGTGTCTCATTGAACATTTTATGGGCTTTTTGGCCACTTGTAAGTGGAGGAACATCTCATAACAGTGTTTCACAATTTAAAATTTAAGCTGACTTTTTATAACTGAGTTGTTAGTTTTCTTTATATATTTTATATGTTTTATGTGCTTCTGTGTATATTCTGTATATTATTATTATTTTATTATTTTTTGGTTTTTCGAGACAAGGTTTCTCTGTATAGCCCTGGCTGTCCTGGAACTCACTCTGTAGACCAGGCTGGCCTCGAACTCAGAAATCCACCTGCCTCTGCCTCCCAAGTGCTGGGATTAAAGGTGTGCGCCACCACCACCCGGCCTGTATATTATTTATTAGATATGTTGTTTGTCAAATTTTCTTCCATTTTATGGGCTTTTTTGCTTTCTAGGTAGTGTTCTCTGAAGGACAATAGCTTTTAATTTTGATGAAGTTTGACTTATCCTTTGTTGGTGGTGTTACTTGACTTGCTTTTGGGTGGAAGAAACTCTTAGTGCTTTCCAGAGAGACAGAATCAGCATAATATACACACAGAGGAGAGTTATTAGTATTAGGATCTGACCCATATGGGCATGAAGGTTGGGAAGTTTTATGATAGACTATCTATAAGCTATCATTGTGGGATGCTGGCCTGTAGTATGGCTAGGCCCATTTAGAAAGCCCCAGAACTGGAGATCCAATGATGCCATTCTCAGGGTGAGGCCAAAGGCCAAGAGACCCCAGAGGATGCTGGTATAAGTCATGCTGGGTTCTCCCCACTTTGTCCACTCACATTGACATGTCAGTCTCCTGTGGACACATACATGTATACACACCTCACAGCCATGCCTTAACTGTTTCCCAGCTAGTCCTTCAGTCGAGTTGATCCCCAAAGTTAATCACTATAGAAACGACTGCCTGATCCAGTGTTTTGAGGATTCATTCTTAAGCTTCCTGTAGTATTTCTTTCATTTTTGTTATTACCTTTAGACCTTTCATCTATTTTGTATTAGTTTTTTTATATTATGTAAAATTAGGGTCCACTTCATACATTGGCTGCCCAGTTGTCTCCACAATATCTGTTGAAAAGATACTTTAAAAATGATTTTATTTGTATTGTTATCTATACATATAGGTGTTGATCTGAGTGAGTATATGCCACTTGTGTGTGGGTACAGGCAGAGACCAGAAGAGCATGTATGATCCCCTGAAGCTGGAGATACAGGTGGTTCTGAACTGCCCCATGTGGATACTGGCAGCTGAACTTGGTCCTCCACAGAAGTAGTATGTACTTCGCCATCTTAACCAAGCTTTTTTTTTCAGTGCTTGAGA
Source organism: Arvicanthis niloticus (assembly GCF_011762505.2). Lineage (NCBI taxonomy): Eukaryota > Metazoa > Chordata > Mammalia > Rodentia > Muridae > Arvicanthis > Arvicanthis niloticus. The sequence goes on along the minus strand of NC_047668.1, from coordinate 59,914,022 downwards.
TAAGACTCAGAGCTTCCCACATTAGACAAGTGGCAAGTCCTTTACTGCTGAACACCTTTAACCCCTAAATTCATTTTTTCCTTGGGGATGGGAATGGGCAGTATCTTACTATAGGGCCTGGGATAGCCTAGACCTTGGTATATAGCCTAGGCAGACCTCAGATTCACAATCCTCCTGCTTCAGACTCCTGAGTCCAGTTATTGTTATGTTTAACAGATTTTTTTCTTTTTTTAATTCTGACTTTTGAGACAAGGTCTTGCTGTATTAGCCTAAGGTGGCTTCAAAATTGATATTAGCTCATGCTGACTCCCCTAACCCAGGATCCTCCTGCCTGAGCTTCCAAAAGGGCTGGGATTACAAGTGTGTGTCACAACACCCAGCTTCAAGATTGAAGGTTTAAGTGTCTGTTTTAGTATTGTTAGATACAGTCACAGGAACTCTCTGACTATGTGAACAGACTTGATACCGTTAACAGCAGCTCCTGCTTGTTTACTCTCCCCAGCCACTGGCTCCCACCATTCTGCTTCCTATGAAGCATAATAGTGTCTGTCTTTTAATTAATTTAACTTGCCACAATGCCTTTAGAGTTCATCCATGTTGTAGTATTTGTCACAATTCACTTTCTTTTAAGGCTGAATCATATCCCCTGTATGGCATGTTTTTATTCATTCATGTGTTGATGGGCTCTTGGGTTGTTTCTACTCTTATATGTCTGTTGGAAATTATGCTATCATGAAAATACATATTGGAGCCCTTATTTTTAATTTGGGACCTCTAGTGTATAAAGTTTATATTTTCTTAAATTTCTTCCTAAGCAAATTATATTCTCAGAAGTGGGATTTTTGGATCATATGATTATGTATTTTTAATTTTTAAAGAGCCACCATTCTGTTTCTTATAGCAACATTATTTTACACTCCTGCCAACACTGCTAAGGGCTTGGCTTTCTCTGCATCTTTCCCCACAATGTTTTGTTGTTGTTGTTTGTTTGTTTTAATAGCTGCTATCATAATGGGTGCAAGAATGTAAAATGATTTATATTGAGGGAAATGAATTGCCTTGCAGCTCTGTGAAGAAGTTGACCCTAAGAGTGAAAGGTTATTTTAAAATTTTATTTATTTATTTATTTGTTTGTTTGTTTATAGATATGGTGTCATGTAGCCAAGACTAGCTTAGAACTTGTTATGTAGCTGAGATTACCTTGAACTCCCAATCCCACTGTTTCTCAGGTGCTGCTTTGTAGGCATGTATCACCAGGCCTGTGCAACCCTGAATTGCAGTGTGGTTCTATCAGTTGATGTCTGCTGATGTCCAGCATTATAGTCCCTAGTTGCTGTGACTGACTTTGTAGCAGCCATTGAGAAATAGGAATCCTTATTTTGTTTTTTCTTCCTCTGCCTCTCCCTTGCTTTCAAGAGTCTTTGGAGCTGTCTAGAGGTCTTGCATTTCTATGTGACTTTTAGAATTGGCCTTTCAATTTGTTCAGAGAATCGGTTGGGGATTTTGTGTGGGTTATGTGAAATCTGTAGATCAGTGGAGCATTATTAGTGTTCTGATATGTGAAGATGTATTTCCATTTACATAGGCCTTTTGTAATTGATTAACAATGTTTTATGGTTTACAGTGTATAAAGTTTGTATTTCCTTAAATTTATTCCTAAGCAAAATTTTTTATTCCACTGTAAATGGAATTGTTTTCTTAATTTAATTTTGGGATTTTTCCTTGCTAGTATACAGAAATGGGAGTTTTTGTTTGGTTTTGCATTTTTTTTATTTATCTTGTGTCTGGAAACCTCTTTGAAACTGCTTATTAGTCCACATAGTATTTTTCCTTTTTGATTTGTTAAGATTTACCATATGCAGAACTAAATCACCTGTGGGAGAGGTGGGTTTGTTTTTTTCCCCTCCTTCCAATATTGATTCTTCTTTTCCTGCCCTGGCTAGAGCCTCCTGTACAACACAGAACAGGACCAACAGGACTGGATATCCTGGAATTGCAGCTCTAGTGTTAACTGGTCTGGAAAGAGTTATTACCGACATTGTTCTTTTGGGAAGTTGAAAATTTAGATTTTTTTCCTTTCTCTAGTAACTAAAACAATGCAGTTTCTTGTATTGGAACTGATTGGCTGATTGACTGATCTCAGTACTAGGGTTTGAATCCAGGGCCTTGTATATTCTGGGCAAGTGGTTTTCCACTGAGCCCTGCCTAAGCCTTTTTGTTACTCCAGTTCCCAGTACTTGTAACTTAGTGTTTCCCCAAATTTCTGATGCCTGTGCTCTATTAACTTAATGAGAAACATTCTAAAAGTGATTAGGTAAGCAACCTTAAAGACACATTTCCAGTGAGTCAGTCCAGTGAGTGTGCTTTCCTTAGGGATTCCTGCTTGCCAATATATGGGGATAGAATAAGTAATGAAGAAAGACATACTGTCTCTTCTGGAGACTCTTATCCATGCCTTGGACTGATGTATTAGCACTTTGGAAGTTTAGAATTCATAGGGTGTAGTTGGCAGTTGAAGATAGTGATATTGATGGTTTGTAAAGGAGATTGTTTGATTCTGCAGTCAACTCCTGTCAGTACATTTTCTCCCTTAAACTGAGTCCCCACTGGAAGCTCTGGAGGTAATGCTGCTGTACTTTGTAATTTACTACAGACTTTCTCAGTACTTAGATATCCGTTCAAAGAATGGAGGACCCTTTTCATATTCCCAGCATTTCTAAAATAGATTTCCCCTGAGCTGTGCTTTGCCTTGGAAGAGTTGTGAAATGACCATAAGCCCCATGTTCTCTGGGTGCTTGAAATATATAATAAGAAGAGCAAGCATGTCTACTCCCATATACTGTGTACTGTGGTTCTGGGTGTTCCTTTTTTTGTTTTTTTGTATTGGGTAATCATTTAAAAATTGAAAGTATTTATTTCTTCATCAAATATATTTTGATTACAGTTTCACCTCCCCCAACTCCTCCCAGATCCTTCCCACTTCCTCACCCTTCCAAATCCACACCCATTCTACACTCATTTGCTTTTTCTCATTAGAACATAAATGAATAACTTTAACTGTCCCCCCACCCCCAACCCAAACCAAACCAAACCAATCCAAACCAAAAAAAAAATGAGCGGAGGAATAAAAAGAGCCAGAGGGGGAAACGCACAAGAAACACATGGACACAGAGATGACACAGAAATTGAACATAATCAGAAGAAAACCATACTATATCAGGCAAAAACCATGTAAGGGATGGGGGAGACCAGACCAAGCAGGGTGAGACAAAAATCTCTCCAGAAGTACTATTGTGTTCATTTTGTATTGCTGTCTACTGCTGGGCATAGGGTCTGCCATTAAGTGTGCTTTGTATCTCCTGTGAGACTGTTGGGGAAAACTAATTTTATTTTTATTTTATTTTATTTCATTTTGATGGTTATCAATTGGAGATACAGCTTTTAGGTTAGAAGTGGGAACTTACATCCACCTCCTCTCTCAGCAGTGAGAGTACATCTGGCTTAGGCCTGCGCAGGCCCTGCATGCTGCCACAGCCTATGAGTTCATATGTGTGTCAGTCCTGTTGTGTCTAGAAGGTTCTGTGTGTTCTCATCTCCAGCACTCACTAAGTCCCTTGAGGATGAATATTTTTGAATTAACAGTGTGTGCCACAGTGCCTCATATGTAGTTTATTATAACTGTTAACATTAATAGATCCATAAAACAACCTAGGGCTGTAACCAAATACTCAAGCAGTGTTGTGGCCAAGCAGTATTGATGAGTTTCAAAATTAACATTGATCAGTATTTTGCAGATTTATGAGGGGAGGCACTGTGCAGGAGAAGCTAATATGAATGGGCTCATGAGTAGTGTATGGGCCCCATTGGAGTTGGGTGCTGTAGTATTTGGGAGGCATTGAGTAGATCATAGTGGCCAGAGTAGATGGCTTGTATTGGCTTGTAGACTGACAGGAGGGTGCGCAAATAGGGAGGAACATCATATTTTGGAAGGCGCAAGTACCAGATTGTAAAGTTTACCTTTACTATATTGAACATTAGAGAATTATTGAAATTTTCTGAGCTACAAGTTTTCCGACAATATGGTACTTTAATAAGATTTAATAAGAGGGTATGATTGAGTTATTTCAGTGTTTGGTTCTTTATTAGTAGAAGAACTCATTGGTTTTAGTGCCTACTGTAGGCCCTAAAGCAAAGTTCAGTTCCTTATTCAGTGAAAGTAGGAGAGTGTAGACTGGGTGATCTGGATAGAGCTGTGGGCAGCACGGAAGTCCATGTGAGTTCATTTTTATTGCTTCTGAGCCTGGGGTGAAATGCCTTGTGCATAGACATGTAAGGACTCAGTGCGGAACTGAAGCCGGAATGTTTCATTTTGGGTGGGATTACGTAAATCTTATCCTTTGGACATTGAAAGTGAGTGGACTGACAATTGTGTTGTATGTAGGAGTTGTGTATGTTCATAGAAATATACACAGATGAAATACAGCCCAGTGTATGTTAGATTGCCTACAACTAATCTGCTTACTAATAAGTATGAGCAGAAAGGTGGGGACTAAATTTTTGGCTGAGTAGAAGAACACAGGAGCTGAGTAAGGAAGAGAAGGAACAGGCGACCTCACACCACTAGTGTGCTCATGAGACCCTGCAACTTGTTATAGCTGAGAATATCACCACTACCAACACTACACTTGTGTATGCTTGTTGAGGGTTACCATTCTGAATGCCATATGTGGTGCAGAGCACGCTTGTCTCCTCCACACAGTAAGTCTGTCTGCTGTGGCAGTACCATGGTACTGCTCACGTACTGATAAAGAACCAGAAGGGTGAATGCTCAAAGCTTTTCTAAGGTCTCTGACTTAACAGTGGTTAGGGACCCTGAAATGTAACTGGGGACTCTTTGACTTCAAGCCAGATGCCCTTCCCATTACATATATCAAAGGGATGTGTGTTTAATTTCTAGAGGGCAAGGACTGTGTTTACACAGATCAGTTTTCAGTAGAGGCATCTTAATTAGCAGACAGTGATTGGACAGTTGTGTTTCCTGTAAAAACAATCAGCATATGTGTTCACAGAGCTGCTTCTACTTTCCTCCTGGGGTATTTATAGTCACAGTGTAGTGCACTTTTTTGATTGCTTATTGTGGATGGTAATTTCAAAGAGGATATCAGTTCTTTTATCTGAAGAATTAATCATTCAGAAAGTACTTTGCAAATTTGTTTCTTAAACTAAATATAAATTTCTTTAAGTTCTTGATGCATTTTTCAGAATGCCCATTTGCAAGGGACTAAGAAGAGCTTGTCATTTTCCTACCTTTTAGGGGACATAATTTTCAACGCTCAGTACCCTGAGCTGCCTCCCGATTTCATCTTTGGAGAGGATGCTGAGTTCCTGCCAGACCCCTCTGCTCTGCACGTGAGTACTGTGGGCTCACTCTCATGGCCTTTGTGGAAAAGAAAACAAAATTGGCATTTGGTAATTGCTTAGTCAAATGTGGTTTTCCCTTTCTGTGGAATAAATGCAACTCTTCTTGTGCCAAAATCCATAGAGAGGAGAGGGTTTTCATCGAGTTTTACTTTGGGACCATTTCACATTACATCTACAGTGTTGGTTGAAATAATTTTTCTTCAACTTAAAACACATCAAAAACATTTTCTTTGTTTCACTGTGATTGTCCGTGCCTACAGTCAGGTTCTCCAATGTTTAATAGTATTTCAATAAGATACTGTTTTGTTTGCAGGAGTGTTATTGGCTTTTTAGGGGTCTTTTTTTTTTTTTTTGGTTGTTGAAATGAAAGTGTCAAATTTGGACGTGCACATCCATTTTTTTAGTGCCTCACAAGGGAAAAGACCAGACCTAATGTGCTGTATTAAGCTAGACCCTAACCCTGTTGTTGAAATACGTTTCTGGAATTAAAGCAAGAAAACTTACTGGTGGGGAAAAGGGGGTCATGGTACTTGTCTAAGCACACACAGTCTGTGTAACAGTTGGATTTGTGCATGGTCGATGAAGAGTAGGTGCCATTTTGACTCAGTGTTTCTTTCATTTTCCAAAGTCAGATCTGCTGTAATAGACTCTTCAAAGAGGTTTAATTGTTGATTAAAACTGTTTTCTTTGTTTGTTTTCTGGATTTTTCTTTGGTTTACCAAAAATGTGTATTTGATATTTTGATGACTTACTTTGAAATTCCCCCATTCCTCAACCTCCCATTTAAAGGCTAGATGGAGACATTAACATTTCACACAGCTGTAAGAATTCTGTTACCATGAGTTTGTTGTTAGGCTTTTAATAATTTTACATAAAATTTTGCTTGATTAAAAGTTTCTAGTTAAATACTGCTTCCTTGTAAGTCATGGTGGTGTTATTTACCCCATATAACAATCGAGAGGCCTACCTGCAGTAGATGAAACCATAGCATTACTGTATAGTTCTTCCCTGTCTGAAATCTGCCCAGTGGAGGGAGGTCTACATCACATGCCAAAGAAATATCATAGCCTAAGTGTCCCTGGAATTTATAGAAGGTGATCAGAGAAAGCCTTGTAGAGGGGGGTGATGTTTGTCTTCCTCCTTCAAGAGAGAAGGAAAAGTGGTAAGTGTGAGTGGATTCAGATAGGTGAGAGACTGATGCAGATTGGAAGAAGCTGTGGCTCATGTGATGTGGTGTACAAGAGGCTACTGATACAGTTGCTGAAGAGGACATGATGTAAAACAACTACAATGGCTAGGTGCATTTGGTGTTTCAGTTAGGGTTAGTATTGCTATGATAAAACAGCATGACTAAAAGCAGCGTTGAGAGGAAAGGTGGGTTTTGTTTTTGTTTGTTTTAATCTTATAGTTTATAATCTATCATCCTGGGAAGTCAGGGTGAGAACCCAAGGCAGGAACTTGGAGGCAGGAACTGATATAAAGGCCATGAAGGAGTGTAGCTTATTGGCTTATTCATGACTTGGTCAGCCTGCTCTTACACACCCAAGGCCACCCACACAGAGATGATATCACCCACAGTGGTCTGTGCTCTCCCACATCTGTCACTAGTCAAGAGAATGCCTCACAGGCTTGCCTATTGACTGTTCTTATGGAGGCATTCTCTTGGTTGAGAGTCCTTCCTCCCAGATGATTCTGGCTTGTATCCAGTTGACATAAAAATAGTTAACACAAGGACATTGGAGGAGTGCATTAAATGCTGGACCAAGAGCCACTGAAAGAAGAACAGAATGAGAGCTACCTCATGTAACTGTGTTTCATATGATCAGTGAAGGAGAGAGAAATCTACGATCAGAACTGAACATTGTTGAAATAAAGTCTATGGAGAGAGAAAGCATTGGGTTATGCAAGGGAGATAGACCACTGGGATAAAAGGATGAGAAAGTGTTCACAGCCTGTTTTTGGAATTGACTTTACAATTTGCACTATACGTCTTCAGTCTTTGCAAGCGTGGTGAATGGAGAATTTAAGAGCTAGAAAGGGCTCTGAGATTCATCTTACTCCACTCTTCTATTTTTGTACTGAAGAAACGCTGTAGCAGAGCTGATATGGTAATTCCACTCTTATGATGATGTTTCATCCCTGAGTGAAGTTATCATAAGTGCTTTTGAGAAATAAGCTGAAAAAGAACAGTGTTAGGAGGAGGAGGAGGCACAGCCAACAGTGTACTGGATCCAAGAGGAGTTGATTGAGGAAGGCTCACTTCATGGGCCAGTGGTTCAGACAAGTGCAGCGAGGCTATCAGAGCACACTCTTAAAGGTACACACTCTTAAAGGTACACACTTGATATCTGTCTTGCTGAAAACCAAGACAGGATACACTGTAAATGCGATCTCTGGTAGTCGTTTCTCTAGGCACAGCCTGCTCAGGGACTTGTCACTCGGTGTTAATAGGTTAGCATTTAGTTGTGTATTCCACCTGGTCTTCCCTCAACTTCTCTTGATGTACTGGTCATGCTGACTTGTCTACACTTTGAAAGGGAACTTCATCTTATTACCTGTAGGCTGGGAAACAGAACCAGTGTCTGGACTTTTCAAGATTTTTTACTAGAGTACCTACCAAGTATAGAAGGGTATTTTGCACCCTCACAATCTGGGACCATCGGACATACTTGCCAAAGTATGTTCTTTGGCAAGTATGAAATTTGCTTTAAGTTATTGGGCTTACTCATTATAATTCATGAAAAAAATTACATCTAATTTTGTGATCTGTTTGTGTTTTTAATGTAAAAGTATATCGAGTTATAATGATTAAGGGAAAATGAACTCTCCAATATGGTCTAGCTTGAGAAACAAGTCTTAAACACATTTATTCTATTTATTTATCTTGTTCTTCTCCAAAATGTGAGGTGGCTTAAATAAGGGACATGGGTATAGGTAAGAGACGTTAGTATGGGCCTCAGACATCAGCTGAGCCTCTGCTTTAAAGTGAGTTCTGTGAAGGGATCAGTTGTGTGTAAGATACTACAATCTGTACTGGTGCCAGAAGCATCTCAGACATCACAGAGTCATGAAGACACTGAACAAAGGCCTTAGTGGCCCCATGGCTCCCTAGTTTGGATGCATTTAGAATAATTTGGAAAAGGTGTTCTGACTCTAGCTTTCCCGCTGGACCCAGGATTAGGAATCTGGAGAACCCAAGGACAGTCAGGCTTCTATTTGTATGCATCACTCTGATCTGTGCTGGGAACCATTGGCTGAATCGTCTATGAACATTTCCAACAGTGTCCTTTGCCTTTGCTCAACATTGCTCTACTGAAGTAATGTTTTCTATCTAGGGAGTAGCATGCATACATACATACAAATGTAATTTTCAAGAAGCAACTTTATTGGCACATAACTTGTATGCCACATGATTCACCTACTTAAAGTATTAACTCAGTGCTTTTTAGTTGAATTGTGCAATTGTCACAATAATTTAAGGCCCATTGTCATCATACTGAGAAGAAATGCTAAACCTATCAACAGTTACTTCCCTGTCCTTCCCACCCCAGGTAAACACTACTTTGTATTTTGTTTGTATGGATTTGCCTATTTTGAACATTTCATGTAAATAGAAATCATTTCATCTATGTGCACACATATAGTCCTTTCTGACTATTTTCACTTGGCACACTTTTTTATTGTTAAGTAATATTCCGTTATATGTATATACTATATTTTATTTATTCATTTGTCAGTTGATGGATATTAGTGTTGTTTCCGTGTTCTGGTTGTTGACCTACTGCTATTGTTTGGGCATCTTGGTGTTTTCTTGGCTATATAGCTAGGCGTAGAATTATAAGACCAAATAAATGGTAACTCCATATTTAACTTTTTGAATGACTGCATCAATTGTGTTCGAAATGGGTTGTACTGTTTTATAGTCTCACCTAGAATAGTATGTAAGTGTTCTGGTTTCTCTGTGTATTTACTAATACTTATTATTGTCTGTCTTTTAGTTAGCCATCACTGGTAACTCTTCAGTAAATAGTATCTCCTTGTGATTTGGGTTTGTGTTGCTTTCATGATGAGTGATTTGAGCCACTTTTCATGTTGTTGGAGAAGGACTGTTGACATCTTTTACATTACATTGTTGACTGTTGCCTAGTTTTACATTGTCTTTGTCCTTTCTTTTTCTAAATATATTTTTGGTTCAAGTTTTTTTTTTTTTTTTTTTAAATCATATACGTGATTGGCCACACTTTTCCACTTTTCACCCTATTCTGTGGATTGCCCTTTTTGTTCCCTAGGTACTGTTCTGTGTGCACGTGGATGTGTGTGCTTGCCTGTGTGTACATTTGTAGAGTCCGTTTGTCAACTTAGGCATCTTCTGTCACTCTACCATACTTTTTGAGACAGGGTCTCTCATAGATCCCAGAGCTCATCATCTCTGTTGGATCTATCTGTCTCCATCCTGCCTGTGCTGGAACACAGCTGCATGTGACTGGGCTTGGCTTTTGTGTAGTCCTAGGAACCTGAGCTCAGATCCTCATGTATCAGAATTTATGTACCTTACCATCTTTAAAGAGAAGTTTTAAAGTTTGATGAATGTAAATTTATCTTTTTCTCTTGTTGCCTTTGCTTTTGATATTCTAGAAACAATAGCCTAATCCAAGATTGTAAAGATTTAATCTAATATTTTCCTTGAAGAGTTTTATTATTTTTGCTGCCATACTTAGGTATTTGTTCCCTTTTGGGTTCATTTTTGTAATGGTGTGAGGCTGATGCCCAACTTTACTTTGTAAGTGGATATTTAGATGTGCTGGCATTGCTTATTAGAAAGGATGTGTTTCACTCATTGAATTTTATTGGCATTTTATTATCACTAAGTTGGTAATAGTTGTGAGGGAGTATTTTGGGTTATTAGTTCTATTTCATTGGTCTGTATGTGTATGTTTATAATAGTGTCATATTGCCTTAATTGCTGCAATTGTGTGATCAGTATGGAAAGTAGGGAGTGGGGCTTGCATGTTGTTCTTCTTTGCAGGACGGCCTTTACTATTGAGGGTCCCTTGCATTGCCATATACATTTTAGATCAGTGTGTGAATGTCTGCACGGTATCCACCCAGGGTTTTGATAGGAATTGTACTGAGTCTTATGTTAATCTGGACATTATTGTCAGTCTTTGTAATTAGGAACAATGTCAAATGCCTTTCCATTTATTTATACAGTCTTTAATCTTTTTCAACATAGTTTGTCATTTTGGATGTATGAGTTTTACACTTTTGCTTTATGTTTTTTTGTACTGTTATAAATGGAATTGTTTCTTATTTTAGTTTCTAGTTTTATTTTGTGGCAATATAGAGATACAATTGAGTTTTTAATAATGAGCATATATTGTGATATAGTGTAAATTTTAGTATAAGATTTTTTTTCTACTGAACAAAAATTTTTTACATTAAAAAAAAAACATTTTATTTCTGCCATTTTGAACAGACCAATATATTCGGGAAGCCAGCTCAGCACATATTTTGAGTTGAGAAGTGATTATAAAATAGTAACTCTGCTTTTTCTCTTATCTTAAAACTAAGCTTAAAGCATTTCCCAAGACAGAAATGGAAACAGCACTGTAACAGACTGGAGAGTATATTGGAAAGTTGTATTTAAAGTTAACGATTGTAAATTCTAGTAGAATTACCTCATGGCTTTATATTGCATAAGCTAATAGTTCATTCATCAAATCATTTAATTGGCATTAATTGAAAGTTAGGATACAGAGCTCCAGGCAGTTGACCTGAGACCTGGGCTCTAGATGTGATCCCTGGGTAGTGGAGTAGACAGACCCCAAACTTTATTTTATAGCTTAGGAAAATTATAAAAATAAAGCAAACAGTGCATTGTAGAGGAAAGATGTCACATGGTTTGGGGTGGCCATGCAAACTTCTCATGCCATGAAAGCTATCTGCTTAGAGATGCTCTTTTGAGGTCCTGTGTGCTGACTGTGAGTAGGGAGGCTCTTATTTATACAGCCATGTCCTGTTTGTGCTTTTGCTTTGCACCTCACACCAAAGCATCTGCTGATAGAGAGATGGTTCTGTATTGCAGGTTGATTTTAGCACTCATTCTTTTCTCATGTTCTATCCTGCTTGTGTTGGCCATGTGGCATGCTGTGTGTAAGGCAGTGACTCTTCCTTGGCTGCCTACTACTAGTAAAGCCATACAAATCAACCAAAGACAGATTAGTGAAAATCCTACCTACTGGTAGCTTTTGATTGTGCACCATGTTCAGTGCTGTATAGTATAGAATTGACTTTAAGGGGGTTGATTGAGGAAGGTCAGATACACTTAGTATAGTGTATAAGTATAGTACACTTAGGTGTATTATAAAGATTGGAATAACTGTTACCAAGGCGTTCTATGGGATAATTAAGTAGAGGCTTTACATGTATATGCATACATATATACACATACATGTCTCTCTGTGTTCATATGTATGTATGTATGTATGTATATATATATATATATTTAATAATAAGGCAGAAGTTCCATTATAATGAGAAGGAATATTCTCATAGGTTGGAATTTGAGTGCTAGGACTGAGGGATAGGATTTATATGTGGCCGTCACCCAGTGGCTTCTCTGTTGTCACTCTCTTTCCCCACTGTTCTTTGCTGACCCTCCAGCTGCATAGGTCTCTCAACCGTCGAAACACATGGCCACCTTAGGACCTTTTCATTTGCCACCTGCTGTTTTCTTTCGTTCTGCTTGGAACTCTTTTCCAAGTTGCCTGAATAGCTTGCTCCCTGCTTCCTTCCAGTACCATATCCACAGTGCTTTCCACGACTTCCCTCACAAAGCCAGAACACTTTTCACACTCTCTGACCTTTACCACACCCTTCTTTGTTGCTTACTGCCATATGATAAGTTTTAGTTGCTTATTTGGTGTCTGTTTTTCCTAGAGTGACCAGCTGCCCTGATTGTCTGAGACTGATAACTGTGAGATGCAAGACATTTATTGTTAAAACAGTACAGTCCTCAGACAGCTGGGCTAGAGTTACCCTTGTCTCTTTCCCAGAGTGGAGGAGACATTAGTAGAGCATTGATTAGTTTTGTTCACTAATGCATAGTACATGCTTATTATAGGACTAGGTTTGTTTTGAGATTCTGTAGTTATAATCTCACTGATTTTTATAACTAGGATGTATATTTTGATACACTTCTAAAATATTAAGAAAAAATGTTATCGTTAGAAAACAGGGGCTGTTTGAAGGGCTGAAATCAGTTACCAGACCTTCTAAAGCAATGCTTTTCAGCCCAGTCTTGCAACACTCTGTGGTATGCTCAGCTGCCTCCAAGGCTGTTTTGAAATTCTTTTCCCTAAAGTAATAATGATAATTCATTTTAACTCAAAATAAAGTTGCATAAAGGAGGAAAGTTGGATCATAAATTTGAGTGAGAAGAGCATGTAGCAGTTCTAGGAAGAGGAGAAAGCAGTGCGTCTGACTTCCTGGTCTGACAGTGAGTTTGATTAGTGCCTGGGACAAGCTCTTCAGTGCAACCCTAATGCCACTGATGCTAGTGTCTCACTGGTTGTTTGAGGCCTCTGTTGACTGTTCTGCCTGCATTGAATGTGAGCTCACTCAGCCATCTACTTTTCCCTCCTCTGCTCCTAATGGTACTCTTTACAGATGACACTTTTTGAGTAGGTCCCCGTGCAGTAGTTACCTGCCCCTGCATACTTGAAATACATGCCACAAGTGAACCGAGCTGAAGTGGACTGCATGTTCCACTACTGAAAAATGGCAAACGGACAGATAAAAAGCTTGGATTCTTCCAAGTACTTGGACCTATAACATGTTTAACAAGGGAGACTCTCATTTTGCACATTTTTATTCCATACTGTCTCATGTGTCATTTGAGACTCATAAAGGATGCATCTTTGCCCCTTAAGCTGTACATGTTGCTTCAGACAGATCAGTAAGAGATTTGCACGATGTGATGGGGTGGTGACTGTAGGGATGGAGGGGTAATAAGCACAGCTACTGTGGGAACAAAGAGAAGGATGTTTCTTCCCAGATCTTTATATGCACGTAAGCCTTGGGGCCTTAGAAACCTATCAGCTGAGTGTCTGCTTATTTGTACAGTTTCCAGTGCTAGGGAACTGAACCCAGGGCTGTGTGCTGGCTGGGCAAGCATTGTACTCTGAGCTAAATCCCTATCCCCTCATCTGCTCGTTCATAAGACTATAATGTAATCATTAGTGATGAATAACAAAGAGTCGAGAGTGCAAGACCAAATTATGTAGCATAGTGAATACTGAACTAGGATCCAGATGAGGAAGCAGAACAGTCCCACATCTGGAAGCTCTTCTCGCACTCCCTTCTATCTCTGTGCTCACCTACCCAGGAGTGAACATTATGCTGACTAGTAGCATTGTATTAGTTTTACTCTCTTTGATGGTCATACAAACCAACTCAAACAATTTTACTTGTTTGTATCTGGCCTCATCTCCCATGCAGTTTCTCTCCCTGTTGTTACTGTTATCTAGTCTGTTGATGGGCATTGGGTTGATTCACCTCTCCACTGCTGCTGTAAACAGCTCTGCTGTGGGTGTTCTGCCTTTCTCAGTAGTAGCCATGTGCATTCCCGATGCTACATATCTAAAGATGGACTTCCTTGGACATACATAGGGGATAGATCTGTTAGCAATTTCTTAGCTTTACTAGTTTATCAGTCAGGATCTAGTTAGGAGATAGAAACTACCCTAGTAATTAAATAGGGAACATTTAGGATAAAGAGTTGTTAATTGCTAGAAAAAAATGCAAGAGAATGCTAAATAATACTAATCATGCTAAAAACTGTTACTTGAGGCTAAAGGAGAGTAGCCTCAAAGGAACAAACTAGAACCCTCTTTTTCTATTCCCCCACTGTGGCCCATGTCTCCACGATTTCCGTTTATTTCTTGGAAGAGGGTGTGGCTATAGCCCTCTGGAAAACAGCAACCTTCATTGTGGGTGCTGTGAGCCAAAACTGATGTTGGTGGCCTACTGGGTCTTTTAGGGACTGGCATTAGGAGTGGGGTGGGTACCGTGCAGTAAAGCAGGCTGGACAGTGAGGGCCATGAGGTCTGTTCTGAACGGCGACATAACTACCATTGGAGCAAGAAAGATAGAGAATCTTTGGGATCCAGATCCAGGACATAACACTCTGTGCCTTGAGGTCTTCCTATATCACTGTGTTGACAGGCTGGAAAACTGCCTCAGCTTGTAGAAGAGAGGGTAGGAGAGGTGAGAGGTAAGCAGGCACATTTAGATAATGCCAAACTCACCTCCCAAGTTACTGGCTTGTTTTCTTAAACTCATGTAATGACTTCTTAATTTTGAGAAAAACAGTCTTTAGTCTTCAATTCTATTTGATCCTCTTTTTTTTTTTTTTTAAAGATGAGAAACAAATCATTTAAATTCTAATTAATGTTATACCAAAAAGCATACATGTAAACAGAACCCAATAAGGAAACCCTCTTCTTGGATCTTCCCTCAGGCCCAAAGCCAAGGAAGCCAGGGCACTTGCAACCCCTGCTGTGATGAATCTGTTAGCCTGTAGTGTTCCTGAACCTGTGTGTGCTTATGTGGTGTGTTTATGTGGTGTGTGCGGAAAGAGAGAGAGAGAGAGAGAGAGAGAGAGAGAGAGAGAGAGAGAGAGAGAGAGAACACATCACAGCTTGACTTCAGTTCTCTGATTTGATCTTTCTCTATAACTTCTCTGCTGGATTTATCTTTTCCTCTCCGTTTACAGTCTTCATTTTCATACTAGTGGTTATTTTGAAGTCCTTGTGAGCTAATTCTAATATCTGGGTTCTCCTTGAGTGTGTGTTTTGCCTCCTTTCTTCTTTATCAGTCACATGGTTCTGGGCTTGGTAGCTCTTGGAATTGATGTAAACACCAGATAGTCCACTTAAAAAAATCGCAGCAGCTCCAGGGGTGGCATTTTCTGAGAGGTAGAGGGAGAGAGGGGCAAAGGGAGAAAGGGATGAGGGGGCAGAGACTGAAACAGAGACAGAGAATCGTCCTCTCTGAGAGGCAGCTAAGCTGATTTCAGTCCAGAGACTTTGCTGAGTTGAGGGTAATTTATGGTTTAGTAGGGCCACTTCTAGTTGTGAAGCAGCTGGTTTAGGTTATTCCTGGGAGCCAGGAGTATGATCGGTCTTTTGTGACAGTTCTAAATACCCGGCTCTCTATGTATTTAAATTAATTTTTATCAAATATTTAAACACAAAGCAGTTTGGATCTTTATTCCCAGGGAACCCACATTTTACATTTTGTCTTGTATGACTGCAGATAGCTCCACTCTCCTGGAGTTTTCTTAAGTTTCAACACAGTGCTGAGCTCTGTTCATCCAGAGCCTTGAGGGGAACTAGATGCATATTTGAGGTCTCTAACTCTCTGCCAGAAGCCGTCATGCTTTCCCTAAGCCACTGCAGCAGCTCTTGCCTGGTCAGTGCCTGCATCCCAGCCTTCCTCTGGGCCAATTTGCACATATCTCTGGGTAAAGCAGCTGTGGAAGTCAGCTCTTCTTCGAGGTTCTGTGTCTCGCCAGTTCTTGCTTTTACAGAGAGCAGATAGCGTCAGAGGAATATCTGTATTGTATCTAAGCTTCAGGCCGTTCTTGTTCTAAGTGCTGGTCTGTGCAAAGCCACAGCAGCCCCTGTGGAAGTGTTCGGTTGTACTTTGAGAACATGTCATTTTACTTTGAAAATGTCATTTTTATCCTTTACTTTCAAAGCAAATGTATAAAAAATTGAGTGGACCTTGAATGCTACACACTTTGTTGGTAAAAACACAGAATTAGACCTGAGGTGATGGCTTAGTCTGCAAAGTATTGCCTTCAAAGCACAAAACCTGAGTTCAGGTCCCCAGAGCCCAAGTAAAAGGCGGGACTAAGTGGATGCACTTCTTATACCGAAGATGCTGAGATGGGAGGTGGAGGGAGATGGATCTCTGGGATTTGCTGGCTTTCTGCGCCCAGTGAAACTAGAGAATAGAGAAAACCTGTCTCAAAGAAAAGGCAGATGGTGCTTAAAGAAAGACACAAGAGGTTGTCCTCTGATCTCTACATGCCTATACCTGTATCTGTATATCCATCCACTTCTCACATGAACATGTGCACACATACACACAGAGGAAAAATACATAACTAACCAAAAATTTATTATTGATAAGATGATAATAACAATGTTGACCAAACATTAAAAAAAAAAAAAAAAAAGATTCCATATAGTGAGATGTTTGGTTTCTTGGAAAATATGTTTTCATTTTAATATCAGATGTGGGATATGGGGTTGCTTGAGATTGTCCACAGCAGCTGACTATGATTTGCCTCATGCTGTAGCAGGGGTGTGATTTTCCTAGCTGCAGAGAGTTTCTGCAATTGTGTGACATTTGTAATTCTGGGGACTTTTCAGAGGGTATATAAATACTAGGGCCTGTAGAGGTGGCATAGGTTGTTGGTTGGTTACTGTTGGTAGTGGTTTGTTAAGCAGTCATATACAAAGAAGAAAGGAGAAGAAATTAGATATCCTGACTGCAGAGATCAAACTTGCCCCAGGGAACTTGACACCCCTAATCAGCAGGAAGTAGTCTAAGGATAACATTGCCCCCTTCCCCCCTCTACACTTTTTCTCTGCTATCTAGTGTTAGGGGGTTGAAAGGGTAGGAAAAGAGTGATGAAGGGTAGAAGAAAGAACCCACAAAGTAGCCAGAGTCCAGCTACAGTGTTCCATAGCAGTGTGCTTTTTTTTTTTTTTAAATAGAAATCTTGGTACTTAAGTCTCCGTGGATTTTCCTGGTGTGAGGTAGAAGGTTATTTAGAGAGGGCATCTCTGGTTCTTTTGAATTGAGAGCTTTTATAATAATAAATCCATCAGTAAATGGTCAATGTGAGTGTCAAAAAGTGACTAGACATTCTGATGGGAAATTGGTTTATGTGCTGATGAGACAGGAGGTCTGTGAGCACTCATGTGTGTGAACGCCTATGAGTGCTTCTCTCCACGAGAGTCTTTGAAGCTATGTGAATACTTCCATCTGTGAAGGTCTGCGAGTACTTCTGTCTGGATGGTTTATGAGTACTTCCACGTGTGAATGCCTGTAAGTACTCTTGTCTGTGAAGGTCTATGAGTACTTCTGTATGTGAAGGTCTGTGATTACTTGTGTTTATTTCAACTTATCCTTTATGAAGTGAGGAAAAAGTTGGTGTCTTTTTTTTCTCCTTTTAAAAGTGTTCTCCCTAGGGGAGGATAGTGGAGGACTCTTGGTTTAACAACTATAATTTATGATTTTATATGTTTTTCAAAAATTGTTGCTATCATGGCCAATTGTGGATTGTTAATATGCGCACACACAATTTTGAAAGCATGTGTTATAAACAAGACTTTTAAACACAGTTGTAGAGAAACAGAGCATCTTGGAAGTATAAACAAGGTACCTTAAAAATGCTGCTTCCCATAAGACAAATGGAAAAAGGCAAACCAAGTTATTTTTTGAAATCCAATGGCAAATAAAACATTTAGCAGATGTTGTCAGTTTTGATTTACTCGACTGAATTTGTAAAAATGTTTTTGGGAAAATGAGTTATTGAGTTGGGAATAAACCACTGCAGTTCATGAGAACTCTTTTCCAGGGGAGGCAGCCTGAACAGGACGTTGTTGTGTACTCTCTTTATCATCTCCTGTTCCTCCCAATTCTTCTCAAGAGTTTGTTTATATTATGATAATGGATTATTATTGCTATTATTGTTGTTGTTATGTGTACTTTTGTTTTGAGACATGGTCCCAGTATATAGCTCTAGCTGTCCTGTAACTCACTCTGTAAACCAGGCTGGCCTCAAACTCACAGAGATCCACCTGCCTGTCTTCTAAGTGCTGTGATTAAAGGCATGTATCCCCACTCCTGGCCATGTATTTGTATTATTAATGACATGTAAAATTCATGTAAGTATCAACAGGTCTGAACCCCTCTATGATCCCAAACAATGTAGAGCTAAGTCTTAACATTTTAGAATATATATTTTTCCTTGGTGTTTTCTGTGTCTGTACTATAGGCATATATATTCTTTAAATTTTTTTTAATCTTCCTGTTTGCAGACTTTATATATTGTCAAGCATTTCTCCTCGGACAGCTGTCTTAGTTATCATTACTATTGCTTTGATGAAACTTGGGTTGTTAGTTCAGTCTCTGAAGCCCCAAGGGTCCAGGTTGTTGTGACTCTGTTGGTTTTCAAAGAACACTGTCAATAGAATAAAGTGGCAGCGTACAGATTGGGAAAGGATTTTCACCAACCCTACATTTGACAGAGAGCTAATATCCAGAATTTATAAAGAACTCAAGAAGACACCAACAACCCAAACAACCCAATTTAAAAATGAGGTACAGAGCTAAACAGAGAATTCTCAACAGAAGAATCTCAAGTGGCTGAGGAGCACTTAAAGAAATGTTCAAAGTCCTTAGTCATCAGGGAAATGCAAATCAAAACAACTCTGAGATTCCATTTTACACCAGTCTGAACCAGTGAGACCAGTAACTCAAGGGACAGCACATGCTGGCGAGGATGTGTGTGTGTGTGTGTGTGTGTGTGTGTGTGTGTGTGTGTGTAACACTCCTCCATTGCTGGTGCGAGTACTAACTTGTGATTTCCTTCTTAACTCACATTTTCTGACCATGAAAAACTAACTATTGGTTGGTTATGGTTAATAACTTACTAAAAAGTACTAGTACATTTTAATTTTCATGTCTGTGAACAGGGGTTTGTTTTGCTTTTCTTAAGAAGACTGGAAAGAAGTAAAAGTGTCAGTAAAGCACTATCAGAGTTGCTTGTGATGAATGTATCACACTGAGATGAGGAAGAGTCCTTTTTTAAAGTAGGACTATGTTTGCAGTGCATTATATGGTAGCATTGCTTTTGTAATAACTGTTTACCTGTTTGTCTTCTCTGTAACTTCAAGGGCACTTGGGGGCAGAGCCTATTATCTTACTTGTCCTTGGCTATTCTAGCACTTGCTCACACTTAGCAAGTATACACAAAAGAGTTATTTGTCTGTTTGGTTTTAGTGGATGGATCCTGCATCAGTGCTACAGGACTTGTGATAGTAGTGATAGCAGAGCCTTGTCTGATCTGGTCATTAGGCGAGGGTGGGACTTAGAAGACTGAGAGTGAGGCGGGGCCTAGAGAATGGTAGCAGTGAAGGAGGGGACCACACTTCAGAGAAACAAAACATTGCAAGACTGACATATTAGAAGCATCCATCAAACTAGCTTGCTATAAACAAGGGTTTCCCGGGCAGATAGTAGTTATATAGGTAAGTTGTGGCAAAAAACATAAGATATTTAGATCCCAGCTTTTAAAACTGTGAGTCACACTCATTCGCAAACTGGTAACGTATCGGAACTGTTCCTCCACTGCATGATTTCATCGCAGACTTGCATGGTTCTGCATACACAGCAGGTGCAGCCCACATTGAGTGTGCTGGCATACCATGCAATGCCAAATGCTGCCGCAACCCCCTCCCCACCCCCCTTGTTGCAGATTATAGACTATTGTATTGGATGGTAGGAATTATATGCAGTGTCTTTATAATTGTTGAATTACAGAAATAAAGACTTTCCTTTTTCTAATGTAATTTCTCATCATGTAAGTATCAAATCAGTGTATCTTTTTATTGTGTTAGAATGTTGGTGGGGAGGGGAACAAAGCACTATTTGAGTTGTTGACTTAGTGTTTCACAAGGAGTCATTGAATGAACTTTGGCTAAGAATTAGGAAAGAATTTCCAGCAGTTTCTGAAGTGGCTCGAAACATACTTCTGCCATTTTTGTGCTATGTATTTATGTGACGTGACGTTCTTAGCTTTGGCAATTAAAAAGCAAAGTATTTATCAACTCTGAAAAACATTAAAAGTTTTCTACATTCTCCAGCATCAAACATACAGCCAAGATTTAATCCTTTATGTGAAAATAAACAAGTGCATCCATCTTATTAGTGTCAAATTTGTTTTCATCTTTAACAAATAACAAATATAAGTTTATAACAGTATATATACAGAGAATTGCTTAAGTAATTTTCTTTATGAGTTATTATCAGTAAAATTTTCATTTACAGACCTATTTTATATGCATGCATATTCTGAAATTACATAAAAATTTCTCAGGCAAAAAAAAAGGTTACAAGTGGAAAAAAAGGTTAAGAGCCTTGGTTTAGACTAAAATGTTAAGAAGCTAAATCTTATTCATTGCTAGTTTATGTTGTGATTTTAAAACATATTTGTTTTATTTTTATTTTGTATTCCTGTGTGTGTGGAGGGTGTGTGTGCACATGCCACAGTGCATGTGTGGAGCCAGTGAATATCATGATACAGCTTAGTGATTTTTTTTTCCCTTCTACCTTTGTGTGGTGTTCTAGGGCTGAATCTTAGGTAGCTAGTCCTGTGTAGCCCCTTAAGCACTTGAGCTGTCCTGTGTTTTAAGGAACTACCACAATTTTGGAATTTATTTTCACCCCCTCTACCCACAGTGTGACTCACCTACAGATTGAAGCTTTTGTGAGATGTTCATAATCTGAGAATTTTACTTTTTCCAAGATTACAACATTGAAGATTCCAAAATTGGTTTTGATGAGTTTCCTTTTTAGCACTTGTTAAATATACCTGCAGAAATAGTTATGGACTTGATGTGAATACATCAGGTCTTCAGAAGAGTCAAATTCTTATTTAATATAAAGACAAAAGTACTAGTGGTGGTCGCTGATTCTCTTCCCTTGGCATTTCTGAGTTAGTCATTTCTAGGGTTGTAAGGTTGGTCTTCTAACCAGCTTGCTTTCTATGTTTGTGGTATACATATTAGGTCTTAGGAGAGAAAGATTTTCTCTCTTTTTATTTAAATAAGTATTTGGTTCTAAATGAACAGAATGATTACACAGATACTAGAGAGAGCTTCGTAACTCACCTTTCCCCTTATTCCTGATCTCGTACTGTGCTATGGTACATTTGTGGCCAATGGTGAGTCCGTATTGAGAATTGTTATTAGCTGAATCCTGTTCTTTCTGTTTTAACACCTGAAGAAGTTTATTAATGTTTCTGTCATTCTAGCCACCATAGAAGTTGTACATAAAAAACTGCTATACTTATGCCAGAAGTTAGCAGTAAAATCTGAAGTATTATTCAATAATTTTATGATGAAAGTAACTATATTTGCTTTTTAGGAATATTGGTTTCTTGGTTTCATTATTATATATTCATAGTTATTCTTATAAGTAGAGTATAAAATGTTTGAAACAATCCAATATATTACTAATACATATACTAATGACTAATAAATATAATGCTACTCTTATATTTTTCATTTCAGTTCTAAAGCCATCTATCAATGATATATTCCTGGATTGTGTCCTTTAGCCATTTCCTAGTGTTCATTTTGATTGTGGGATCCCATATAAGCTATCACATGCTATTTAGTCCTCACGGCTGCTAAGGCTATTCCTGGTTGTGACAGATGTTTGTAGCTTCCCTTGTTTCTTTTGGCCTTGATAGCCTTGAGGAGTATCTGGTCAGCTATTTAAGCAACTGTCTTTCAGTTGGGATTTATCTGGTATTTTCTCATGGTGAGGCTGTGGTTATAGGTTTTTTTGGCTAGAAGACTTCAATAATACAGTGTCTTTGTTTACTCTTCTACTGCTCTGTGAAAAGCAACACCATGGGCAAAAGCAAGTTGGGAAGGAAAGGGTTCATTTGACTTGCTTATTCTGAGTCACAGTCCATTGAGAGATGCCAAGGCAGGGATTCAAACTGGGCAGGAACCTGGAGGCAGTTGCTCATGCAGAGGCCTTGGAGGAGGGCTGCTTACTGGCTTGCTCCTCATGGCTTGCCCAGCCTACTTTTTTATAGCACTCAGGACCCCAGCCCAGGGATGTGCCTACCCACAATGGGCTGGACCCTCCCACATCAATCACTAATTAAGAAAAATGCCCAACAGACTTGCCTACAGCCTGATCTTATGGAGATATTTCTCAATTGAGTTTCTTCCCTCTCAGATGACTCTAGCTTATGCCATGATGACATGAAACTAGCCAGCACATTTAGTGATACTTTTGTCACATGATATCAAGAGTACACACTTTTGAAATGACTTTGTTGTTGACATTAACTTTGGTCACTTGATTCAAGATATTTCTAGATTTCACACTCCCAAAGTTACATTGCTACAGCGTTTTGTAAGGATCTCAGTGTGTACTCAAGTATGGAGTAAGGCTCAATCTCATCGAGGATAGGCTATATATGTAAATTATCCAGCATTCATCTGTGTGGGGTATTTGTCTATTCTCTGTACTTGTCTATTCAAGTTTTTTTTTTTTTTTTTTTTTTTTTTTATCAATATGTGCACCAGTTAGTTTGTGTCAGCTTGCCACAAGCTAGAGTCACTTAGGAAGTGGAACCCTCGGCTGAGAAATTGCCTCCATCAAAGTGGCCTGTAGATATGTCTGTGGGGACTTTTTTTGATTAGTGATTGGTTGTGGGTGGGTGGTGCCATTCCTGGGCGAGCAGTTCTGGACCTGAAAGCCTGAAGCCTTTTGAGAATTGCTGTATTGAGCATACATTGAAAGACTGAAGAAACAAAGAGCCCACTGTCAGGAACTGTCATACAGAGAAGTGAGGCAGGCACATTCACGTTGCTTTTTTCTCAGACCTCTTTATTCTGGACCATTTGTTGCCCTTTTTTAGGACAGATTTTTTACTCATGTTGAATGTTCTCTGAAAGTCGCCTCAGAGACAAGCAAAGAGGTGTGCCTTTTAGAGGTGACCAAAAGCAGTCAGGTTGATTGGCAGTCAACCCCAGCAGCGATCACGGCTGGTCCTCATGGTCTATGAATGCCAGTTCTACTCTCTGACTACAGTTGAGGACTACAAGTAGAAAAGTGAACTTTGGGTTATGCAGAGCTAGCTGCTGTCTCAGGACTACTGAGTACCAGGGAGGGTATGCTGGATATGGCACTTGTCTTTCTTCCTTCTGTAATTGATAAAACCAATATTATCCGTACCTGGCAGAGTGAGCATAGAGGCAAATGTGGGGAGAGTAGCGCAGAGCTGACCCTGGAGACTTTAGCCGATGGCTGAGCGCTCAGCAGAGTCCTCTCTCCTGTTGTAATTGGAGGAGCTTACTTTGATTTTTGATCTTACATTTAAACTATTAAGAAAGTGAGCTTTTGTACTTTCTAAGTCTATGTTTGTGGATTAGCTTGCTATCCTTGGGTTAGCTTTAGAGATAAACACAAGAAACAGGGAAAATGTATTATAAAAATTGAACCTGGATATAATATATGCTTTCTCTAACATTTTTAAAAGCAAAAAACCTTAGCTATTATAAAAACATTTTCCCCCAGAGGAATTATCTGCATCCGGCTGAGAATTTTATGCCAAACTCAGCCCCCACACGAGCTTTGGAAAGCCAAGATATTTAAACCTGTGAAGTAGAGTGCCAGCTCAACCTTACCCTGGTCTGATGTAATCCTTCAACTGCAGAGTGCTTTGTAGCCTGCCACTGACAGTGACTCAGTAGACCTTGTATACGTTCTTTAAAAGCTGTTTTTAAGTTGTTGCAGTTATGAAAGTTCCACAGAATTATAATATTATAAGCAAAACATTCAACACATTTAATACATATTCTTGAATGTGGTTCAAGAACATTTATGAAGAAGCCAGATTGAAAAGTAAAAGTCTGGATTATTATAGAATTTTTAGAAGAGGGGCAGCTAATTACTAAGAGTATCTCAAATGGAATAAGCTAGGCCTGGTGGCAGCCTGTAATTCAGCTACTTAGGAGATGGCTGGAGCTGGAGCCTTAGAGTTCAGGGGCTGTCTGGGATGCAGAGTGAGTCCTAGGCAAACTCTACTAACCTAAGAAGAGGCTGTCTATTGTTTTAAAAAAAAAGTTTCTTAGACATCTTTAGTCAGTTTCTAAAATCAAAGGAGTCCTTTACATGATTTAAAATAATTTGTTTACTCAGTCATAAGTATCTGTATCGTATCCTTCTTTTCAAGGCTCTGGAACAATTGTGGAAGAGGAGGCAGAAGATTGTAAGAGCCCGAGATCAGGGAGATCAGGTCAAAGGTCAGGGAGTGCAGCAGCCTCTCTTGTCACCTACACAAGATCAAGCCAGTTAGCACTCCACCATGGATCAATAACTGAGGGGTGATTGGTAGCTTCTGGGTAGACCATTTAAGGATGTAGTCCCTGGTAGGTCCCCTGTGTTCTGGAAGATAGCTCATCCTTTTAAGTATAAGGGCAACATAAATTGGGTTCAATGGATTATGAAGAAAAAAACAAACAAAAAATCAAAAGAGGACAGGAAGTTTGAAGGGAGTGGAGATTGGACTGGAGGGAAATAGGAGTTAAGTAAGAGGTGGAAGTATTATCAAAATACATCATATGCATGAGATTCTTAAAGAGTTAATACAAATATTATATTTAAATAAAAATAATTGGTAAGAGTAGTTATTGTTATAATTTGCATGCTTAAACACATGTTTTAAAACACATTTAATTTTGTGAATTTATAAAGATGCTTTCAGTGACATGAGGCTTATCTTGGCTAACTCCTTTGGCAGTTTTATTTTCAAAATGTAAAACTTGTTCCAGTAAGTTTAATTATTATTTAAACTAATTTGTTATTAAAACTTGGAAGTTAACCATTTGTTTATCTTCTATCCCATTCTCAGTCCTCCAAACTCATTAAAGTCTGCTCAGATTAAGTTCCCAGTGGTTTAGCATAACCAAAAGAGAAAACTGCTATCCCAGACATCTGACTCTGTATATTTAGATTGCTGGGGATGAAGAGTTTGAAAATATGAGCTATATAAGACCTTGTCCCCAAAAATACCCCTCACAAAGAAATAAGTAAAACAAACAAACATCTAAATAAAGTCTTTGTAAAAACAGAGACACTCCCCCATTTGAGACATTAACTGTTAGCTTAATGGCTGAGTGCCTACAGCAAACACTGGCCTCTCCTTCCTTCTCCATCTTGTTTTTGTTAGTATTTTTATGGGCCTTTTGTTCATAGCAGTTAAAATAGTACTCTTAAGTCTTGTGCAGTTTCACAGAATACTTTGTGAAAGTTTTAGTTTTTAAGAAAATAATTCCCTGAGAGATGCTTATAACATTTGGAATTAAGAATTAATGAAGGTTTGGCAAATTAAGAGTATTTTTAGTCAGATTAAAGAATTAAGATGGTTTCAATGCTCCTTTAACTGTTAGCTTTATGCCATGTTTGCAAATGTCCAGCTAGGCATGTTCAGGAATCAAAGCATACTGTTTAGAAACTAAAGCAAAACAAAAACTAATTTTACCTATCAGATTTCCTCCTATGAGGAGACCTTTTCCTTTGGAGGTTTTGGCATGTATGTAAAAAGGCAGCGTTGTACCGTGAAGCTCCATGGCTCCGTCTCCGGCTTCACCATCGCCAGGGCTTCTTACCTTGTCTACCCATCCACTTGTTTCCTGGCCTTGTATCTTCAGTGAACCCGTCATTTCTCGGAGTTCTAATTGTCCGAACTATGCAGTGTCTGAACTATACTGAATTATGCAGTGTGATTATTTTCTTCTATAGCATCTTTTAACCTAGATGGTTTCTCTATTTTTCTTCTTTTTGCAATTTATGGCTTAAGAAACAAGGTAATTCATCCTATAAAATTACAACAGAGTAGATTTTTGCTAATCATGTCTTTCATGTCATAATTTAACACATTAATTCATTTCTTTGAATGCTATATAAGTCGTTAGGTGTCTGTATGTCCTGATTTTCTGTCTTCTAGTTTAGATCATGAACAACAACAACAAAAAAATAACTGTCTCCCTTCCATACTAGAGATTTGAGTTATGTGAAATAGCTATTGTAAACAATATGAGACATAGGTGTGTCTTAGTCATCATGTAGGGAATTGGGTAAAATATATGTAGTAATACTTGTAGCAAAATGAGATGTGTGAGTGTATGAACATGCGTGCACACACTTGTGTGCATGTTTAGGTAGAAGATAAGAATTATCAGAAGCAGCAGAAGGATTATAAAAGTACAGTACCCTAGTCGTTTATTGTCACTGTTCAGTTTACTTAACCACCAGGATCTCACTATTTTAAAAGTTTATCTGTATCACATGGTCTTAGAATAAATGAGCTTAGTCCATCAAGACATATGAATTGTATGACATGCAGTTTATGTTAAACAACCAGATAATCAACAGGATGTCAGTTGAAGAATTGAAGAATTAGTACTATAATGAAAAATGTATGTTAGGCTTAATCTGCAGTCTTTGTTAATAATATATTTAATGTATTCATATTATAAAGACATATCATAAGAGACAAAATTACAAGTTTTATTAAGACTAAATAGGAAATAAGGTTAAGCCAATTAATAAAATATTTAAGACTCATAAAATTTACTATATAAATTATATATGGATCACCATGTTTTAAAACATAATTGAATTTTGATAAAATGCTCTTTACCCTAAAATAGAACCTATTTGATCTTTCTTTGATGATTCAGAAGCACTTAGGGACTGTGCTCAGCATTAAAATGATTTTTTTTTTTACCAACCTTCTCATTATACTGTAACTGCATAGAAGAGCTGGTTGGCGCTGAGTTCCAGAGTAATGCTAGCCTATCAGAGAATCTTGTCTCTGTTAAGAGATGGTAGTCACACAGAATCACATCAATGGACTTCTAGGAACAGCTGTGGAGCTGTGTATTTATGTGTGACTGTACATTTACACATTTACCTGGGTGCATTGATATACACAGCACTGTTAGACTATATAATGTATATTGTTAAACACATGTACATGTATATTGACTTGTGACATGTGCAGCCATTACCACTAACTAAGGAAGCTGCAAATGGAAGGAATTTCATCAAAATTTACCAAGGGGAAATTGGCTCCAAGACGTAATGATTTTGGCTGGAGAAGACAGTGATCCTGGCACAGTGTACTCTCTATTTCCTTGTGAGAGCTCCAAGATGAAGAATCAGCTACATAGAGGCAGATGCTTGGTAGTTTTCTGGAAGCACAATTATAAGGTTTATGAAAAACAGGAAGACCAACATCTCATGCAGTTTTTTTGAACTGGAAAATGATTTAATGTGCTGTTTGTACCCTTCAGGCCTCATCTATTGAGCCATGATATTTCATTTTGTTTTGATGATATTTTTGCTTTCTTATTTTATCTTGGAAATGAAATCATATCTTTGAAAGCTTGAAAGATACTGTTTTTAAGGTGGCCTAAAATTTTAACAGTCGATGACTATAATTAGTTATATTGCAATATTGTATTTTCAAAATTGCTGCCCAGCTTTCTTTTGTCAATTTTTGCTCATAGCCACTAAATAAAGTTGTCTCATGCAATTTAGTATCTTTACTCTCCCTCAGAAAGTCTCGAATCTTTTACTATATCTAGTTTAGCTTATACTTGTGATCATTTTCTTGAAAAATAATTAATTGTGTAAATTGTAAAACCCATGCTATTTAATACAGCACTTGAGATGAGTAGGATATTGTCTCTGTTCTCAGATACTTTAAAAACATAGTCCCATTGAAGGAAAGTAGTATCTAGTAACCGTTATCCAGACAGTCAGTCATTCACAGTGAACATTGCTGGGTTCATTCTGTTTCACTGTTAATCACAAAGATAGTCTAACTATTCTTTCTATTGTATTTTGCAAATATAAAACACCAACTGTCTGTAACATAAATGAAGGAAACACGAAAGGAACTAAGTCATCTCTTTATAAAATGTCCTAAAATCTTAACCACAGGGGTTATAAACTCAGGCATCTGAAGGGACCAGTCAAGTCACACTGATGAGTGAAGATGGCGATTGAGCGCTGTGAGAATTAGTGGGGACTGTGACCTGCCGAAGTGTGTCTGCCTCATCTAAAGATCTTCAAATAAAAATGCTGTGCGGGTGAAAGAAAGCATGTCCACAGGCCACAGCTGCCAATTTGGAAATGCGCTGTGATTCCTGAATATTATTTGGGCCATCATAAAAATATTTGAGTAAAAAGATGATGAGTTAAAATTAAATGCAAATAAATATGACCAATTTAAGAATGATCACACCATAGTTGGTGCTTTTGTTCCTGGGGCATAGATGATATTAAACCAGGAATGCTAGGGCTCCAGGAAAGGCCTAGAAGATATTCCATATCCAGGCAAAAGAGGAGAACAGGTAATAAAGAGCTGTGGGAGAGGCAGAAACCAGCAGGGGTAGAATTAATTGGGTCTCCCTTCCCCAAGACAGGAACTCGTGTGGGCCATTGCTATTGCTAGACCTTGAATTGCTACATAGTTAGAGTTGACCTTCAACTGATTTCCTGCTTCTGCCTCCCATATATTAGGATTGTAAGAATGTGCCACTCTGTCTGGCTTCTCCATTGCTGAAATATATCATGTCCACTTCCCATCCCACTCCAGGTTTAGGTTGCCCTGGATTCCAGGAGTTAATACTTGTTAGAAATCTTTGATTGTGAGATACATTTTTTTTCGATTAAACAGATTCTCTTACTTCCTGAGAATCGAGTGGGACAAGTAGTGGAAAAGTCCAGAAGGATGACTCTAGCCATCCTGATATCTGAGGGGCTTATATGAGGGTTTAAGGAATCACTGTAAAATAGTTGAGCCTTTAATAACAATAAGACAGATTGTTACAGAGATGGTTCAATTTTCTTCCTTGCTATGAAATGCCTGATTGTGGTTCAGAAATACAGAACAAATTCTGGATACCCAGAGAGTAAGTATCATCTGGGCTTATTAAATCCATGTCTCAATGGTAGGATCCATGAACCTGTCCTTCAAAGATACATCCACATTGTTCTGAAGACACCCAAGGCTGTCACACTTGCTTCAGGAGATCAGGCTCTTTTGGTTAGTGAAGACTGTGAAATGACAGCCTCCTGTTGAGAACTTGTCCCCTTACCTGACACCTCAGTGCCTGTGGTGCATGCTAAGTGTTCTGCCACTGAATTATATCCATAGCCCCTGTTTTGCCTTGTTGCTCAGTTGTTCCGTTTTGAGACAGGGTCTTGGTAATAGCAGAGGCTAGCTCTGACCACCAAATTCTTCTGCCTCCACTTTTCTTGCCATGATTACTAGCGTGAGCAACCCACTATACCTGGAAGAGATTTTTTTTTTTTTTTTTTAATAAAAGAGAAATGGTGGTTGTGAGCAAAGGGACCCCATTCTGTGTGTTTGGTGGTGGGCTGATAGCAACAGATATTGGTACCTTGAAATGGGAACCTGGCTAAGGTTTCTGAAGCAGCTCGTTGACAGCCGTGGAACAGATGCCTTTCTTTGGTTGAGTGTGAGGTTCACCACAGTGTTGAAAGACCCGGTAAGGTTTGGGTTTGGGGCTTGGAGAGGGATGACTAGTTTGAAGAAGCGAAAGTTCATTAAACAGTGTTCACTGTGTACTGCTAAGTTGATATATGGTTTGAGTGCAGTCTCTGTGGCTGCTCTGTGGGGCCCGTTTTAGATTTGCAGAGAGAGATTGTTTGCAGAAGATATAAAGGTTTTCTGCTCCAAGGCACACATTCCCAGCTTGGCATATAGCCAGCATTCATGTGATACCACCAGACAGCTTGTACGTGCTGAATGTGTTCTAGTCAAGTAGAGCAGAGGTAAAAATATCTGCTGGGTAAGGGACCATGAAGTCAGTGCACACCTCTTCAAGCTCCGTGCTCAAGAAAGGCTAGATGCTGATTGTTCTATATGGTCCCAAGTTACATGCCAGTAATCAAAGTGTCCTTATCTTGTCTTGGCCAGTTCACTCTTTATATCCTTAGTGGGTTTGCTGGTTTCTCTGGAAGGCTTGCTTTATTACCCACTGAGATAAATGCCTTCTTGATGTTTGAAAGCTCTAGGATGGAGAGCATCTTAGATACCTACTTCAGATATATTTTAAATTCATTAAATGACTCATACTCTATGAAAGTATGGCCTTTTGTTTTTATTTTTCCCATAACAGAAAAGGTTATAATCATTGTAGGGTTAGTGAAAATACATTCATTCTTTTTGTAGTTTTTTTGCCACATGTTTGTAAGAAGATCTGAGTACCTAAAAGTGACTCTGTACTTTAAGGTTAAAGGTTTTTCAGTAGTTATGTGGCTTTGTGGCTTGCTAAGAGATTCTGTACCTCCCTTTCACTCCTAGAGAAGGTAAAATAGCAGGATCAATTTTGGTCTGTATCCCCTGCTCCCACCTGGGTCTGTTTCTACTCTCTTTCCTCCTCTTCCTCCTTTTATTTTGGTCTTTTTTTTTTTTTTTAAAGTAATAGAAACTTGCTTCAAACTGTCTTCAGAAAGTAAACAGAGTCCATTGTCTTATAGGACTCTGCAAGTGCACAGCTGGACTAAGATGTTGGTCTGTGGCTGATACAACATTACTGAAGACCCTACTTTTCTTCTATTCTGTTGCTTGTTTGCTTCTCATTGTGTTGGCCTTTATTTCCACAGCCACATATTACTCTCCAGCTGCCCTGCTTCTGTAAACACAGCATACTCACTCTTGTTCAGACTGTGTTCCCATCATGGGAAGAAGGCAGGCCTTCAGTTCTCAGCAGGTCAGCTCACATTGCCATTTATCTCCTCTAGTTTGCCTAAGGCTGGCTGCATAGGAAATACCTGGGCTAAGGAGTCGCCACCTATAGAGGTTTATTTGATGGTTCTTACTTACTCCAGACCCATGGCCGAGAATGAATGGCAAGGGGTGATTTTTTAAGGAAATTTGGGTGAGCATTAGCCAGAGGGAGAATCGATGTTGGATATCAGACAGTGGATGAAAACTTACTGTAGGTGTGTGTCATAGTAATTATGTGGAACAAGGTCGAAGGACTAGAGGTTTTTTTTTTTTTTTTTTTTTTTTTAAATTTTATGTGTGCTTGTATGTTCCTGAGTGTATGTTTGTACATCACATGCATGTATGAGAAAGGGCTAAAGTTTTAAGGAAAAAGAAGACACTGAAAGCTCTTACAGCCTGTGCAGTATTTGAGTCTTCTGCTTTAGTATTTACTGCTTTGTATTGCTTTCTTTTTCTGGCTGCAGTACCTACAGCTAATAGTTATCTGTTATAACAAGAAGAGTCCATATTTCTTTCTTTTAGGTAGTTTTCCCTGTTGATATGCACACAGATCAAGTGACTAGGTTACTGTTGGCTTGGAAAGTCTATGCCTGGATTTGGAGTAAGAGAAGGGCCTGCAAATGCTTTAAGTCTGGACTGAAGTCTGAGGTGCTTTGCTAGCTGAGAGCAGCTAGAATAAATCATTATAGCTCAGGGGCCTGCTCTAACTAGGGAAGTCATTTAGGACAGAGGACAGAAGTCAGGTGTCAGAGCCTGCAGATGTTTCTTTAGTTACAAATAACAACCTGGTTGAGGCTGTCGCGTTCTGACTTGTTCTGTGCTACTCATTGCTGTGAGTCTCTGTGAAAGAGATGGAAAGACAGGGCACTCTATCAGGACTATCATCTGAGACCGGGTGAATTACTGTCTAGCCATCAGAAAGGTTAGAGGGACTCTCTCAAGTATAAAACACTCACTGTCCCACAGGGTCACTAAGCTTGACAGGTCTTTCATTGTGTTCTAAATAATTTGCTCCAAGTTGGAATTGGGGACCTTTTAGCCTCCCAGGTTTGAGAGGATCCTGAAGACATTTCATAATGAAAAGTGAAACACAAAGTGTTTGCTTTAACTGAACGATTACAGTTAATTTCTTGTAAAGACACACAGAAGCACACATTAATTTAAAACAAGCTCGCACTGTTGTTTCTTGTAGTACAGCCAGGAAAAACAGTAACAAGCTGTCTCCTTCAAAATCACATCCCTGGATGATATTCGAGCAACCTGGAAGATTCAATACGTCCCCAGGAAAAACATTTGGAATGAAGCTGCAGTATCATTTCTAGTTCGCTTTCTGCCCTTGCAGAGTTGCCACCAGGTCTGAGAAGCATGGACTGGGCAGTGTGTGACGTCAGCAGCCAGGTGCAAGGCAGCAGCACTTGTCTCAGAGCCTCAGCTCAGCCAGTCTGTGCTGGGAAAAAACAAAACAAACAAACAAAAAGACCAAACAAACAAGAAACCAACTTTTTTTTCCATGTTGAGGATTCGTTGATCATTTTGTACACTGGTGTTTTGTTTGACATTGAATTTAATACCAATATTAACTCATATTTTCTTTGAAAAGCATGTATAAGACCAGATCTTATACTTACAAGATACACTTCAAAGATACCCCCTTAAAATTGTGTGGACAGCTGGGTGGTGGTGGCGTACACCTTTAATCCCAGCACTTGGGAGGCAGAGGCAGGTGGATTTCTGAGTTCGAGGCCAGCCTGGTCTACAGAGTGAGTGCCAGTCAGGACTACACAGAGAAACCCTGTCTCAAAAGAAAAATTGTGTGGACAAAGGTGAGACCCATAGACAAAAAGGGTTTAGTTCCTGTGCGGTCTGCTACTGCAAGCTGCCTGTATCATATTCAGGAACGCTCATGTGTTAGGATTAGTGTTCTTTCACATGTCGTCACAGGATGTTTGCATCCTGTTATTTGCACGCTGATAGGGCTCTTTTCCTCGGAGGCCCTACTTGCCTTTTCATTTCTGTCCCGTTGGAGAATGCTTCTGAGAGGAAGGAAGGATGGATCAAGAGATGCTCTCCGCAATGTCTTTCCTCTGTATTCTTTACCCTCGTTTCTTTCTGTTTACCATCAAGTCTGAAGAAAGAAATACAACTTAGAAGTGAGCCCTATGATCCTCAAGATCTCACTGAACTGGGAGTCGAGTGTGAAGTGGAGCCGTGTCCTTCTTTTCTTCTAAGAGTAACGGGAAGATAGTCTGTCCAGGAACTTGTGGTGGGCAAGGACAGGCAATATGGGTTTTGAATTTTCTAAGTGGAGCCACAGCTACAATTTTGATATGCTTCCTTATTTTTTAGACCTAAGGTTTGCTTGCCTACTGAAGAAATTAAGCCAGTGTTCCAGAGAAGCTCTGGACTGAGACATCACTCTATCATTTTGTGGTAGATATTTGAAGATACTCTAGAACCCTCCTCGTACTTGGTGGTTTAAACCTGGTAGGAGACTGAATTTCAAGTTCAGACTTATGCATTCTTCTTCTTCATGTTCTTTATTTTACAAGACTAGTTAGTACTATCACAAAAATACATGGAAAATGACTTTCACTAGTAAGATATTTGTATATTTTCCCTGAGACATTGCCTTCGACTTCCAGTATACTTACCTGTCTACTTCTCATTCCCAATTGACATGGGAGTCCGGGTCATAGTATACTTGCAGCCAGTGACTTCACTGGTTACTAGTTTACTGTAAAGCCAGGGATTGGATTGATGGATGCCATCCTGCAAGTCATTTAAAAATTCTTTTTAGGGTCTGGAGAGATGGTTTAGTGGGTAAGAGCACTTGTTGCTCTTGCAAAGAACCCAGGTTCTGTTCCCAGTATCCACATGGTGGCTCTCAACCAGATGTAATTCCAATCTCAGGGAATCTAGTGCCCTCTTCTGACCTCCACAAGCATCAGACACCCCCATGGTGCAGTACATACATGCAAACAAACCAATTATATACAAAAATCATAAAATGAATAAAATCCCTTTTACAAGAAGCTTTAGATACACACTTGGGGAGGCTGGTTGTTGGGTGAGAAGCAGATCAGAACCTTGGAGAGCTCTGGACATGCAGGTTTTGGTTGTCCAGGGTGCTTCCTTCTCACACTGGCTATGGTTGGGCAGTGACCACTGAACACAGACCCTGAGCTGCCTCCTTCTCCCAGCACACATTCCATTTGCATGCAGCCATCCTTCTTAGGTGGGTGTTCAAACTGAACCTTGCTACATTTCTAAGACCACTCTTACTATTACTTATTAATCTCTCAAATGACTTTTTACTGGTGTACTTAACTGTTTATTTGCATCTTAGAGATTTGCATATTTTTCTAATTAGCTCTACCTGGTTTTGAAAGAATACAATTTAACAACTTCAAACATCACAGTAACAGCCTTGAACTGCTTAATAAGCCCTGCCTATGAGAGCCACTAGAATATCTGAAAATAAAGCCGCTAGACTCCTGGAACCACTGCCCTGTTTAATTTCTTGCGTTGCCAGTGTTTGCCACTGTGAGTGTGCTACAAGAGCACACGGTGTTCTCTTCCCTTTCAAGCTCTTCATTTTGTTCTTAGTACTTGAATCTTCTCAAGAATAAAGGTCCCAGATATTAGCTGTCAGCTAACACGGTTGCCATCACGGGACGTGATCTCAGTCAGCAGTGAGGTCTGCTGTTGCTAGCCCTATGACTATGTAAATATTTCAAGAATTGTGATGTGAACAGAAAACAGACTTGCTGTGTGTAGACCTAAGTTTGTCATCCACGCCATGCTCAGGTTGTACTAGCTTTAAAAAGCAGGAAGGGGTTATGAAAAGAAGGCTAAGGTCTCATTTCTTTATATTGAAGAATTCTTTATATCTTAAGATATAACAGAGATTTTTCACTGTTGACATGGTTGTGTTACAAATAAGCCAAGAGCAGGGATATTTTTATTATCATTTGTATGTTCTCCCAGCTGACATTTAAATCATTTCTGCTTGTTCAGTTTCTGTTCTGTTAAAAATGAAAATGTCATTGGTCATTTCCTGAGACCACTGTGACTACTACATGCCACTAGAGCCTGAACCACTAACATTCCCAAAGTGTTCTGTGAGCCTTGCAATAGAAATAGTAACAAGTTCAATGGTGGTGTGAAATTATACATATTTATGGTTAAATGATAAGATTTTTTTTTCTTCAGAACCTTCTAAATTTCAGTTGTTTGAAGAGATAACTCAAGTCTTATGTCATAAACTGCAAACAGAAATAGACTGGGTTGACATAGAAGGTGCTTTGTTGTGTGGTATGCTCAAGCCCTGGGTTCAGTCCCCAGGACCACACACAAATATTGAAATTAAATATGGGGAATATTCTATACTGTTTTATAACATTTATATTTTTCCTTTATGGCATGTGGTTAATGAATGCATTTATTCCTAAACATATACACACATACACAGAAATTTTAGAGAAAATGGAAATCAGGCTTTAAAAACCTACAAAATGGCTTTGAATTGTAGGAATCGGTTTCTAACTTTTTTTTTTCTAGTAAGTTTCTTGTGCATAGATGATTTTTATGTGGAATATTACACTCCCATGTGTTAAAGTACCCATTAAATGATACTTTTAATATTACTAGTTAATTGGCTAATTTTATTGGCTCAACTCTCTTGTGTGGGTGCTGTATGAGAGGAAAGACAAATGAGAATGTCACATGGGAGTAAGAAGCAACTTGTGGAGCTGTCCCCCTGTCCTCAAAAAATGCCACACTAATTAGTCCTGCTAGATCTTGGTCTGGGACTAGTCTCACCCAGAGAACAGGAAGTGCAGGATGGCAAAGCTGTGGATCTGCAGGGCGCCCAAAGGGGGCAAGACTTTCAGAGTCTCTGTGTTGGGGAGGGCACATGATCTTTAATGCTGGCCAGGAGACTTGCTGTCATTCTGTATGTTTTAAAGTCACACTTCTTTGATTACTACAAGGCTTCATATTTTATATGTGTTCCTTGGTTTTGATGTTTCTTTATGCTAGAATGTTAGGCAGGATTTTGTTGTAAGTTTTTAGGTAATATTAGTTTTTCTTATTAAATTTCTAATTTATTCTATACATCATCCTCTTAGAGACAAATGTTATCATAAACTTATTTTTGTAGAAGAGAGTTTTCTCTGAGATGTCATTCCCCTTCTTATTAGACAGTGATGGTTCCAAGTCTCATGTGTTTTTTTTTTTTTTTTTTATCTCCCTATTCAGTTTTCCCAAAGCCACAGACTAGTGGCAACTGTTTCTAGCTTTTTCTATTGCTGATGTTCTCTCAGGTGTGGATTTGTTTCAGTGTGATGAGTACTTGGTCTGAGGAAGATATGAGGTGCCTGTGAGCTGGGTTTCTAAAGCTGCCATGACTCATTACCTTTCTCACAGAAGAAGCACAGAGAAAGAGCTGAGGGTTGATGAGGCCCATCTGTGGGGCTGCTGACGTGAGTGGAGTGGATTTAGGAAGAAAGAAACATGGCAGGTTGAGGGTCACTTCAACATGAATGTTGTTCATGTCAGGCAGCTGGACAGGACAGCCAGGGCAGGACAGGGAATCACCATTCCCATGAAGTGGGCTGTGCGTCTGGATTACTAATATTTTAGTGAACTAAACTGCGGGCTCAGGGGCAGATTTACATTTATACAGTTTTAGTCTCTGCACTCCACTAGTTAAATAGACACCCCACCCCAACCCTGCATCTGAGGTATTTAGTGAAAACACTTTAAGTTTCTCTTTGAAACTGTTAGTTAATTCTTTAGTTATTTTTTGTTTGTTTGTTTTTTGTTTTGTTTTTTAAAAACTTTTAATATATTTTATTGGATATTTTATTTACATTTCAGATGCCATCCCCTTTCCCCATTTCCCCTCCCTAGAAAACCCCTATCCCATACCCCCTTCTCCGTTTTGCTTTTATACAATTTTTTTTAATGTTAACCAATGGCTTTATAAATTTGGTAATGCTCAATATCAATCAGAAGTGTAACCTAATACCCAACCTAGATATATCAACTATCTTTGACTGGTGGAGACATGTGAAGATCTGCCTCCATCTGGCGCCCCTCTCTCTTGCTCTTTCATCACCTATCTCCTCCTCTTCTTCTCCTCCTCCTTTCCTTACTCCTCCTCTCCTTACTCCTCCCACCTTAGCTCCTCCTACATATCACCCTTCCTGTTAAAATAAAACTTTTCTCTCAAAATACAGTTAGAGCATAACTATACCAATTTATGTCAGTAAGGTGCAAGATAGACCTAATACCCAAGTCCATCATTTTCTTGACTAAGCAGAACCTCTGTCATCTCTCCTAAATAAAAGACTTAGTTCTGAACCTGGCTTTTTTTTCTTTTCTTGGCTTTAGAATGAATGTCAGCTGAAAACCATCCTCTCAAATCTTTTCTCTCAAAGTAAAAGGCAAGGATTGGCTATGAGACTATAAGTTTTCAACCCCATAAGAAATCCAGAATGACTGAGTTAACTGAAATTATGGGAAGCACAAAGCATAGCTTCTAAAACATAGCCAATTTATAGAGACCACTGAACACCTGGACAGTCCCTATACTACAGAACGTTGGAGCATCCCATCTTGAGCCTTCTGGCCCAGGATCATCTGACAGATCTAGTGATGCAGAATTATTAAGGGCTGATTACTCTGTCTTGGCAGATATAATCAGTCGACTATTCTGCAAGTGTGTTCTTTTCTGGACAGTGATTTGTCTGAAGATGGAAAGAGGCAATTCTTGCCTAGTGGCTGACACAATTGGAGTAACTCCAAAGATGCTCAATTTCTTCTTAGAATCAAGACAGGAAGCTGTCAGGAGCAGACAGGTCTCTAATAAAAATGAACATTAATACAGAAATGTTTGTAATGTCAATTCTGTGGATTTCTGATGTTTTCAAAACCAACTATTTATGTAAGGCAATCTGGACTGTTGTCTGTTAACTCCTCTCAGCTATTTCTAAAGAAAATATAGAAAACACCCTAACAATAAACTCAAAGCCACGAATTTGCTATAGGCCCTTAACTCACAGGCTAACCATCTCAAATAAGTTAAAAAAGTTAAAGAAGGACTGGGTCTAAGCCTGTATTTTTAAATGTGTTATACAGGCACAATGCCTATGATAGTAATATTCATCTCACTTTTATATTAATAAGAATCTCGTACCAATGAAAACCTGAAATTTGAAATCAAAGTAAATTTTGTACCATTTAAGAAACTATAACTTCACCTTAATAACAATTATACATATTTCTACCAGTAGGTTATGGCTATGCAATAAATCCTAGCTAATCCTTCCTGTTCTACCAAAACCACTACTTTTCCCTAGAAAGGCAGCCCAATATTATCCACCTCAGTCCCCAAGTCCAGGGACTAGGGGCGCTGACTCTTCATTAACTTCTTCAAGCTGATTATCGGTGTTGAGATATTAGAAGAGGGGTTGGGGGAAGAGTAAATTGATAAGCCTCTGACACTGTGTCTTCACTGCATCCATCAGGAATTCCAGGACATCAGAGGTTCGAGCAGGTCTGCTCAGCTTGCCTGATGAGTAGATACACCAAGGCTATGTATTCTACAATATAAACATTCTCAGAACAAATTTTAGTATCAAGATAATTGTTTGAATTCTGGAATCTAGTCTTCTGGCGGCCTGCCTCTGTCATGTCTAATCCATATAATTCTGGGAGTTTCTATAAGGGTGTGCTCCCGCCATCCTCCCAATTTTGCCTTCCTGCTCTCAAATTTCCCAACATCAGGGAATCCAAACTTTTGGGCACCTAGGCCCTCCACGTCCACTGATGCCCCTTACCCCATTTCCCCACTCCAATTACTATGAGGGTGTGCTCCCACCATCCTCTCATTCCCACCTCCCTGCTCTTGCAATTCCCCAACACTAGGGAATCCAAACTTTCAGGTACCAAGGTTGCCCACTTCCACTGATGCCTGGCAAGGCCACCCTCAACTACCTATACAGGTGGAGCCATGAGTTCCCCCCTACCCCCCCTTTGTGTTCTCGGGCTGGAGATTTTAGAATGGCTACTCTAGCTTGTTTCTTAGGACCATTTGCTTGAAAAATTGTTTTCCAGCCTTTTACTCTAAGGTAGAGTCTGTCTTTGCACTGAGGTGGGTTTCCTGTATGCAGCAAAATGCTGGTTCCTGTTTATGTATCCAGTCCATTAGCCTATGTCTTTTAATTGGGAAACTGAGTCCATTGATGTTAAGAGATATTAAGGAACAGTGATTGTTGTCTCCTGTTATTTTTGTTATTAGAGGTAAAGTTATCTTTGTGTGGCTATCTTCTTTTGGATTTGTTGGAAGAGGGTTACTTTCTTGCTCTTTCTAGGATATAATTTCCCTCCCTGTATTGGAGCTTTTCTGCTATTATCCTTTGTAATGCTGGGTTTGTGGAAAGATATTGTGTAAATTTGGTTTTGTCATGGAATATCTTGATTTCTCCATCTAAGGTAATTGAGAATTTTGCTGGGTATAGTAGCCTGGGCTGGCATTTGTGTTCTCTTAGGGTCTGTATGACATCTGTCCAGCATCTGATAGCTTTTATAGTATCTGGTGAGAAGTCTGGTGTAATTCTGATAGGTCTGCCTTTATATGTTACTTGGTCTTTCTCCCTTACTGCATTTAATATTCTTTCTTTGTTTTGTGCACTTGGTGTTTTGATTATTATGTGATAGGAGGTATTTCTTTTCTGGTCTAATCTATTTGGCATTCTATAGGCTTCTTGTATGTTTATGGGCATCTCTTTCTTTAGATTAGGGAAGTTTTCTTCTACAATTTTGTTGAAGATATTTATTGGCCCTTTAAGTTGGGAATCTCCACTCTCATCTATACCTATTATCCTTAGGTTTGGACTCCTCATTGTGTCCTGGATTTCCTGGATATTTTGTGTTAAGAACTTTTTGCATTTTGCATTTTCTTTGACAGTTGTGTTGATATTTTCTATGGTATCTTCTGCACCTGAGATTCTCTCTTCTATCTCTTGTATTCTGTTGGTGATGCTTGTGTCTATGACTCTTGATTTCTTTCCTAGGTTTTCTATCTCCAGCGTTGTCTCCCTTTGTGATTTCTTGATTGTTTCTACTTCCATTTTTATGTCCTGGATGGTTTTGTTCAATTCCTTCACCTGTTTGGTTGTGTTCTCTTGTAATTCTTTAAGGGATTTTTGTGTTTCTTCTTTAAGGGCTTCTACCTGTTTACCTGTGTTCTCCTCAAATTCTTTCAGAGTGTTATTTATGTCCTTCTTAAAGTCCTCTATCATCATCATTATAAGTGATTTTAAATCTGAATCTTGCTTTCCTGGTGATATGGGGAATTCAGGACTTTCTAGTGTGGGAGAACTAGGTTCTAATGATGCCAAGTACCCTGGGTTACTGATGCTTATGTTCTTGTGCTTGCCTTTTGCCATCTGTATCTCCTTAGTGCTACCTGCCCTGTTCCTGACTGGAGCCTGTCTTTCCTATTATCTTGGTTGTATCAGAACTTTGTGGGGTGGGTGTAACTACTGGGGTAAGCGCTGGGGCCCAAAATCTGCTCAGTGCTCAAGCGCAGACAGGATGCTGCCCAGGTTAGAGCCCTGGAAGCCCCGTTTCTTCAGGGTTCTTAGAGATTGGGGGCAGAGCTACCTTCTTGGATCTGCTCAGTTCCTGGGCCCAGACCGGAAGGAACCAGTGCTCTGGGCTGGGAGTGACTTCCTGGGTCCTTGTGGGTCCCAGTTATTCCCTGTTTGGGGTGAACATTGCTGTCTGCTTACCTAGGATACTGCCCAGGTTAGAGTTCTGGGGAGCCCAGCTTCCTCTAGGTTCTGTGTGATTTGGGGCAGAGCTGCCACCCAATATATGCTCAGTGCTCTGGCCCAGACCAGAAGGAACCAGTGTTCTGGGCCGGAAGTGACTTCCTGGGTCCTTGTGGGTCCCAGTTACTCCCTGTTTGGGGTGAACATTGCTGTCTGCTTACCTAAGATACTGCCTGAGTTAGAGCACCTGGGATCCCCGCTTCCTCTGGGTTCTTAGAGATTGGGGGCAGAGCTGCCACCCAAGATCTGCTCAGTGCTCTGGCCCAGACCGGAAGGGGTTTTGGTTATTTTTATTGACTGTAATTGATCATTTTCTTCAATTGTATTATTTATTATTCATTTTAGAATCCATTTTAGATTTCTTTTTTGATAGTATAGTATGTGACCTTTGCCTCTGGTTTGTGGCCATCTTCATTTCAGTTGTCTTCTTTTGTTCATTAGCAAAAATAAAACAGAGCAGAACTTTATGAATAGGAATGCAGCTATATTTTCCTTTTTCATAGAGAGTCCTGAAAATGTCTTCTGTATTTATTGCTCAAGAGAATTGCTCAAGAGAAGTCCAGTGTCCTGTATGCTAGACATTGTTTTCAAAATATGTCTTAGTCTTTAGTAGACTTACTCTTAAGGAACCTTAAGACTAAAAGTTTTTATTTATATATATATTTGTGTGTGTGTATATATATATATATATATATATATATATATATGATATTTATATATGTATATACAACATACATTACATATATAATGTGATATATATGATATTTATATATGTATATATAATATATTACATATATAATATGATATATATGATATTTATATATGTATATATATGATATATATTACATATATATGATATATATGATATTTATATATATGTGTGTATGTGTGTATGTGTATATATATATATATATATATATATATATATGACTAAAACATTTTGTATTTTCTATGCTCGTCCCTTCTAGATAAAGTGATTTAAACATGGATTGCCTAACAAAAGCAATCACATAGTCATAAGAAATAAATTTTTAGCTAGTTTATTATGTCCAAACCTGCACGGATGGGCATGGTTTCCACCTAACTGTGTTTGAATGGTCAAGGTTAGAGGCATTTCCAGGTATTGGGAGGCCGTGTTTTAACAGGAAGGAGGTATTGGTTGGCATGTCCATACTGTGAATTTAACAATTAGGTTGAATGGTTTGAAATTAATATCAATTACTCAAGAAATGTTTGCCTTTTTATGATTTTTTTTTCTTATTGTGTGGATATGGGCTTGACATGTTCCAAACTCTGAATAAAAATGGTACGTTTTTAAGAATTAGAAATTGAGGTGACTAAAGCTTTTTTCTTTTGCTCTTGTACTCTAGGCAGCCTGGGAGGGCATGCTCAACTAAGATATAAGAAGTCATTATCTTTCCTGTTTGTCAGTGTGATTGATCTCTGAAGGAAACACCTAGCAGGCTGCGTAATGGCCATTTTCAGTTCTGGCCTATGTTTGTACATCCTGCTAATATTTTGAGGTTTTGAATAGCTCAAAGGAATCTTGGACTGTCAACGCCAAGAGCTTTGCCATGGACTACTCTGTTCTAACCAAATCACTTTATGCCACCATGCCTACTTTATTGTGTGATGGCAAAGAATTTGTTCTTCCTCCTTTTGCAAATATCTGCTTGGTTCTGTCCTTCCTATCAGTGAAGGGATGCCTATAACTTCCCCACCATCATCAAATCCCTGTCAGTTAGACTGTGCAGAAGAGCACAGTACCATTGTCCTGGGTGTATAGGAAATCAGTGCCAAGAGATGCCATTAATCCCAGAATCTTCAGCTGACAATTTGTATAAAATGATGTGGCGTTTGTAGTAATCAGTGCACATCACCTATAATATAAATAGTGCCTAAATGGTTTTATTCTATTGTATAGAGAATAATGGACAAGGAAAGATGTCAGTCCAGTACAAACACTTTTTTTCTAAATGATTTTAATCTCCAGTTGTTGAATCTCTGAATGTTGAAACCATGGACACCACGGACGTCAGCCTCCTTGTCATGAATCCATTCTTTTGTTTTGTTTGTTCATTTTCTTCAGGTATGGGCTATGTGTAGGTTGTCTTTAAAGGAGTACAGTGTAGTGTGATAGTTCTTCAAGTGGGCCTGTAAGACCCCTGGGGATCCTTCAGGGATCTATGATGTCAGAGTATTTCCAGGACCACATTAAGATACTCTCTGTGTCCCTTTTATTGTGCTGTTTTCACTTATTCTGAAGAAGCGTTGGTGGGCACCACTGACACACAGTCAAGAGAGGACATGGCTTCAGCTGTACTGTAGTCACGTAGTCAGTGTATTCCTCACTACTATGCAGTCTCAGTTTGATAATAGACTTGGCTTTCTTTCTTCGCTGTCTAGACCAGTGGCTGATATAACAGGACCAGCACAGTTGGCACATAGGGAGGCAAGAATGAACGGACACATGTGAGGCTGGCTGCTAGACACTTGCTGGCTCTCCCCTCCTTCTCTTTTCCCCTTTGAATCCTGCATTTCCTAGATGTATTTTCTCCATTTCTATCCTTGCTCCGTACTATTCTTTGTATATTTTTGTGTAATGCTGTTGTTTGCAGAGTATTTATCTACATTTTGTGTTACAGATGTAGACAATCTGCAATGTGGAATTAAATTACTTTGTATAGAATGCAGAATTTAGATGCTGCTTGTTAAAAAAAACCAAAGGTTATAAAAGAATAAAATACAAATTCTGTGTTCAGGATCAAAATCAGTCTTCTGGGAATTTTGCTTTTTCATGTTGGCAGTACCCGCTTTGCTGCTGGTTACTGGCCCTGCCTCTGTGTGGACAGCTGTCAGGAGTCTGGCTCTCAGACTTTTGTTGCTTCCTTCCTCTGCTCTGATGTGCAGTTGTGATGAGGGATTTGTATAAAACTGGTTTTCACTGGTCCTTGTTTATGGCTCCACAGAACCTTGCCTCCTGGAACCCTTCAAACCCTGAGTGCCTGTTGCTCGTGGTGAAGGAGCTGGTGCAGCAGTACCACCAGTTTCAGTGCGGTCGCCTCCGTGAGAGCTCACGCCTCATGTTTGAGTACCAGACGCTCCTGGAAGAGCCTCAGTATGGAGAAAACATGGAAATTTATGCTGGGAAGAAAAACAACTGGGTAAGTGCTGAAAGGTAGGGGAGTTATTCATCTGTGATGAAATTAAAGAGATAAGAGCATTGAGATGGTCATTACCTCACACACAGATGGCTCAGGTGACCTGTGCACTTTCTCATAATTCAGAGGTTGAAGAGAACTAATGGTGAGCACACTTATTATTTGTAAAGAATATCACAGGAGAAGTATGCATTTGTTTCATCCCCAGTCTCCTATGTTCAGAAGTTAGGGAGCTTGCCTGAAGACTGCCTGTGTTCTCCATAACACACAGGCCCTGATGCAGGTGGGGCTGGCAGGCCATGGTTAAGATGCTGACATGGCCCACCTTCACTTAGGGAGAGACTTCCAGTGCCCCAGTCAGACAAGAGCGTCAGCTGCTT
Organism: Arvicanthis niloticus; assembly: GCF_011762505.2. Classification (NCBI taxonomy): domain Eukaryota; kingdom Metazoa; phylum Chordata; class Mammalia; order Rodentia; family Muridae; genus Arvicanthis; species Arvicanthis niloticus. Next base: position 59,869,564 of record NC_047668.1, on the reverse strand, counting down.
TGGGTACAGCTGGTTGTCTGGAGCCTTTGTCCTTCCCCAGCCCTTCTCTAAAGGCAAGGCCTCGTGTCATAGCTCAGAGTGGTCTAGAAGTTGCTACACAGCCCAGGTTGGCCTCAAACTCAGAACCCTTCCATCCCTCTTTCCTGAGTGCTGTGGTTACAAGGATTGCTGCCATGTGCAGCTGTAGCTGCTTCTTACACACCTCTGCAGTGTGTGATCCTTTTGAAATATAAAGTAGATTATAGCCCTCCTCTGCCCGGAAACTTCATATATCCCTGCCCCACCCCCCACGTCAGCTCAGCTGTGATCTCCAGTGTAATGTGAACCACACCTTGTTTTATCACACCTTCCATCCTTCAGATTCTGCTTACTTCCTTTTCTGCTTTTGTTGCACTGGGCTTAGCTGTGCTGGCTCCTCTGCTGTAATGCAGACACACCGGGCACACTCCTGTCTGACACACTCGGCATACGTTTCTGCACTGGCTTTTTATTTTTTTTCTCCCAGGAATGGTAAGCACCATTCCAGTTTCAAATATCAGCTAATGTATTTTCAATGATATCCTGCTCCAATTTTTAATTTTTTATTATGTTTTACATAAGTTTATGTGTTTTAATTGTCTGAGTTTATGATTATCAGTTAAGTGGCTGATTTCTACAACCAACACCATGACCTACAATGATTCTGTCACCCTCCAGGAAGGTTGTTCATGCTCAGTCACCATTAGTCTTTTTTCTTCATGTAGCCTAGGTGACCTCTAAATTTCTTTTGGTTCCTGTAGATTTTCTTTCTGCACACTGCAGGTGGTCACAGCACATCCCTAATGGTTGTGACTGGGTGCTTTCACTTGGCAGAATAGCTTTCAGACCTGTTGATGTATGTGTACTTGATTCCTTTTCATGGGTGAGTGATATTCCATTGGCTAGACATACCACATCTTGGTTTTTCTAGTCACTAATTCATGACACTTCAGTTGTTTTTACCTTTGATGTTTATGAATTGTGCTGTTGTAAACATGTATATTTAATCTTTTATTATACTTGTTCTTAAAATTCACTTCTTATTTAAAAAGAAAATATAGTCAATATATTTTTATTTTGGATAAATAAGGTGAGCAAACGAATTGAGCAATCTACTCATGATTTGTGTGTCCTACAAAATTAAAAAAAACCCTCATATTCCAGTTTTTTTATTCATTTTTTGTTTTTTACATTCTTTATTGTCTATTTTATTTATTTACAGTACAGATGTCACCTCCTTCCCCCATTTCCCCTCTCTAGAACCCCCTATGTCATCCCCCCTCTTCCTTTAAGCTTTTATACCATTTTAATTACATGCATATATTAAGGTCAGTTCTAGGTTGAGGGTCTAGCAATACAAGATGCAAATAGTCAAGGAACAAGAAAGACAATAAACACAAATAGTCAAAGAAAAAGCAAGGCATTAAACTCAATTACGTGAATACTCCTGTGATCACTGTTTCTAAGGGCTTATCAGAATGACCAAAGTATCTGAGCCTACTTCCCTGTCCCAGCCCAAGGTCATTTTCATGTCTGAAGCCTACTTTCTTGTTCTAGCCTAAGATTTAGATTTCTACCTGAAATTACTTCTTTGTTCTAGCCTAATGTCAGATTCCTGCCAAGCAGCCCATTTCCTTGTCCTTGGCCCATGTTAGCTTCTTGCCAAGTAGCCAAAAAGGCTCTCTGCCTCCCCCCCCCCTTTTTTTTTATTTCATTAATAAGACTGAGCCAGTCTTAGGTTGTTCTGAGAAGAATGCCTTTCTTACCCGTCATGGAATATGCATTATCAAAAGCAATGCATTTCTGTCTTAGGTTGGTAAGGCTCTGTGCAGAATCTTACCCGTCCTTGGCTTTCCAGCCTGTTAATTTAATAACTCTGTCTGGGGGGTCCATAAAATTCACTTCTGTTTTCTCTTCCCCAGCATTACTCTGCTGTTTTTAAGCATCTTTTAAACATCATCCATGCATAACTGTGTAAGGTATTTGCTCTAGCACCCAGCATCTTAACATCAGACTGTTTACGTCATAGGTTGTGTTTGTTAGGCATCTGGATAGAGCTGCACCTTGTCCCCTCCTAGGTTGTGGCCAGTGCTTAGTCTCCTCAGCACTCTACTGAAAAGAGTTTCATTGTAAGTCTATTTGTGTGGCTGTTTGCAGAATGTGGTTCTCTGGGCTGTTGATCCTAGGGCCTCAGATGGTGCTAGCTGGTACCTGGAAGCTGCCTTTAGTTCCTCTCTAGGACCTCTCCACAGGGTGCCTCTGAAGCTGGCAGTTGGCCTGACCACAGCAAGCCAGAAGGAAAGGTGGAGAGAGAGTGTGCACAGGAAAGCACTCCTGTAGCATACTCTGTGGAGATGATGCTGTCACCGGTCTCATTGCCACACACAAGCGAGGAGTTTCAGTACCCAAAAGTGAATGCCAGGATGGCTGTGTACCACAGGCGGGATGCCTGCCATATGTAATGCTTGTTTGATTTTTTTCTGTAGAAGGTCAAAGTTCAGGGCAGGCATTGCCATGCTGCACACCTGGACCTGTGTCGTCGGTGTTCTGCCAGAGTTTGTTGAATGGCTGAGTGAGAAAACTCTGGTGACACTCAGAACAAGTTTAGGTGTTCTTCTCTGGCTAATTCTCTTAGACCCCACCAATATGTTCTTATGCTCACTATGATCTCCCTTGGAGTTTCTAACATGTTTAAGGGATGTGACTTCCAAAGTCAAAAGATGAAAGCAGTACACTTTAAAAAACTTTAATCAAGTCTTCCTGTTAGAACATACTTAAGAGTTCAAAGAGTTTTCTTTTACTTTTTTCATTTTTATATATTTAGAGACAGAGCTATAGATAGATAGATAGATAGATAGAGCACATGCCATGATATTCTTGTGGCAGTCAGAGGACAGCTTGTGGGAACTGATTCTCTTCTTCTTTTATGTGGGGTTTGAAGAACTCAGGTTGTAAGGTTTGGCAGAAGGTGCCTTTACCCAATTAAATTATCCTTAATAATCTTTCCAGTTCTTTAAATTTTTAAAAAAGAAACTTAACACTTATTTATTTAGTTATTGTTGCAGCCCGAGCCACCCCACATTGGGCGCCAAAAATGTAAAGAACCCCACCGCACTTGGGGGCCAAAATGTCTTGAACCGCTCTGTCAATGTTGGAACCCACACTGCCAAAAGCCTTGGAGGCTAAATTGTTAGAGCCTGCACTGCCCCAAGCTGCTCCGGTCAGCGGGCCGGGGTTCAGCAAGAAAGAGTATGATTCAATCCCATTTATTCTTCAGTCTTTCTTCCTAGTCCAAGTCCAAGTCTTGAGTTCCTAGTCCCTAGTTGCCTCCAAGTTCCAAGTTCCAATTTCTAGTCTCAAGTCTCATCCAAGTACAAGTGTCTAATCCTACTTGCCTGTCTCGAGTCTCAAGTGCCTACTGTCTAATGCCTAATACTTAATAATAATTTCTTCTGTTTGCCTCTCACCTTTTATATGTCTCACTTCTAAGCCATGCCTTTAAGTCTTGCCTTTAAGTCATGCCCTTAGGTCTTGTCTCTAAATCTGATCTCTAAGTCACACCCTTAAGTTGCACACCTTTAAGTCAGTCTCACACACCCAAGGGAAAATCCTGGGTATCTAAAACAAGATGTTATCAGAGTGTGCTCAGCTGTTGTAGGTTATTGTAATCAAGTCTCTTGTCAGGATATATGGCTCAAGATGGCTGCACGGATGATAGCCGCCTTCTGTCAGCTCCCCACAATTTATGACAATTTTTTTAAGATTCATTTTTATGTATATGAATTCTCTATTTGCATGTACACCTGCATGCCAGACGAGGGCTTCAGATCACATTACAGATGTTTGTGAGCCACCATGTGGTTGCTGGGAATTGATCTCAGGACCTCTAGAAGAGCACCCACTACTCTTAACCGCTGAGCCATCTCTCCAGCCCCAACACTTATTTATTGATGTGTGTGTGTGTGTGTGTGTGTGTGTGTGTGTGTGTGTATCTGTTTGGGAGTGTATATGCCATAGGCTGTGTGTGGAGGTTAGACAACAACCTGCAGAAGTTTTTACTTTTCTTTATTTTTTTCTTTCTGTTATATTTCTATCCTGCTTTTAAAATATATATGTACATATATATACACACACACATATATGTCTATATATTTATATATATGTATATAATATACATATATATTACCATATATATTTGTTTAATCTTTTTCTTTCTTTTTTTTTTTTTTTACACTCCAGATTTTATTCCACTCCTGGTCTACCCTCTCACTGCTCCACATCCTGTACCTCCTCCCCTCCCTCCTGTCTCCACAATGATATTCCCACCCCACCAGACCTCTAAACTCCTGGGTCCTCTACTTTCTTGAGGGATAGGTATATCTTCTCTTACTGAACCCAGACCTGGCAGTCCTCTACTGTATATGTGTTGGGGGCCTCATATCAGCTGATGTATGCTGCCTCATTGGTGGTCCAGTGTCTGAGCGATCCTAGGGGTCTAGGTTAATTGAGATTGCTGGTCCTCCTACAGTGTCACCCTCTATCTCAGTATCTTCCTGCTTTTCCCTAATTCAACCACAGTGGTCAGCAGCTTCTTTTCACTAGTTGGGCGCAAATACCTGCATCTGACTCTTTAAGCTGCTTGTTGGGTCTTTCGGAGGGAAGTCATGATAGGTCCCTTTTTGTGAGAGCTCCATAGCTTCAGTAGTAGTGTCAGGCCTTGAGACCTCCCCTTTAGCTGGATCCCACTTTGGGCTTCTCTTTATTTTCATTCCTGCAGTTCTTTTAGACAGGAACAATTATGGGTCAGAGTTTTGACTGTGGGATGACAACCCATCCCTCCACTTGATGACCTGTCTTTCTGCTGGAGGTGGTCTCTACAAGTTTCCTCTCCCCACTGTAGGGCATTTTATCTAAGGTTCCTCCCTTTGAGTCCTGAGAGTTTCTCACCTCCCAGGTCTCTGGTACATTCTGGAGTGTTCCCCCAAGCTCCTGCCTCTCGAGGTTGACTGTTTCCATTTTTCTTCTGGCCCTCAGTCCTTTTCCACCACCCAATACCAGATCATGTTCCCCTCTTCCCCCAACCCCATCCTCCATCCCCTTTTCCTCCCATGTCTCTTCCTCCCTCCTCCCTCCCAAGTGGGACTGAGGCATCCTCACTTGGGCCCTTCAGCTTGTTGACCTTTTTGAGTTCTGTGGACTGTATCTTAGGTATTCTATACTTTTTTTTTTTTCAGCATGTCGGTTCCTGGGATTGAATTTGGGTCTTCAGACTTGGCAGCAAGTACCTTTACCCACTGAGCTATCCTACCAGCCTTGGTTTTTATTTTGTAAAGTCATATATATTACAGTTTATAAGAGATATGACCCTAAATTTGCCACTTCCATTTTAATTATATAGTTCAGTCCTATCAAGTATAATACATTGTTGTGCAGAGATGGGTAGAACTTTTTCATCTTATAAAACTCAAATTGTGTCTTTATTAGTCATTCCTTCGTCTTCCTCCTCTCTACTTTCTGTTTCAATGATTTTACTCATTAGCTGCTTCATCCGATGTAACTGCACACCATTTTTCTGTTGTGCCTAGCTTGTTTCACTTAGCATATTGTCTTAAGAGTTCATCCATGTTAACATGTGACAGTTTCTCCTTTTTTTTTTTTTTTTAACTGAGGCTGCATCTGTGTACCCAGCATGTTTTGTTTAGTCCTGCAATGGAGTTGCACAGCTTTAATTTTTTGGCTGATGCTGCAGTGAATGTCTCATCATCATTGACTCCTGCTGGGGACTAGTGTGTGGATGTGACATGGGATTGCCAGCTTATATGACAGCCCGAGTTTCATCTGTCCCAGGAACCTTTGCCCATAAATAGACTGTTTTACAACTCTATTAACAGTGTGTTTTAAACCATGAATTACTGACTTACATCGCTACTAAGAGGAATTTAATCTGTTTTCTCCAGAACTGTTCTTACTAAAAAGTCTACTTAAATGTCCTCTTAGAAAAGGATGTTAGATTCAACCCAGCATGACTTCTTGATGAGTCTGTATTGTCTCTAATGATGGGAAGCTTGTTTTAACTTTGGAAATACTATCTGGTTATAGTTTTTATGGTTTTGTTTTTCCACTTCACTTTTTTGTATATATGTTTGTGTCTGTGTCTATGTCTGTTTGTGTGCATGTGTCTGTGTTCAGTTGTATGTGTGTTTATGTGTGTGCCTGTGGAGGCCAGAGGACAACTTTGTGTGTTGTTTTTAGATATTATTCACTTTTGTTTTGAGTCAGTGTTTTGTTTTTGGTTTGGAATTCACCAAATAGGCTAGGTTGGCTGGCCAGTGAGCTCCTGGGATAAGCTTGTCTCTGGCACTAGGGTTACAAACATGCACCCACACTCCTGGCTTGTTTATATCTGTTGTTTGCTTGTCTTTGTTTTTATCTTGGTTCTGAGGATTGACTTTAGATCCTTGTACTTGCAAGACAAGCACTTTGTCAGCTGAGCTCTCTTCCGTTTGTCCTCCTTTAAATATACAGCCTGAACTGAAGTATAATCATTTCTATGGTACCTTTTACAATTTTGTGAGTTGTCCTTCACCTGAGTGTAGCAGTTCAGATCCGTTTAAAGCATAATGCGCTGATATGTTCTCAGCATCCTCTTGCCTCGTGGCACTCACTTTACCGATAAAGTGCGCTAGTGCTGTAATCAAACCCCTTTACTCTAATGGAGTGATTATTTTACTTTAATGCTGAGTCACCTGTAGTATTAATGTGAGTTAATGCACCTGGGAACCCTGCAGGGGCAGTGATAGTTACATGTAACATCACAGGAGTCAAGGCCCAGTGACATACAGGAACGACAATATAGAAATAAAGTATCTGGACACCAGTTAGCATTTAAGCAAGCAAGGAAGAGCTAGGACGCAAAGGTGAGCCTTGAGGGACAGACAAGTGAGGGCTGGGCACAGGGCTCAGGGCTATTCTGAGGGACAGCTTGCCAGACCAGGATTCTTCAAGATAGAAACGAGCTTGATTTTTCAGCCAAAATGTTTCAAGTTAAGAATGATATTAGCTTGTTTTTTGCTGTAATAAACCCACCATGATATTGGTTGCTTAAGACACCTATCCATGTTGTCTTACAGTGCTAGGGGTCAGCACTGAGAATGGATCTGTCTGCTCTAAGATTAAGGAAAGGCACAGCAGTGCTCCTGGAGGAGACTCACAGGGAGACACTGGCCAGGGCTCCACCCATAGACATGATCTTTGAGGATCCGGAGAAGCAGAAACTCCTTTGATGAGTGTGGAGAGGAAGACATATTGGAGGGGTTGTCTCTAGTAGATGGTTTTCAGACTTAAGTAGGTGTGCACTCGTCAGTTGTAACAGTGGGGGAGCCAAGAAACAACCATCACAAAGGAATCAGACTCCCTTTTTCTCTCCCCTGCTATATCAGTATACATATGCATGTGTGGTGTGAAAGTACCACATGTAGGATGCATGTACATGTATGTGTACATGCATGTGAAGGACAAATACTGTCGTGGGATGACTTCACATTTTATATCAAGGCACAGTCTCTGGCTAAATTCAAAACCTACCATGTCAGCTGGTCTATGCTGTTCGCTCCAGGGATTCCCTGTCTTCATGTTCTCCAGTGGCTTGAGGAATATCATAAGGCTTTTCTGTCAACCTTGTCCTCTTCATTAATTTATTAGTGACTTGATAACATAGAGCTTAGGGTTGAGTTCCACTCTCCACTTTTGTTGTAGTAAGGAGTTCTACTCTTTTAGCCTCTGTTTTCCCCTTGCTGTAATATAGATGTAAATGGATTACATCTATTGAACATGGTTTGGGGAAAAGTAATACATTTTAAGAATGTCTTTGCCGGGCAGTGGTGGTGCACGCCTTTAATCCCAGCACTTGGGAGGCAGAGGCAGGTGGATTTTTGAGTTCGAGGCCAGCCTGGTCTACAGAGTGAGTTCCAGGATAGCCAGGGCTACACAGAGAAACCCTGTCTCGAAAAAAAAAAAAAAAAAAAAAAAAAAAAAGAATGTCTTTAGAGTGTGATATCCTAATAAGACTAACTGTATGTTCATATTCTTGCCAAAGAAGTCTCCACCGACCTCCGACTAATTGGTTGTCAGGTTTAAGAATCACCCCTACCACAGTGTCCCCAAATGAAGTTAGAGTCACCTTTCCCAGTTAGTTCATAGCCTTTCCCTTCTCTGAGTGGCACAAGTCCATTTCATTGGAAAGCTCATTTGTGGATAAGGGAGCAGTGCCTAAGACAGGAAGGAGGATCCCCTGAGGCAGAACAACCTGACTGGAATATGTTCAGCCCAAGATGTCTACCTGTCACTCCCCAAGGACTAAGGGAACTGTGGGACAGCTGCTGCAAAGCAGGAAAGCCCAACCCCAGGAAATTGCCAGACTCGAGTCTTGTCAACTGGAGTGATTGCCAGCACACTCACACTTGAGGAGGACACACGTTCAGGGCTGATGCTGGGGACAGTGCCACTAAGGCAGTTGGCAGGAAGGCTAACACTTTCACAGTCATAGGTCAGGTAATTTTCTGTATCTGTCCAAGAAGAAGTCTGACTAGAGACTGACTGAAAAAATTCAAATTATTCTCTTTACTTGGCTGCATCTAACTGTCTCATTTACAGCTTACAGGGAGGAGTGCTGCAGCAGTGATCTTTGACAGTACAACAGAGTGACCGAAATCAAATAGAAAGATAGCCATTGTATGTGGTTGAGAAATGCTGGTGTGTGTGTGCGCGCGCGTGTGTGCGTGTGTGCATGTGTATGTGCTGTCCTCCTCAGTGTGTGTCTGTAATTTCAGTACACGAAGACATGCCTTAGCCTGATGCTTGCTCAGTTTCACAATGGCAAGTTTGCCTATAGATCACAGGAGAGTCAGTGACAGCTAACAACAGAGTCCTTGAGGTGTAATCGCCAGCATTTCCAGTGCCTTGGTGATGAGGGAGACTTGTCTGTGTGCTCCTGTATTGTTTCTGTGGTTCTAGGCTTGAACACGAGGCCTGTACAGTCTAGGCAGTCCTTGTGCTGCTGAGCTGGGTCTCCAGCCTAAGTTCTTTTTACTCCTTGGAGGCCTAGCTGTGTAGTGGGCACTGGATCCAGCAACTTGTCTACTAAAACGGCCACCGAGAGAAGATAAGCATGGCTCCTGTATAAGCATTCCATGGGTTTGAATGTCACAAGAAAACCCAGTGCTTTGTACAATTAATATGTGCTGGTAAAATAGTTTTGTTTTTTTTGGGTTTTTTTTTTCAGGAATAAGGTGTGGTAGGCTTGGAAGCTAGAGATCATAAATCACTTTTACCAGTATAGCAAATTCTATTTCTGTCACAAGTTTCTTTCTTTCTGACTTTAGTTTTATACCTTAGCCCATTGCAGATAAACTTTGTTTTATTTTGGTCTTTGGACCAACAGTTGTTTTCCTGTGACTTCAGTTGTGTCAATCAATCTCTTGCCAATAAAACTCATGTGTATCAGTGTGAGGAGCGACATTCTGAGAAAGGACATATAGGGACCGTCTGAGAGGTTTTATTTATTTATTTATTTTTTTAACATTTGGTCTAAAATAGTTGGTAAAATAAAAATATATCATATAAACTAAAAGAGAGCCCAAAGCAAAACTGTAGGACGTGGATTAAAATAACTTGCAGTTCACATGAGTCCAGCCAGGTGTTAAAAAATGTCTAATTATTTTTAGTTACCTTATATGGACAAAAGTTCCTATAATTCTTTAAATCCCACATTTTATTTCTTTTACTCGGTTTTCAAATACATGTATGTATGCATATGTGTGTATACAGATATATACATACACAAACAGACCATCAGATTTAAACATTTCAATCTATCAGATTATAATTCATCTATAGACTAATATCTTGCACTAGTAGATAGAGATAGTCATTTATTTATTGCTAGACAGTTTACCTTCATAAGTTGAGAATGAAGAATAAAGGGGTTGGATTTTATTTATCATTTCTCCAACTCTCTTTTTCACTTTCTTAGAATCCTATGGCACCTTTTAAAGCCCTGTCCTCAAATGACTTAACAGGCATTCCACAAGCTTGTGGTGTAGTCACTTTTGTATCCACTACTTCCGTGAACGAGTATTGTATATCCTGCAGAGGTTAGAGATTGTTCACTCTGTGGAGGAGAGTTTCTGTGCACCATGGATCTGTCTCCTGCTTCTTAGCTCCAGCAACCCTCACCACCCTGCTCCTCCCTGTGCACAGCCAGAGCCCTGCCTTGATAGCTGTTCTGGGTACTTGGTTTCCTTGCTCAGTTCCTGTTTTGTCACCTTACTCTGTAAGGGAGTTAACTCTCCACACTGAGGATTTTCAACAAGCAAAGTTATGATCTGATCACAATGTGTTGAGAAGAAAATGAGATGCACCTGAGAAGGTACGGAGCGGTGAAGGCCAATGGCAGAGTCTAGCCTGAGACCGTGCAGCGCCCTCCAGGTGTAGCAGGTGCCAGTGCACATGAGTCGTGACTGCACTTGATTGTCTGAAAGAATGATAGAATTATCATTTATTGCACTGAATAATAAATATTAAGGAAAGAATACAAAATTGGGAATTTTTGTGGTATTGGAGAAATAAAACTTGAATTGGAAAGCATCAGGAGTAGAGATAGATCATTCTGGAAACATTCACATATAAATATTTAAGGTTCTGAGCTCATATGAGGTTTTCTGGAGAGTATAGCAAAGCTGAGAGGTCTTGGGGTTAAGCTCAGTCATACTCCATTGTTTCTAGGTTGAGGCCAACTGGTGTAGAGAAGCCCTTGGAAATGGGGCCCTGGATGCCAAGTAAATTATGTTCCAAGCAAGCAGTGATTGCCCTGCCAGAGTGCTGCTGACAGGACCCTGAGATGAGGACAGGAGTCACCATGGGGTTTGGCCATGAGAAGGTCATTGGTGACCTCGCAAGAGCTGTTTTGGTGGAGTGATGGGGAAGAAGGGTCAACTAGAGAGAAAAACAGAAGAGGAAGTGCAGACTTCGACTAGACTCATTTTTTTTTTCAGGACGATGGTTTTGTAATATGGAACAAAGAGTAAGATGGAAGGTTAGCAAAGAAGAGAAATAAAAGACTGCTTGTGAGATGCTATGTGTGCTGATGGGTGACTGGAGAGAAATGATCTTACAGGAGCAAGAGGAGAGGGTCAAGTGAGAGCATGGCTTCCTGGCTGAGCACTGTACACAGTACCAGAGGAAGACTTTATGTTTTATTTCTGTGCTCTCAGTACCCAACAGCTAGTAGCTTTGAATAAAACTCCATTTAACATGATCTGTCAAGTTAGATGTTAGCACTAGCCTTACTTTGTTCAAAGTATGAGCCCCTTCTTGACAGATCCAGTATGTTTTGATTCAAAGAACCATGGTTCAATAGGGTATGCTAGCCTTAGAGACTTCTACAGGCTAAACCTAACATCAGAAGTCCTGGGCTCAATAAAAGGGAAAGTAGACTAGGATCTCACCACTATTCCTTCACGAGTCACTGCGAGGTGTTTGCAGATCATCCTGTGGCCCTTAAGTCTTCTCCTGGTGTGGGGCTGGGAGTAGCTGCTTAGCTTGGAGAATCAAGCTTGTGCCTCACCTCTGGAATTCCTGGTGTGCCTGTCTCTGTTAATTCCCTCATCTTTGCTTTGGGGTACTACTGATTTCTCCCTTTTCTGTCACAAGGTTGGACTGAGGATGGTGGTGAAATGCTCCATCATTAGCTAGAGACAGGTGAAGGTGGAGATGACGTAAGTGGTGAAGCAAGCACGGAGCCGGGCAGCAGGCTGCTGTCACTCTTACCTTCTGAGCTTAAGTTTATCTTTATCTTCATTTCTGAATTTTCCAGGCAGAGTGTCATGAGAGCCAGGGCCCTGGAGCCAGTTGTTAATGTGCCTGTAGAAGGGAGTGGTGTGATCCATGGAACCATCTGTAAAGCTACATACAGCTTGGATGTAGCTCATCCATCACTAAAAGTTATTTGGGAATGTTCCTGTGCTTAAGCTCTGATTTGGGAGTTTGGTTGAGGTTTTTTTTTTTTTTTTTTTGGTTTTTTTTTTTTTTTTTTTGGGTTGGAAGGCAAAAAAGATACTGTGAACTCTGAGTAATCACACTATGAAAAGATAGCTATTAAATATTAGAAATATTTGTTGAGAAAAATGTTTTTTATTTATGTATACATAATATACATAAATATTGCAATATACAACATTAAATACTACATAAGTGTATATACTATACAAAAATATGTAATATACATAAGTATTTAATGTATATATGCCGTCTTCACCTCTCCTCCGACTCCTCTTAGATTCACACTTCCTTACCCTCCCTTCTTTGTGGGTTTTTTTCCTCCCACAAATGAAGTCAGTCCGTGCTACTCATATATGTTCTTGGACTGAAGGCAGTAGACTGGCTCTTCCTCTTCCAGTATATCTTTCAACAGCTGTCACTTGCCATTAGTTCTTTGACTAAATGTGGACCTCAATGCCCAGCCCCTCTCTCCATGCTGGGATTTGGTCTGGCTTTAGATGGCACAGGTCTTTTGCATGCTGTCACAACTGCTGTGAGTTCCTTTGTGCAGTTGTCCTGATGTGTCCAGAAGACACCACTTCAGGTTTTCACACTCTTTCTACCTCTCTTTCTGCAGTGATCCATGAACCCTAGGAGAAGGGAGATGTCCTATTTAGGGATGGGTGTTCTCAAATATTTTACTGTCTCTACGCTGACCAATTGTGGGTCTCCTTGTTACTTACCATCTATTACAAATAGAAGCGTCTTTGACGAGAGACAGGATGTACATTAATCTGTGTCTCTAGGCCAAGTGGGCAAGCTAGAGAAAGAACCATTACTGAAAGTAGTTTTTAGCTTTTTTTTTTTTTTTTTTTTTGTCAAACATGTCATATTGGAATTCACTGTGTCAGAATTTCAAGCCACACTAAATGCTTGTAGTGAGAGAGGGTGGGAGACTCCGGATCTCACATAGCTTTGCTGCCTTTGCATAGAGTCCTTGGAACCCCGAGATCACGGAATAGTTTTCTTAGAAACAGTGCTTGCCTAGCATACATGAAGCCCTGGGGATGTTCCCTGGTAACACACACACACACACACACACACACACACACACACTTATGCGCACATGAACAAAGCAGTTGTTGTTTATAGCTTAAGTGCTTTAAATTTTTAATTACTGAAAATATTAGTTGATAATAATATTAGTGAACTTTTAAGAGATTAGAAACTTCTGGTTTGTATTGACGTACCGCTCTACATTAGAGGAAGTTTGGTCTTTGTATGGACTTGCACACATCTTATAATAGATGTCGGCATACATGGTGGTAAGTTACAGAGTCATGGCAATGGTATGAATGCTTAGGGAAGCAGATGAGTCTGAGGGGTAGGGTGGTCTCTTCCCGTTTCAGTTTTTTGAAAAATAATATTCATTCATGTATTCTTTTCACAGTTTTTTAAAAAACCCAATACTACTTTTAAAATTCTATCATGCGGTAAAATGAAGAGTTCTTTTGTTAAAACTGTGCCCTTTTGATAGTTTAAGGATTCCTTTTAGTCCTCTTCTACTTATTTAACTTATTTTACTGCCCTATGTCAGGAAACCCTAATAGGAGTTGTCTACATTTTTTTGGGGGGCATAATTGCTACTTATCAATCTGTTTTATATTTTAATCCTTTTTTCTCCCTACAGACTGGTGAATTTTCAGCTCGTTTTCTATTGAAGTTACCAGTAGATTTCAGCAACATTCCCACATACCTTCTCAAGGTAAAACTATGCATTATCAATAAAAGAATGCAAATCAAACTGTGATCATTTAGCTCAATATTTGTATGCCTTGTTTCTTCTCATTTTGTTCAGATAGTGAATTCTAATAAGATGCTTACTGCAGGAAAAGTCATTGGAATTGTTTTCTTCAGCTATTGTACTAACCTTAAAAGTTGTGTAGGCATGAGTTTTTTGTGTAAGGTGATTATACATCAGTAGTATAAATAAATTACACTTGAGAAAATAATTTTTATTTAGTAATCTTGCTGGGATGGAAGACTCATAGATATTGTCCAAGGCATTCTACATATTAAATATGCTTAGAAGGAATTTTATCTTCTTTATGTCAGCAGTTGAACTCAGGAACCTTCAAAGTTGGGCTCTCTCAGAGATTCATGAATCCAATTAGACCAGTATATATGGCATTTGTTAAAGTAGGATAGAGACCTAGGGAACAGTTATTAGGTAAGGGGTCCTTATGTGCTTGTTAGAGAAGAGGTAGTCTCCAAAAGACTACTTGTGGCTAGTGAAAGAAACCAGATAGATCAAAGAGCAAGTTCTGAAAAGGAAATGCCAAGGCAGAGGCCCAGCCTGTTCACATGAGGATTGTGGGTTATGATTTAAGACTTGGCTGGCTGCCTGCAGCTCCTTTTAACCTGTTCTTATTTAGTTTCAGTCTAATCTTAAAATTTCTCTGCCTTTTTGTTTTGTTTTTTCTTTTTGGAGACGTGGTTTCTCTGTGTAGCCCTGGCAGTAGTACTAGAACTCACTTTGTAGATCTGACTGGCCAGGAACTCAGAGATCTACCTGGCTCTGTCTATCAGGTGCTAGAATTAAAGGGCTGCTCCACCACTACCAGGCTGAATTTTTGCCTTTTTAATTTGATGTTTTTTAAGAGCTCATTGTCTTTGTAACTGTTGAGAGAAAAGAAATTAGTAATATCAGCCAGGACTCTGGAGAATGGCTAGAAACTTGCTGTGTTATTTGGAGAACATTTGCATTAGGAACTCCTTGACATGCTACCTATATTTGGATGGTCCCCACCTAATCCTTAGGTCTATAACTGTTTCTGTTGGAATACAAATAAAATTAACTCTTTCAGCTCCTAGGGTTAGCATATGCTTTGTCATGATGACAACAGGTCACCTCACTTTGCTGAAAAATTAGCTAGTGAGGCAGAACTTGTAAGCACTAAGATAGTGTGAGACTCCCTGCTGATTTGCAGAAGTGAGCCTCATTGTATTATGGTCAGTAACTCACCATCTACTCTTAAGTTCATATTACCAATTATAACAAAGGCACTTACTAATGGATTCTTTGATGTTAGGATGTGCAATTTAATAAAATATTCTATTATATGATTTTACTTTTTATTGTAAGTGGAAATGGCTCTTAACTTCAAACCCTGAATTTTACTTTGGTTGAGCTAAGTCAAAGGCTTAGATAAATTACTTAAGTTAAAAACCCAGTCAGTAGAAAAACAGTTTTCCAGCTGCAACTCTTTATTCGCAGGCGACAGAAATTGAGCAGAAACTCAGGTAGACTAAAGGGAAAACTTCCTCTGCTTCTGTAGTCTGTCTACACAGCAGCACACTAGCCCTGTGTTTCACAGGTTTCAGGTCGAGTGGATTGACCTTCCAAGTCTGTTCCTTTCGGGCTCAGTTCTCTGCCCTATCTGATGTATTTGTAGGGAGAAAATGGTCTATAGAACAGCAGAGAGGCTACTGAAATATCGAAGTGTGATTATTCATCATTGTATTCCAACAAAGAAAAATTATTTTGTAATTATATATATTTGACCATGGAGAGACAGGCTCTGTGTCTGAATCCATGAATTTAGCCAAACAAAGATGAAATATTTGGAAAAAATGGACCTCTACTAAGTATGTACAGGTTCATTTTTAGAGAGGGTTTATAATTACTCCATAATATGGTATAGCAGTTATTTGTAAGACTAGATATTTGAAGTCTATGGGAGGATGCACACAGGTTATGTGCAAATACTCTATCATTTTATATCAAAACCTAATTACCAGGCAGATTTTGTCATCCATAAGGAGTCATGGAAGCAGTCCTGCAAAGATGCTCATGTATGCTCTTTCTTATATGAAAGAGTTAATCATTAGAAGAGACTGCTCTTAATTTTTTTAGAGTGAAAACTGGTTCTACATTCTTAATTTTACTATTTGCTCTGTGTGAAATATTAACCCTAACAATACAACACTAAAAATGCATTGTCTTTTTTCAATTGTTTTCCTAAAAACTACATTTTAAAATGAAAGAAAAGATTCTAATTTTCCTACTAGATTTTTTTATTAATTGAATAAGAAGTAGTCAGATTCTTCCTCTCTCCTATCTCCGAGAGGATGCTTCCTTCCCCCAACGAAACCTCCTCCCTCTCTGGGGCCTCTCAATTAGACACATCTTCTCCCACTGAGGACAGACCAGACATTTTCATTTCTGATTTTGTTAATTTGGATACTGTCTCTGTGTCCTTTAGTTAGTTTGGCTAAGGGTTTATCTAGCTTGTTGATTTTCTCAAAGAACCAGCTTTTGGTTTTGTTGTTGTTTTTTTTTTTTTTTTTTTTTTTTTTTGGTATTGTTTTCTTTGTTTCTAATTGGTTGATTTCAGCCCTGAGTTTGCTTATTTCCTGCCATCTACTCCTCTTGGTTGTGTTTGCTTCTTTCTAGAGCTTTCAGGTTTGCTGTTAAGTTGCCAGTGTAAGATCTCTCCAATTTTTTTATGAGGGCACTCAGTACTATAAATTTTCCTCTTAGCACTGGTTTCATTGTGTCCCATAAGTTTGCATATCCTGTCTCTTTGTTTTCATTGAATTCTAGAAAGTCTTTAATTTCTTTATGTCTTTCCTGACCAAGTTATCATCGAGTAGGAAGTTTTTCAGTTTCCATGGATATGTGGGCTTTCTATTGTTTTTGTTATTGAAGTCAAGCCTTAGTCCATGGTGATCTGATGGGATGCATGGGATTATTTCAATCTTCTTGTGTCTGTTGAGGCCTGTTTTGTGACTGATTATATGGTCAGTTTTGGAGAAGGTGCAGTGAGGTGCTGAGAAGAAGGTATACTCTTTTGTTTTAGGGTGAAATGTTCTTTAGATATCTGTTAAATCCTTTGGTTGATACTCTCTATTAGTTTCACTGTATCTGTTTCATTTCTGTTTCATTGACCTGTCCATTAGTGAGAGTGGAGTCTTGAAGCCTCCTGCTATTATTGTGTGTGGTTCAATGCATGTTTTGAGCTTTAGTTAAGTTTTTTTTATGAATTTTTTTATGAATGTGGGTGTCCTTGCATTTGGGGCATAGATTGAGACTTTCTCTTGATGGAATTTTCCTTTGATGAATATAAAGTGCAGTTTTCTTGGAAAACTTTTTTCCAGCCTTTTACTATGAGGTAATATCTCTCTTTGTCATTGAGGTATGTTTCTTGCATGCAGCAAAATAATGGATCCTGTTTATCTGTTATCTTCTGTCTTTTTATTGGTGAATTGAGTTCATTGATAATAAAGACAGATGATTGTTAGTTCCTGTTATATTTGTTGTTGGGAGTGGTATTATGTGTATGTGATTCTCTCCTTTTGGGTTTGTCATGAGATGATTAATTTCTTGGTTTTTTTCTTTGGTGTATATACCCTCCTTATTCCAGAGCGTTTCTTCTAGAATCTTTTGTAGGGCTAGATTAG
The DNA here is from genome assembly GCF_011762505.2 of Arvicanthis niloticus. Classification (NCBI taxonomy): domain Eukaryota; kingdom Metazoa; phylum Chordata; class Mammalia; order Rodentia; family Muridae; genus Arvicanthis; species Arvicanthis niloticus. Next base: position 59,852,047 of record NC_047668.1, on the reverse strand, counting down.
TAGATATATATTGTTTAAATTTGGTTTTGTCATGAAATATTTTGGTTTCTCTATCTGTGATGATTGAGAGTTTTGCTGGGTATAGTAACCTGGCCTGGCATTTGTGTTCTCTTAGCAGACTGTATCTTTATATAAACTGTAGTTAAACTCCTATTGGTGGGAATCTCTTTCCTAATATCATAGGAAATTGTCAAATGTCACTATACTGGGGGGCTAAGTAGCAATTATTTCCTGCTGGTAGTGTGTCTCAGTTACTATTGCTGTGATGAAACACCACTATCAAAAGCAACTTAGGGAGGAGAGGACTTATTTGGGTTATATATCCTGAATCATACATAGTCAATTGAGGGAAGCCAAGGTTGGAACTCAAACAGGACAGGAACCTGGAGGCAGGAGCTGATGCCAAGGACATGGAGTTTTCTGCTTGCTGGTTTGATTGTCATGGCTTGCTCAGCCTGCTTTTGTTTTAGAACCCAGGACCATCAGCCCAGGGAGAGCACCATTTACAATGGGCTGGGACCTCCTCCACCAATTACTAAATAAGAAAATCCCTTACAGCTCAATCTTCTGGAAATATTTTCTCAGTTGAGACTCCCTCCTCTTGAATAATTCTAGCTCGTGTCAAGTTAACATAAACTAGCCAGCTTATACTGCATATGATACACATAACCTTGCAAAAATATCAGCAGCAACATTTCTTTGGATAAGAAAATATCACACAGTCTACATAGTTGTAAGTGTCCCTCCACAGGGTATGGTCAGGCCAGGCCAAAAGCAGAGCCAAAATCGATTTACTGTGACTGAAGTATACAGACTTCTGGTTTCTGTAGTAATTTTACTGGCTTCGTTTTATGTGATACAGTGAAACTATTCATCCCAATGGAATGCTTGCTGAAATTTTGTTCTCCTGTGGAATCTGAGTCCTGATACTATGAAAATGAACTGCAGGTGAAAAAGCCAAACCTGTCAGGAGACAAGGCGGTCATCTTTCTTCTAAGGCACCCACTGTAGCTGTCTAGTCAGTCAGGATGCACAGGGAAAAACACAGTTCACTCTGCCAAGTAGAAACAGGAAGCAGATGTGAAGGTAAGCCTATTGGGATATGTTTAGGAAGCTAAGACAGGCAGAGAGTTACAGTGAGTGCCCTGCTTGCTAGCATACAGTGGTTTAAGCAGCTCACGAACATCGAGGCAGTGCTGAAGTGTCCCCGTTGCTGCCAGTATGGATTGTTCCGGGAGCAGCTTCCTCAGCAGCACCTCACTGTCCTTAATAGGTTAAGCCCTTGCCACCAGCTTTCTTTCAGTCAAACCCAGTTTAGCAGATGCTTTTGGGGCCAGACAGCTTCTGAGAGACAGTGGCTCTGTCTTGGTGTCCTGTAGTGGGACATGGGGAGAACGGAAATGAACCTGCAAGCCTGTGCTTCATCTAGCCCAGAAGCTGCTGTACAGCTAGAGTAGTTTTCCCTGTGACAGGAGGCCCTGATGTGCCAGACATGCAGAGGTTTGTGTAAGGAGCCCAGAAGCTCAGAGTTTTAAGTTTATGAATAGAAAAATGCCTGCCTTTTTAAATGATGGCAAAAATAATTATTTTTACTTTTATTTATATATTTTGTGTGTGTGTATTTTCATGTCAAGGCATGTATGTGAAGGGAGGTCAGCAGACAACATACAGAAGTCATTTCTCTCTCTTTGACATGTGGGTTCCTGGGCTTGTTGGCAAGCATTGTCACCCACTGAGCCATTTCTCACTCTCTCTCTCTCTCTCTCTCTCTCTCTCTCTCTCTCTCTCTATATATATATATATATATATATATATATATATATATATATATATATATGTATGTATGTATATAAACCCATGCAGAGGTCAAAACAAGCGTCTTCATGTCAAACATTTCTTCATGTCAATTATGACCCCTGGATTGTGATAGCCAGCAAAAATGAAAAGCTGGTTTTCCCTTAGCCTGATTTGTATGTTCAGTTTTTGAGGTAATGGCCCAAAGATAAGGGACTTTGAACTAGGGTTTTAGTCAATATCTGAGCCCCACAGAGTCCTGTGCTGTTATGATCTACAGCAGAACCTCCCAAATGGGTAGCATTTGGATTTGATGTTCAGTCTATACAGAATACCTCAGTATTGACTTAGACTCAGATGGTACTAGGATTGGGAATCTCCTCCGAAAATCTAAGTGCCGATCATTGTCTTCAAGTACTGCATAATATAATTGATCATCTAGTTAACAACTATCAATTGGAAATAATTAAGTGCAAACCGGGAACCTACCTATATAGTAAACTTTTTAAAAAATGCATAGATGGTATGAGAACAGCACAGAAAACTCTAATCTGTAAATTAATATTGATTGACCATGTTAATTTGGGGAGTAGATAATCATCTAGACTCTGGGAGAACATTTTCCCAGGAGACTAGTGAGGAGCAACACTGGGAAGGTGAGTTAAAAGTGTTCTGCTAGGGCATTATCTCGGGCCTCATTAAAAAGGTGCTCTGCATCCCTTATGCTACATTAGCATGGGTAGCTTCTGAGTTTATTTCTTTGGCCCTCTTCCCTCCTCTGTCCAGTCCCTCTTCAGCACCATTGCTAGCCTTGTCTGTTTAACTTCCTCTTGAAAACAGTGGTAGTTCCTTGCTGGGCACTCCTCCTAACGTCCACTCGCAGACGCAGTGCTAATTTCACAGCTCTATAATGTGAACTTTAAAATCTGAAACAGGCAGCTTTGTAACTGTCCTGCCAGGACCGTGAGAATTTCCAGTGGTGTCATCTTCCCAGCCCGGGAGTCTGTTCTCTTCAACTGTTTTTAAAGAGATGTGAAGGCACTAAAACAGTAGCGTCCCATGCAGAAGAATTGCACAAAAGGCTTTTGTTTCAGAACCCAAGGAGACACAACTCATTTGTACATCGCATCCTGGATTGAGAGAGTTTTTAGGAAAAACACATGGACTCTGTTAGCACTTTTGCTTTATCTGTTGTGTTAAGGTTTTGTCACTATCAGTCAGCAGCAAAGACAGACTATTCACATTGAGGGCCACTTTCCATTTTCATGTCCCCTAAGTTTTGTCCTGTTTCTGTCTTGCCTTAAGTCTTTCTTCTGACACTTTGACCCCTTAATCTTGAGGCTTGATGAAGACTGAAGATCTTTATTCTATAGACTCTACAGAATTTATCCAGAGATATAAACTGTAGTTTTCCTGTAAAGAAATACCATTTAAATTCACAATACAGGCTTAGAAAGAAAGCACCTTAAGAAATGCTCAACATCCTTAGCCATCAGGGAAATGCAAATCAAAACAACCCTGAGATTTCACCTCACACTAGTCAGAATGGCTAAGATCAAAAACTCAGGTGATAGCAGATGCTGGTGAGGATGTGGAGAAAAAGGAACACTCCTCCATTTTTGGTGGGATTGCATGCTGGTACAACCACTCTGGAAATCAGTCTGGCGGTTCCTCAGAAAATTGGACATAGCATTGCCTGAGAATCCAGCTATACCAGTCCTGGGCATATACCCAGAAGATGCTCCAACATATAACAAGGACATATGCTCTACTATGTTCATAGCAGCCTTATTTATAATAGCCAGAAGCTGGAAAGAACCCAGATGTCCTTCAACAGAGGAATGGATACAAAAAAAATGTGGTACACTTACACAATAGAGTATTACTCAGCTATTAAAAATAAAGAATTCAAGAAATTCTTAGGTAAATGGATAGAACTAGAAAATATCATCCTGAGTAAGGTAACCCAATCACAAAAGAACACACATGGTATTTACTCACTGATAAGTGGATATTAGCCCAAAAGCTTGAAATAGCCAAGATTCAACTCACAGGCCACATGAAGCTCATGAAGAAGGAAGACCAAGTGTGGGTGCTTGGGTCCTACTTAGAAGGAGTAACAAAACACTCAAGGGAGCAAATATGGAGACAAAATGTGGGGCAGAAACTGGAGAAGGGGCCATCTGGAGACCATTCCACCTGGCTATCCATCCCATGTGCAGTCACCAAAGGTAGACGCTGACGTGGATGTCAGGAAGTGCATGCTGACAGGAGCCTGATATAGTTGTCTCCTTAGAGGTCTGCCAGAGTCTGACATATTCATAGGCAGATGCTCACAGCTAATCACTGATCTGATCAAGGGGTTCCCAATGGAGAAGTTAGAGAGAAGACTGAAGGAGCTGAAAGGGCTTGTGGCCCCATGAGGAGAACAACAATACCAACCAACCAGAGCTCCTCAGGGTCTAAACCACCATCCTGGGAGCACATAGAGAGGGACCCATGACTCCAGCTATATATGTAGGAGAGGATGGCCTTGTCAGGCATAGGTGGGAGAGGAGATCCTTGGTCCCATGAAGGCTGAACACCGAGTGGGGGGGAATTTGAGGGCAGGGAGATGGGAGTGGGGGAATAGGTGGGGGCACATCCTCATAGAAGCATGAGGAGGGGGGATGGGATAGGAGGTTCCTGGGTGGTAGGGGGAATGGGGTAAGGGGATAAAATCTGAAATGTAAATATAATATCCAATTTAAAAAAGGAAAAAAATTCACAATACACATGAATATGACCTTCTTACTGATAGTCTGTCTGCCTTTGAAAAGTGTAAAAGCTACATTAGTTGAAAATAACCATTTCTTTCACATAATTACAAGAAATATGTGATATGTGGTTGAAAGTATTTGTGTAACAGTCATATTTTGTGCCTTGTCAAGGATCAGGTCTTAATAAGTTGGTAGAGCTTTGAAACTTATCATGTTTCTGCCCTTTGCTTAGGACTGGTGAAGGAGTGAGCACTCTGTATCTCAGGGAACGAAGTCTTGCATTGTCCTTTACAACTTAGCAGTGCTTGGAAATCCAGGCAGCTTTAGCCGTTTTCTAGAAAGGCCATGCGTGATCTCTCTCCCAAATATTCTCTTTATTTAGCAGTTGGAAAGCACGTCAGGGGTCACTGTTGGTTAGGCTTTCTTCTCAGCAAGCATCAATTGTGACCCCAAGACCTTTTCATCCTCCTAGTGTCTGTAAACTTAGAAGTGGACCCTAGTCTTTGTCTCTCTCTGTTTCTGTCCCCGTTTCTGTCTCTGTTTCTCTGTGTGTGTGTGTGTGTGTGTGTGTGTGTGTGTGTGAGAGAGAGAGAGAGAGAGAGAGAGAGAGAGACAGAGAGACAGAGAGACAGAGAGAGACAGAGACAGAGAGAGAAAGAGAGAGACGGGGGGAGGGAGGGAGGGAGGGAGAGAGAGAGAGAGAGAGAGAGAGAGAGAGAGAGAGAGAGAGAGAGAGACTTAAATAATGCCTCTAAATTTGAGACCTTTTACTTGAGGCAATTTTTTTTTTTGATCCAATAAAGTCACACTTAATAAGCAGTCTTTAGAAAGACTGTTTTAACTCATTCTTGTGCAATCTGGCTTTGAAGCAGAGCAGTTGTCTGGTGCTTGAAAGGGGATAATGAATTCATGTGGATCTCTCATCTTCTTATCTCAAGGGAAATAGTTTATGTTTAATCAAATAGGAGGGTGCATACTTTTATAAAAGCAGGAATGTGTACCTAGAAGAAAACACATAAAAGAAGTGTGCTGTGTATTCCAGTAAGAAGCCTGATCTATCCTTGATAACTTGGAGCCAAAATTTGCATTTGGGACTTAATCATGCAGGAGCAGGAGATGGGCTGAACATTTTACTCTGCTGGGAAATGCTGGCTGTTTCGTCATTAAGTATGGGACTTGTGACTTTTAGTTCATTGTCCTTGTCATGCCTCCCTTCTCTAGACAGAGAAGCCAGACTTGGAGAACAGTTCTCTCTAGCTAAGGGCCAGCAATCTCTAAAGGGCATGATAGTAAAATTTTAGGCTGATGTGCCATATGGTTTCTGTCACAGCTACTCTGCTGTCATGATCTGGAAGCAGCTACATGCGATATGTAAATGAGCGAGTATGGCTTTGGTCCAATAAAACTTTGTTTTCCAAAGCAGGCCTTGGGCTGGCTCTTACTCTAGATTATGGAAGGAGTTATTTCTGTACAAAGAATTGAGGTAGATCATGGATGGATAAATAAGTGGATCTGACTTGACAGGTGTGCGTGGTTGAGGCACTCGTCTTCCTGAAAAGACTCCTGAGAGCCATCTAGACTTACCTACCATACGGTGACAGCAGTAAGCCCCTATGCTCGAACCAGATCCATAATGGCCTTGATTTGGATTTCCTGACCTCTTAGACCATAAGAAATAACCTACCTTTAAAAAAAAAGCCATTTAGTTATGTAGTATTTTGATAGAGCAATCAGAAATGACTAAGATGCTGGACATAGTGTTATTATATGTTAGGATTATTGGGGATGCCAGGGAAGTAAAACAAGACAGCACTTAACAACTTTCTCTTACAACTTTGAATTTTAATAATCTTCCAAAGGTTCTTGTATCAAATGTTTGTGGTCCAGGTCCAAAAAGTAGATGGAGTAGAAGATGCTGAGGTCATTGGAAGCACATCCTGGAAGGGAATTATGGTTCCTGTTCTCTTCCTCGTCTTCTCTACTTTGCTTCTTGTTTATGAGATGATTAGTTTTACTCAACAATGGGCTCTTAAGTGATATATTGTCTTGTTTCACGTCAAAAGCAGTGGGAAGAGTTAATTATGGATTGAAATGTGCAAAATCATAAATCCAAATAAGTATTTTTTTCTATGTTACCCTAGTATGTTAGCTGCTTTTCTTATTGTTGTGACAAAACACCTAGTAAAGGCAGCTTCAGGAAGCCAGGGATTGTTGTATCTCACAGTCTGAAGATGCAGTCCCCCATGGCAGAGGAAGGGTGACAGCAGGAAGAGAGCACAGTGCTCCTTCCCTTCTGCTTTCATTCAGACCCGGTCCTGGGCCCTGGGCCCATGCAATGGTGTGGCCCATTGTTGGGTGAGTACCACAACCTCAGGTAATCTAATCTAAGAAATCCCTGATAGCTGTGCCCAGAAGTTTCTCTCCTAAATGTTTCCAGTTCCTATCAAATTGGCAATCAGTATGAACCACATATCTTAGTTACAGTTTTTACTATTGTGATAAAATGCCATGACCAGAAGCAACTCCGGGAGGTAAGGCTTTATTTCATCTTCTGATTGTAGTCTAACATTGAGTCAGGGAGAGAAGTCAAAGCAGGAGTTGGAGGCAGGAACTGATACAGCAGCCGTGGGGAAGAGCTTACCGACTCATGGCTTTTCATGGTTTGTTCAGCATGCTTTCTTATAGACCAGTCCAGGACGGCACTGCCCACCCTGAGTTGCGCCTTCTCATATCAATCATCAATCAAGAAAATGCCTCACCAGGTGTGCCCGTGGGCATTGCTCACTTGAGGTTCCCTCTTCCCAGATGACTCTAGCTTGTGGCAAGTTGACATAAGGCTATCCAGCACACCTTCACACTCAGGTAGTTTGTTATACTGATAGGAAGTTAACTAATGTGACTTCTGAGCTTGGAGAAAGTACAGAATAGAAATGGTTGGGATATTATTTAGTTATCTATGCATATTTAAGAGTGTTAAATTTGTTACTTATTCTTTGTATTACTCTGAAGAAAGGATCTCATTTAAGTTAACATAAAATTATGTTATTCATTTTTTCCTCTCATTTTTTCCCACCCAGAGTTCAGAAGTAAATAACTCACCCCAAATATCTAAATGTAACACGTTGTAATTCTGACATCAGTGCATTTTTGTCTGAAAAGTGAAAAAGAGTCATGAGCTGTGAATTTTCTCATTTTGATTTTTTTATTGTTTTGTAGTTTAATTTTCCTTTTTAAATGGTTGGCTTGTGTTTTAGTTTTTAAAATTAAAATCATAGAATGTACGAGATCTCAAGTGATTATCAGTTAACCTGACTTAGTCCTGTCCCATAGAGAATGCAAATCCTGCAGTACATTTTGTTCTGTTACAGTGTGCTTTAGTAAGACACATTAGTTCATACGTAATTGGTAAACAGTGGAAGCATGCCAGCATAATGCAAACATTGCCGTGGTTCACAGTTGATTTTTTTTGTACATTAGCATTTTGACCAGTAATTAATAACAACTGAATGCAGAATGTACCACTGTGACTGCCATGTGAGCCATCCATTAAAGCATTGTGTATTATACACGATGTCCTTTCAACTCCATACCCCCTGATTAGCACTCACTCTTTATTTAAGTGATTATTGTCTGCTTTCCCATCATTGTGGAAACTAAACAACCCATGCTTTTCTTTAGAGCACCAGTGTGTTTTGTCCAAATCTTCTGCTCTACATGATTTCTGATGACCATTTTCTTCTGCTTTCCCCCAGAACTCCACACTTCCAGTTTTTCTTCATAGTCTAGCATTTGTCTTTTTTTCTGAAAAGTATAACATTGTGGAGAGAAACTAAAGAAGATCTAAACAGATGTTTGCACGTCAGAAGACTCGATATTGTGAGATATCAATTCTTCCTAAATTGTTATATAGACCTAACACAATCCTAGCAAGTCAAAATTTTAGCAGGCAATTTTTGTAGAAATTGACAACCAGATTTTAAAATTTATTTTGAAATACCAAAAACCCAGAATAGCTTACACAACTTTGAAAAGGAAAAGCAACATTGTAGACCCACACTCTAACTTAAGGTTTGTCATAATACATATGAAGTAGAAGAGGAAGGGGAGACTACTTAGTTGGAAACGGGATCCGGCATGGGGTTGGCAGGAGGGAGAAGGACACCGCTAATGAGTATGAATGAAAATACTACTATGAGACCCATTACTTGGTGTACCCACTTAAAAGTCAATAAAAATCGTGGACAGTATTAAGGTATTTGCAAACAAACAAACAAACAAACAAACAATCCTGGCTGTCGTTTTCTGTTATAGCAATAAAAAATAGAGTAAGGAAATATAATATTCATCTGGACCAAGTCCCTGAACATCTAAATCATAAATTATACATTGGTAATGGTGCTGTCATCTGTTGATCTGTTGTTATAGATTAAGACTGACTATCTATCTATCTATCTATCTATCTATCTATCTATCTATCTTGTCTTATGCTGTGTGTTGACCTTGTGGTCATGTAATACCTACTTGCTGTTGGCAATGTATGTACACATTTTCTTGGGGTAGGGGTTGAATTCTGGGTTAGTTTTTCAGTTTTCCTTTTAGCATCCTAGCAAATAGATTTGACAAGTAGATTTTTTTTTTTTTTTTTTTTTGCCTTCTCTATTCAACTCATTGCCTCTATGTCTCATTAGAGGCTTGTAGCACATGTCAGGTGATAGCTGCCCACTGCTTACTACTGCTTCTGTGCTGTCAGCGATTGATGCCCTCCTGGCTAGTGCCAGCACACACTGTACTTCCTCATCTTATCTGTAAGGATATCTTCAGGTACTTCTGAGTGGAGTGGTAATACCCTGACTATAGTTTTTCTCAGATTTGATTGCTTAGTAATAGTCAATTTACCATAAAGAGACTTATTATTAGTAATCTGGATGATCTGTATAAAGCCATGGAACAAAATAAAATATTCATAGCAGATCTATGTTAACCACTGATTTTTGACAGAAGTGCAGAGTTTGTTCAGAAGTTAAAAAAATAATCTTTTGAACAAGATGATGCTGGAGCAATCAAATATCTCTATAGATAATAAGGCTGAGGAACTTAAATCTAAAACTTTACATTGTGTACAAGAACAAGACATGATAAACCCCCATAAGGCTTATGTTCTCTTTTAAAGTCAGTTTACATGGTATACATCAAAAGGTTAGTTATTAGAAGCCAGGCATGTTGCCACTTTCTGGCACTTGGGAGGCAGAGGCAGGCAGATTGTGTGATTTCCAGGATAGCCTGGTCTACATAATAATTTCTAGGCCAGTCAGGGCTACTTAGTGAGACCATGTCTAAAACCAACCAACCAAACAAACAAAAACCTACCCCAAAACAGGACAAAAAATTAAGTATATTTCAATCCAGATAACATCTAACCAAGAACTCTTTGAGGTTTTCAATCCTTTTGAGGGTGAGTTCTGAACAGTTTTAGAACGATTGCTGTAGACTTTTGCCTGTATATTTAAGTGGATTCAGTTAAACATACAAATATTTCCAGACTTGTTCCATGCTTAATAATGATAGTCCTTAGACCGGAAGGCTTCAGAGTTGCCAGCTTACACCAGTGTAGTTGTCTTTTGAAATCAGCGCTACCATGAGCAGCTGGGCTCATGAACCCTAGAGCTCTAGTGTAGCAAAAGTATCCCTGGATTAGGCACATTTGATTGAGAGTTCAAGTGTGGAACTCTCAAGTGCTTGTTTCTTGGGCATCTAGTGTCTGCCATTCTGAGTCATGACTCACAGCAGTCTCGTTTATTCAAGGGGTATGTGGTTTAATGGCGTATATAGAGAGGGACTTTGCTCAGACTCTTGCTACTGTTAGGGGAGGCAGTGGATGTTTGATTGATCTGCCTTATGTCTCTCTTATCCCTTCCTCCTATGATAGCATCTCATGCCCAGGGTGGGCAAGTAGATTTGTGAAAGAGAAGACACACACACAGAATATTGCTGCTGTTACTGTATGCCCAGATGTCTCCTCTCTCCCATCCCCTCAGTTCTGGTAGGGTTGATCAGCACAGTTGCCTTAATGCCTACAACAGGTTAGGTGACCTCAACTGGACCAGTCAGAGTCTTGGAAACTAAAGTAGGAAGGGAAAAAATCATTTTCTTTCCCAAGATGTTTTAATGCTAAAGAAATTTGATGTAGGACCATGCATAGCTATGTTCTTCATCACCTCACGTCAACATGTCATATAGTAGAATAAAATACAAGCTACTTCATGCAGTGTAACAATTTCTAGTGGCCACATTAAAAAAGTTGCAAGGAAACAACTGAACTAGTTTTACTCTGTTGTTTAATGTATTATATATTTTCAAAACATTAAAGTATATACTAAAAATAAAAATAATAAGCGTATATAGTGCTTTATAGTCAAGTTTTGAAATTTTTGGCCACCTCTCTGTTCAGTGTGGTCACATTCAAGGGCTCAGTAGACACATTTGCTTGGTGGCTTCCCTATTGGACAGCATCCTGCTCTGAGGGGGAACAAAGGCAACCTTCATGGATGAAGAGCAAAGGTGAGAGGTTGATGTAGAGGGGGAAAGGGTCCTGTTGAGGGTGAGGGTTAGGCTTTAGTGGCTAGTATAAGAGAGGTCTGTTGGTTATCACTCCTAACCAAGCTTTATTTTCGAGTCTTTGAGAGCCTTTAGAGTTTTCTATTAGGTGACCTTTCTCTCTCTTTTATGTAGGGTGAGTTAGGTTCCTATCAGCTTTAGTCAGAAAAATCTTGACTCACACAATAGAGCACTGTTGTCTTCATATATTTGACAAAAATTAGCTCAGAGAATGTGGTAACCAGGATGGTTCTCCAAGATTATCCTGTTTGTATGCCATAAGTGAGATATGGCATGGGTTCAACCCAAAGTTTGTCTTGGTCAGGCTATGCTCTCTACCATGGACATTTCCCTCAGAAGCTCCTTCTAGAATGGGCATGGCTTCTTTGCATGCAGGAATGCGAATCAGTTCCTAGCATTGTTACGTATTCATTGCTCAACAGTTCTTCCAGCTTCAGATACATTGGAATGATGAAATACTTCACAAGAATTTTTGTCTGGGATCCAATAGTAGTGTCAAAAACATATCTCACCCCCTGCTCCTTCTAAGTGAGTTCAGGAAGCCACTTGACAGTGAGTGGGACCTGGGTCAGTACTCCATCTCTATGATTCTGTGTATCTGTTGTCCTGTAGACAAGGTGGGTAATCCAGAGCTGTCTCACTCAAAGTGCGTTATAGTCTGTCCCAAGAAACTTTACTAGTACCTTTTAACAATTTTATCATGAAGGAGCAAGACTCAGTCTTGTTAAAGCTGTGCAAGATCTGTTTTCCAAGCTGAATGGCATTAGGCAAGGGCCTATAATAATTTTAGAATGATTCAGTCTTCTTGTTATCATGTCTGATGTTGCAAACCTGGATACCAGCATGAGGCTACTGGTCACCATTTTTCAGAATCATCCTTTTAAATGACCCCAAGTGCTCTAACATTGACATGATAATTGATCCATAGACCCACATGCTTGGATGTTATCACACAAGAGGCTGACATTATGTTAGGGCACTCTGGCAATCTATAATTGTAGTTAGCCCATACTTGATGATGCAGAGCTAAATGTTCAACTTAATTTATTTACTTCATTATTAGACAACAACAGAGCACATTAAGGCAGTTTAATTTCACTAGGTAGTGCAACAGAAAGCCATGCAAAATAAAAACCTACAAAGCATAAGCTGGCTTTTTGTTTGTAAATATTGCTGCTGTGATCACACTTTTTCACTTTAAAGTTATATTCTGGCCTTTAATTAATTTTCTAAAAAAATACTAGATGCACACTGAGAGTCTTCCATTTATGATGGTGACCTCTGCTCTGGCTCTTCCCCAGAGATATAGCAACTGGCAACCATAAGAGCTCTATTTACAAGATTGTGCTTAAGAGGTCTTCCCAGTGCTGATTCAGTTTTACTCCCTCTTTGTTTTCTTAAATCTAGATAGCCTGGTTCTTCCCTTTCTTAGATAAGGGATAGGAAGCTACACCTGTGCAGGACTGTGGTGGCTGGCCAAAGTCCTTGACTTGAGTGGTTCTTTCCAAGGACATTTGTCTTTTACTAATTCACTAGAATTTTTTAAAAAAAATTAATTTCCCATATTTGTGCTTTGTTTTGCAATAATAAGATGGTTTTGTTTTTGAGACAGGGCCTTATACTGTAACCCTGTCTAGCCTAGAACTATGTAGGCTGAGTTGTCCTTGAACTTAGAGATCCATACGTGCCTCTCTGCCTCCTGAGTGCTGGAAAAGGTGTACATTACCATGCCCAGCTATAAACGGATGCTTTAAAGAAGCAAGGCAACATTGAACATATAGGCTTTAAGGAACTATATGTCATCTCCATGTGCTCTGCCTAGTTTTGCCTAAGAAGCCTAGTGCTGTGAAATCTGTACTATTGTAAGAAATATGCATAGGGGAATTTTTGGGAAGGAATCCACCCATCCATTTAATAATTAAACTGTGATGTGAGTTGGGGACTCTACTTCAAACATATGCGCGCACACACACACATACACACACACACATAAATACAGTGAATGAGGTCTGTCTGTTTTCACTGTGCTCAGTCATATCAGCAGTTCAGCAAATTAAAAAGTTGTATATTTTTTAGTGTACTGTTTAGGAATGTTATTACACAGATGTACATCTGAAGCTATTAATATTCTTCTTAGTAAACATTTATCAGTAAGTAGGATATTAGTTATTTATTAGTATACTTTAGTTTAATTTATAACTTCCTGGCTTAAAACTATGTGCATTCATCACAACCCAGTTGTTGTGGGTTAGCTGCCAGGTTCCATGTGTGTCTGTTCTGTGGTTGCAGCCAGATTTAATGGCAGCACTTTTAGACATGTGAAGGTTTTTTAGGACGAGAGGGTCCATTTTCAGGATGTCTTTTGTCAGGATGTCCAATGGTTGTTGACAGGAAGCCCAACTGCATGGGCCTATCAGCAGCTTGATTAAAACAACCTGATTGAAGAGTGGAGAGGAGGGACCAGGAGGAAAGGGGAGAAGAAGGGAGGGAGAGGAGAGGAAAGGTGGGGGCAGGAAGGAGAGAGGACAGGACAGGGGAGGAGAAGAGAGGAGAGGAGGAGAAGGTTAAGTGAGGATGCCCTACATGGCTCAGGTCTGAACTCATCACCCTTGCTTCTTTCTATTCACTACACCAGAAGTTCAGTACAGCAGGTGGGGGCGATGGAGGGGAGAGCACATACCATTATCTCAGTCCAGGTTCAGCACACTCCTTAAATCCCAGCATATGCCTGTAATTGATTCAGGAGGCTGAGGCAGGCAGATCTCATGAGTTCAAGGGAAGTCTGTTTTACAGAGTGAGTTTCAGAACTGCCAGGGCCACACAGAGGAACCCTGTCTTGAAAACAAAAAACAAAACAAAACAAAACAAAAAAAGTTCAGTCCAGCCCACACTAAAGAGAATATGATTAGTCCCCATATTACTCAGGTAAAAGTGTCAAAGAATCTCTGGATATATGTTTAGACTACAAGGGCATAAAGAAGATAAATGGAGCAACAGACACGGGGGGCTGGGAGTGCCTGTGTATCACCTGTCCCTTCAGCCACTCATGTCCGTGGTGTACTCTAGGCAAATACAGCATTGAGTCTGGGCATGTCCTTTAGTTTTTTCTTTCTGCTTCTCTCTGGAACACTCTACAGTTTTTACTTGGTGTAGGCATTTATTTTTTCAACCTACTTTAATCGGGGTTTCAACCTCCTCTCTAGCCTACCACCCACCAGAGGTAGTAGAAAAGAAAAGTTATTAGGGGCCCGGGGAAGAGTAGACCTGTTCAGAAATAAAAAACCTGTTCTTTGGGGGTAAGTCCAATCTTTATTGTCAGGATACCAGCAGTTCAGTCCAATAGCAGACACCAAATATGAACCGGCAGCTGTAGTCCAGTCCTCTTGGCAGACACAACACACTAACCAGCAAGGGCAGTTCAATCCAGAAGAAACCACAAGGCTCACCAACCAGCTGAGGCCACAGAAGCAGCAAGAAGCCACAAGAACCTCAGGAAGAGTTCTTTGATGAGTTTTTCTATGGAGTCACCACAAGCAGAACTCAGCAACTCCATGTAAGGTGGACCAATACATTCGTGTCATTAGTGAAGAACAGAAAGGCGGAGCAGAGGAAGCCAGTGCTCGAGCTCCCACTCTCTGTGGGGTCCATAGTTATAATCCTTCTGAATATCATGCATCCTTTCACATGTTTGCTGTGGATAAACATTCTTTTGTTTATGTCTGTTTCAGGAAAACATTTTTTCACGTGTCTGCTTTTGCAAAAGATCATTTCACCTGTGTGCCCCTGCAAAACTTCATTTGACATAATGGACTTACAAAGAAACCAGAAGTTTCCACTTCAACTTGGTCCATATACTTCTACTTGTCAGATAATGGTCTTACATAGTGTTTACTTCAGGAAGAGTGGAAGTGTGAGGAGGTTTATGAAGGCATTGAGCTCAGATTCTGTTGAAGGGGACATCACGGTTGAGTGTGAAGCGGCAGATTAGAGAGGTTGTAGCTGATCTGCCACACCCCAAGACACCGGTTCTTAACCTCCCTAGTGCTACAACCCTTTACTTCCTTTTCTCAGATTGTGGTGACCCCAAGTCATAAAATTACTTTTGTACTTCATAACTGTAACTTTGCTACTGTTGGGAATCATAATATAAACATCTGATGTGCAGGATATTTTGATATGCCTGTGAAAGTGTCGTTTGATCCCCCAAGGGATTACAACCCACAGGCTGAGAACTGCTGCACTAAGATCATGTAAAGTTTTAAAATAGAGGCAAGATACCATTGAAATTGAAATGGAGCCTTAAGATTTCAATGGGGACGCTGTGCACAGTGAGGGAACATAGGCTGAAGGAGACTGCAAAAGGCCAGTGATGAGGGCAGTGATGAGCTGCTGCCTAGTCACTGTTGGCTGTATAGGGATATATACTATGTGTAGAAGTTTAAGCTCACTGGGGCACGAATTGGTTGAATTCACCTTTGCATTTGCTTGCATGCTATCGGAGAGTCTTGGATATAGTATATCCATCTCTTGATATTCCAAGAACCATATAGAAACCCAAATCTCTTGATGATTGAAGTGTCTTATAAAATGCAGTTTCAGTTTTATGTATCCCAAGCCTAGTTTTTTTTCTCTAGATAAATCATCCCTTGGTTATTTATAATTTTAACTACTGTGTAAATATATGTGCATCACATTGCTTAAAAATTAATAGCATGAGAAGTCTACATAGTCAGTTGAGGTTCAGTTGTTGTTTTATAAGTATCTCAACCCTGAATTAGTTGGCTTGATTGAACCATCAGATTCAGAACCTTTAAAAGCAGGGAGTTAAGTGAATATATCTAGTAAACCTTTTCTTTAAAAAAAATGTATATTTGCATGTACTGTATATATATATATACATATGTATATATATACAGATATATGTATATATATGTATGCACACATACACACACATATGACTTAATAATATTATAGATGATTCTTATATTGTTTGAGTGGACTCTACTTTTTCCATGGTTTCTTTCTTTTTTTCTTTTTTTAAAGAAAATAATGATCCACGATTATAGTAATTAAAGTCTTAAATGTAAGGGAAACATAAAAATATTCTAGAACTCATTTTATTTTTACCTAGTACATATATATATGCATATACTGTTTTAGTAGGATGAGACTAGCCTAATAAAGACTAGAACAGACTTCTGATTATGTAATACCCTGCAATTATTTTTATGGGTATTGCATTCCAATCTTCTTACTCAATATTTACAATGTTCATGTGTAGCAAGGGCACAGAATACAAGTTCTAACAATCTCAACCATAAATCAAAACAAGTCACGCAATGTAACTTTTGTGAACTCCTTTGGCTGATGCAAACAACCTTTGTTAAGAATATGTAAAATTCTGAGTTCCAACACTGGGGAAGACATAGGAATTTAAATTCTAAACCTCAGTTACTCCACCCAGCGATTAAAGATTCTGCTAAGACAGTTTGATACTGGTCTAGTTGTGAACATGGTGAAAAACTTTCACATTTTGAAAAAAATGTTTTAAATATTGTACGAGTGTGATGAGAATTTCAACAGATTATAGCTACAAAGATATGATTCAGCCTGAAAACATAACCTATGGAAAATCATCAACTCTGCAGAGCGAGCTCTGCCAGATGACAGATCTGAGGAGAACCTGCCAATGGAAGAGAGAATGCTAGAAGAAAGAGTCCCGCTGACTTTCAACATATGGCCCCAACACTGACATATCTTAGAGTTTTTACTGAATAGCAACTCAAAATAGCTAGGTTGATAAAAGTCTAAAAAAATAAGTCCACAAATGTAGAATATTTTGCTAATTCTTTTCTTCTTGCTCAGAGGGTACTTTTAAATGCCTGTGTCTGCTCTTTAAAACTCAGCTCCTTGTTGTTGGGTGTTCTTGAATCTAGGGCCTTTGCACGCTCGATAAACAGTCTAGCAGTAAACCACATCTCCAGCCAACAGCTACATCTTTACTATGTTTTTACTTTCAGGGTAATAGAGATGCCTTACAAGTTGAAGATAAGACAACCATCCTTATCAATTCATGAATGTCTGATACGTTTCTAGGTGACTTTGGAATGTCGTCGACCAAAGAATTATAGGAAGTAAGCATAGAGGTCTAGGCAGATCATGAATGGCTTTGTATAGGCTCTCTCAAGGATTGCTCAGCTGCCTTGAGAATCCTCCTGATTTAGAGCAGGATTGGCCAACAGAAAGACTGGCTGCCCAATAACTGCCAACTCGATAATATGGCACTCAGTGACTCACTACTGGAGCCATGCTTTGCCTTCTTGTATGTCTTAGTTCCCCAACCTGAAACAAAGTAATGCAAAAAAAAAAAAAAAAAAAAAAAAAAAAATCTCCAGTCCTAGCTGGTGGGTGCACACTTTTAATCCCAGGACTCGGGAGGCAGAGGCAGGCAACTCTCTGGTTAAGCGGTCAGCCTGATCTACAGAGCAAGTTTCAGAAAAGCTAGGGCTATACAGAGAAACCCTGTCTTAAAACAACAACGTCAACAACTAAACAATAACAACCACAAAACACCTGAGGCTCTAACTACCCATTTTTAAAGGTAGCAAAGTAGATGAATTGGCTTAGGACATGTCATTAACCCAGTGACTGTCACAGGATCCCTGCAATAGGAATTTTTCCTGTTACTATGATTGTTATAAAATTAAATTCATAAGATAAAATAATAATTTACTAATTACTATGGATTACATAGCCAATTCAATCCTAGATATTACACGATTTAAACATAGGCCTACTCTTAGACACAATACCAACTAGTTTATAATTAAATATACGTTTGCCAGGCAGTGGTGGTGCACGACTTTAATCCCAGCACTTGAGAGGCAGAGGCAGCCTGGTCTACAGAGTGAGTTCCAGGACAGCCACGACTACACAGAGAAACCCTGTCTCGAAACACAACCCCCCCCCCCAAAAAAAAATTAAATATATGTATAGCCAAGTTATTCTCTCCACTCTGTGTATTTTTTGTGTTTACCCTACAGAGTAGTACATTGTTTCTTAGGTAAAAGCTTATTGACTTCATTCTCAAGTACGTTAAGAGTTGTGAACTATTGCTTGTTGTAAGCTATTCTAAGAATGTGTTTGCAGTCACATCGTTCCTGGGTAACAGCCCAGGCTTTTATGGTCAGAACTGATGAAACTGAACTGTTGCATCTCTGCCAATTACTGTGCAGTCTTAGCAAGTCACTCCCATCTTGTAAGCCTGAACTCTTAACTATAACATGGAACAATATTTCCCTTAAATGAGCCCGGTGGTGGTGCACACCATTAATCCCAACACTCAGGAGGCAGAGGCAGGTGGATGTTGAGGCCATCCTGGTCTATAGAGTGAGTTCCAGGACAGCCAGGGCTGCGTAGATAAACCCTGTCTTGAAAAACACCACTTGCGAGCAAGCACACGTGCACACACATTTTCTGCACCCATTTTAGTCACTCCATCTTCATCTTCCTTCTCTACAAAGTAACCACCCCCTTAGGAGGAAAACTGAAATGAAGTTAATTCCCATCAGTGGCATCTTCATTTATGCTTTCATAGGCTGGATTCTTTTGTTTACTCTGTTGATTTTGGTTACATTTGCACATATTTAAATTTATTTGGATTTATGACTTTAAATGTACTTGATGGGTTTCTAGACACTACAGGCTAACCTTATTGAACTTCAGATAGTTTTCTCTTTGGCTGGCTGTAGCCTCCTGCAGTTGGCTCTCAAGTCAGTCTGTCCATCCACACCCTCCACTCTTTCCTTTCCCTGTCTCCTTCCTTCGCTTCCGTCCCTTCCCTCCCTTCCTTTCTTTTTGTTTTATGTGCATGCTCTTGTGTGTATGGCCACACATGCATTAATGGATACACATGTCTGCTTAAACAGCTTTTAAAATACATACAAAGGTTAGAAAGGCCATGGCATCCAGGTAACCCACTCTTGTAAGTACTTATCACATGGCGAATCTGTTTCACCTCTATCTTTTTCTACCCCACAAATTGGATTATTTTGAATCAAGCCGCAAACATTATATAATTTCACCAGTAAATACTTTAGCTCCTGTTTCAGCTTTTGCCTGTACCTCGTTTTTTCTATGTTTACCTCTGTGGATGAGTCTTTGATGATGGACTGCTCTACTGCTAAGCAAATGAGACATAAGTGCTTGGCTCTTCTTTTTATCATGTGAGGACCTATTCTTAAAAATCTTCAAGATTTACCATGTCCGTATCCATTTCAATTTAAAAAAAATAAATAAAATTTGTTAGTATTTTTGTTTGTTTTTTGTATATACATGGTCATTATAAAAAACCATTAACCTAGGTGTCTGTCAAATGGAAAGGCAACCCTGATGCTCTCACCCCTCAAGTACCCATCAGTGCCACGTGCTGTCTCTCAGTTCAGACTGCCTTGGTAATTGGATAGCTGAGTATTTTGAGAAAAACCTGTATTGTACACACACTTCAGTCTTCTAAAAAGAAAAATAAAGCAACAAAGGTTTGTTGAGGATCTGGATTCTATTCAATAAATTGTCATGATTTAACTGATGAGTCTCTGTGCCAGATGTTGAGACTGGTTGCTTTCTGTGGACTTTTCGATCACATTTGTCTTCCCTGGTCTCTTGTGTATTTATTATTAGAGGCAAGGTAAGGTCAGAAATGTGAAATATCTGAAATAGATCAGGAGGTAGTCACACAAGCAAGAAGGGCCAATGGCTTCATTTTTACTTTTAGTGTACCTTTAACATAGCACTCTAGACTTCTGCCAATATTTTTTGTGGGGAGGACTGGGAGGTTGGTAAAAAGGAGGGTAATATTTGTAAGAGCTTCTCTGGGTTATGTCTGTTGTAGTCACTGAGGTGTTCAGTTCAGGAAGTTTTTGGGAGTATACTACATTGAACTGTGATGATTTGTCAGGCTGCTGAGTCTTAAGCTAGTGTTTTTCTTTTATATGTGCACACACACACACTTATATATATAAATAATAGGCTCAGATACTGTGTGTATGTGTTACTGAGGCTCAAATCTTGGCCTTTATCATTTATAAGCAAGCCTTCTATTATTAAGCTATATGCCCAGCCCCCATACCTCAGTTTTTTCACACAGAGTATGAAAATATAGCACAGATATAATCAATGAAAGTTCTCCTAAACAAGCCCTTGTCCTGATTCCAGCTAAAGATAGATCTAGTAGAAAATGCTAGGATACACAGTCATCTGGATGGGACCTGCAGGTCTGTTTGAAAGCATAGAGACAGCTGGTTTTTTGTTTTTGTTTTTTAAATGCCGATTAGCTAGGCCTTCAGGCTTCTAACAAGGTAATAATAGAGCTACACAACTTTGGGGACACCACCCCTAGGGTGTGCACCACTGCCCCAGTGCATCATGACATTCCCTTCTAGACAAGGAGTACTTGTATTTAGATCAGAATAATACAAATCATCTCTCTCTCTCTCTCTCTCCCTCTCTCTCTCTCTCTCTCTCTCTCCTCTCTCTTCTCTCTCTTTCTCTCTTTCTCTCTCTCTGTGATTTTTAAGTGGGTATGGTCTTGCTTTTCTATAATTTCTGTATTTTGCAATAGATATGGAAAATCTGACTAACTGGTTATTTACACATAGTATACAATATTTTTTTGTGAATATTTCAGAAGTCATTATAAGTATGCAGGTAGTTCAAGTTCAGTGCTTGTAAGAATTCATGATTTTTGAAACTGTTATAATTTTTTTAGTTTGCTTATATATAATATAACTTATACATTATCTCATATATGTTCCTTCCATTTCATAGTTTTCTTTATATTATATACATTGTATATTGTGGTTAGTCACATTTACATATTTTAAGTAAAAAAATTTATTCTTTTTTTCTCAACAATAATTCATTTCAGTAATATAACATGCAGTTGAACTGAGATTGTTCACATCACAGATGACCATAGAACATTTTTATTCTTTTAAATTTTTAAATTATTTATTTATTTACTCATTTGAGCAGAATGAATCCAGATTTACTAAAGAAAAACTAGAGAAGTTGAGAGAATGAGGTGTTTATAGGGAGGAATAGCCACTTTTAACAGAAACTTCTCTTTTGTTCTGTCTCTATCTCTGTCTCTCTCTTTCTCTCTCTCTTGACTTTATAGGAAGGTATATCTGTCCATGCACTCAATAGGGATAACTCTAGGCCTTATGTAGCCTATATCCATGCATTGTCAAACCTAATTTGAGGTGAGCAACAAGCTTTTTTACCAGCTTGTCATAATCTTTCAATAATTGGGAACTGGCAGCAGAAGTGACTTAGGAATAGCTCCCCGATGTTATTTTCATTCATTGTAAGAAACTAAAGAGACCTTTCTGCCTTTAGACGTTAGAGACAAACAGTAAAGCCATATTTGTCAATAAGTAAGCTTTGCCTAATTATTGACAAGAAAATTAAATTTAATTAATAATTAATAGGGAAGGGGAGACTAATTATGAAATTGTGTGAATGACTGTTAATATCGAGTACAACCTGCTCTGTTTGAAGCCACCATTCAGAAATTATAGTAAAAATTTTCCTTTTTGAGGTCTAAAGTCTTAAGAGGAATGCTGTCTTTGTTTCTATGTGTTTTATGAATTTAAATTTTTTATAGAGCATATAAGACGCTATTAAAATTGTACTACCTTTGGCTTTTATTCTATAGTATAATTATCCTTGATTACAGACTTCAGAGAGGCAGTATATAAGGAACTTTTTATTTTGAACAAAAAATTCATTGAACATTTAAGAACTTACATTATAAAATAGTTTCCTCGTCCCTCTGTTTCTTCCAATGTCCTTGCATGTCTGTTTCTGTCTTTTTCTCCCTTCGTCTTTGTTCATCTGTCTCTGTCTGTCTTTGTCTCTTCCTCTCTCCCTCTTTTTTCCCCCTTGCTCCTCCTCCCTCCTCCTCCTCTTCTTCTTCTTCTTCTTCTTCTTCTTCTTCTTCTTCTTCTTCTTCTTTTCTTCTTCTTCTTCTTCTTCTTTCTCTCTCTCTCTCTCTCTCTCTTCTCTCTCTCTCTCTCTCTCTCTCTCTCTCTCTCTCTCTCCCTGGTGTGAGCACATGTGCATGTGTGTGTGTGTATGTGTGTGTGAATGCCTGCCTATGGAGGCCCATAGAAGGCTTTCCAGTTCCCTGAACTGTAGTTATAAGTAACAGTGAGCCCCACCAGACATAGGTTCTGAATTCTGAGTTTTGATCCTCTCAAAGAGCAGTAAGTGCTTTTAACTGTGGAACCATCTCTCCAGCCCAAGGCTATCTTTTTGAAATAATTTTTAACCTAAATTAGTGTTGTTTTAGAAAAAGAGTAAGATTTCTGGGGTGGAGCTGTGTTTTGGTTTTGAAGCATAAATCTTGCAGGCAGGTTTTTGTTAGCACCCATAATTGTCTAGCACTGACACATTAGTAAATTCTCTCTCACATTTACTTACTAAGCTCTCTCAACCTCACCCTAAAGACCATACCCAATAGACACAATAGAAAATGTCATATGCCATCTCATTTCCTTTCCTTAGCTTTTTACTGTGCCACTGTCTTGGGAAGGCAGGCCAATGTTCAGTATAGTTTTCATGAAATCTGTTACACACCAAGAGAAAGAAATATTCTTGGAGAAGAATCAAGAGTTGCTGTTGGGTTCCTAGCTTGAGTGACTGGGTGGAGGGTGATGCCTTTTACAACGACATGAGAAAAAAGAATAGTTTGGGTATAAGTTTAGGGTGAGGTGAGCAGGTCTAGGGTTTTGGCCAAAAATCTTGGTTTGTCTGTATTAATTTGGAATGGGTTTTTACAAATGCACATGGATAGCTCCAGTAGATGGGGCATGTTAAGTATGGAGGTCAAGAGAAAGACTAGCGGTACTATACGTTAGAAGCATTAGCACAAAGACATTTCTGACATACATTTAAATGCCCAACATCACCATGGGGGATAGTATATGAAGAAGAGCCCCAAATCCTGATGAATATTTAGAAGTCATGTTATAAAAGAAGCAGTAAAAACCAGAGGCTGAAAGAGTGCTTGATACAGTGGTAGAAAACACAAGTGAAAGTAGCATTATACATACATCTAAGGGAAAGGGGTGTCCCAGGAGACATGCTCAGCTATAGTAACGGGGGCAAAGCAAGAACATTACCAATATGGCGGCTAGCTTGCTCACTCACTAGCATGATCACTCACTCACTAGCTTGCTCGCTCGCTCGCTCACTCATTTGCTCACTCACTTATTCAGTAGTGATTAAAGAAATTGTTCTTAGTTGCAGTTAATTTCTATTCATGTCAATTAAACAGAAATGTATTTTCAAATAAATTGTGGAATATTGATCTCATTTCCTCTAGCAACTTATGTTCTATATTTAATATAGTAAAATTTGCAGAGGGAAAAGATGTCAACAAGAATAATTTATTAAAAAAATAATATCAAATATGCCAGTTTTTTTTCAAACTAGAAATTTTTAGCATGATGGATATCTGGAGAGGGTGACAGTAAAGGAGACCCACAGGCCTATCTTCTGTATCACATGCTGGGTAGGTTGGTATGCATGGTAGTGTCATGACTGTTTAACCTGGGTGCAGGATTCAAAAGCAAACTGGCATGTATTCTAGAAGAAAGTCTTTGGAATTTGACAACTCCAATCACAGTTTATTAATTTTGCTTTTGTTTTAATACAGTGAGCAGGAGTTACAACAGTAAAATTAAAGTTTTTTCCTTCATTTGGAAATGCGGCTTACTATGGAGAATTTTTATGCTTAATAAATTTCTTTATTTTATTGATTTAAATGTTGTTATGCAAGCAAACAGTATATACTGACGAAGTGTGACCATCAGATAGTTTTTAAATAAAACTAGGAGCTCAAAGCCTTCTCTTTTTTTCTTCTTTTGTGTGTACACGTTTGTGTGTGTGTGTGTGCGCGCGCGTGTATGCATGAGTGTGTGAGCATATGTATGTAGAGGCTTAGAAATCAACATGAGCTCTTCACTTTATTGTTGAGATCTGGTCTCTCACTAACCCTAGACTGTGCTAAGAATCTAGGCTGGCTGGCAAGTAGGCCTTGGGACTGCTCCTGTCTTTCCCTCTCAGTGTTTGCTGTTAGTCACTCATTGCCACACCTGGCTCTTTCCTGAGGGCACGGGGTGTCTGAACTCAGGCCCTTAAGAGCACAGTGAGCATTTTACCAACTTAGACATCTTTCCAGCCCCTTTGTAATTCTTTTCATGGGAAATTCAGAATCTAACTACATTGTTGGGTGTTAGACGATTTATCAGGGAATATAATTCTCTATAAATGTAAGCACTACCTTTAATTTGAAGTAAGTGTGGGTTGATTCCGTTTTTATAAAAATATGTTGGGGCCATTAGAAGGTAAACTGTGTATGTTTTCACATGGGCCTCTTTTGAAGAGGGCAGAATTATGTTACTTTGATTGCTAATATTTATAATTAAAGTTATTCTATATGACTCATATTATCTTGAAATCAGTTACAAATTTTGACTTAACCATTATAGATATATTTCTGTATATTAGATTTTACAGATTTTACAGAGTGAATTCTTAAACTGTATGGGTCATTATTTTAGAAACCTTTTGTTCCCAAAACCTCCCAGGTTGGGAGAAATAAAAAAATTCTTATATAAAATGCATAATATTTTGTAAATTCACATTGGGGATTAGCTTTTTCTAAGTAGTTAAGTTGGATGTCCCTTAGCACATTTGGTCTAACCTAGGGATGTTAAGAAGTGGTTCAGGCCTCTAACTTTGTCTTTAATTCCAGAGCAGTCTTTAAATTGAGCAGTTATAATCTCTAAAGGTTCATTTTAGACATTTAACATTTTAGACACTTTAAAAATAATGGTACTGGGGCTGCAGCGGTGACTGTGGCGGTGGCTCGGTGGTGAGGAGTGCTGGCTGCCCTTCCAGCCTTTGATTGACTCCCAGCACTCACTCATTCTTGACTCACAGCTGTTTGTAATACCATTTTCAGGGGGCCTGATGGTCTCTGTGCTTGCACAGACATATATGCTGGCAAAACACCATATACATAAAATAAGACAAAATAATATAAACAAAAATAATGGCATCACCCAACATGTAGTCAGAAAGAATTAAGGACCTCTCTATCCTTAAAGGTGGACCCTTCGTGAAGTGAAAAACTCCATGGGCCTTAGGAAGGAAAAAGTCTCAGAGATAAGGAGACAGGTGAAAAGTCCCACCCTCGGTAAAGTGCCCATTAGAGGATGGCTTTTGTGGTGATGGTTGTTGTAGATTCACTGAGTTATCATGTTGTAAGAAAGCAATTTGTGCCACAGGCTGTCAGTGCTCTGTGGACCACACCGTTAAGGCTGTGGTTCAAGTATTTGGAAGAGAAAATATAATTGTTTTTTAAACCAATTAAATTACCTTCTCATTCTCATTTTAAACAGCCATCTGCAAGCATATTAATTTTATTCTTGCCATGAACTCCCTGTTTGATTATCCAGTGACCTGATCATTTGTCAGGCTCTGTCTTCCCTGGTGTTATAAGCTGAGAGCATATAAGGAATTTCCCCTCTTCTCAACAGTGTTCAGTTAGGAAAGTGTTGTGTTAAGATTGTGAGCACAATTGTCTGAGAACATGAAGAACCTTCATCTGGATCTTTTATAACCATAAAAGGCAATGTGTCATGCTTTCCTGTTTTGCATGGATGAGGAGGGAGTAAAAAACACCAAAAGAATTTTTATTGCATAGAAATATTTCCTTCCTTGCAGTTGGTGAAGCCATAACGAGCCTGTGAAGTAACAGGCCTGTAGCAGGAGACAGGAGGCAGGGAAATGGAGTTGGAAGTCTCCCAGGCTCACACAGCCTCACAGGCTGCTCACAGAGCCCCTGCCTCTGTGGAGTCTCTCCTGCATGCCTGTGTCAGCCTGGGCAGAGTACCTGCTGCCCTTCTCCTTGCAGCCACTAGGACAGCAGGGAGAACAGAGGGCCTTCTCTCCTGCAAGAGGAACTTCTGTGTCTGTGACTGGTACAGAGAGGCCAGAGTCACCCTCATCTGATCCCTGAACCCTGGAGGAGACCAGACAAGTTCCTTCCATGTAGAGAAGGTTCTTTCTGAGAAGAGAATTGCTCACCACTGCAGATTGCCGTAGTGTATCTAGAGCTGGCTTAACACTGGAGACCATTACCACCATCTAAGATTAATAGCCCTGATCTATCGGTTGAGAAATAGCTAAGTGGTCATCACATTTCAGCATCCCTTAGGTACCTGCCTTCCCACTAGCATACCTTATGCTGGGCCCTCTCACAGTTCTTGATGCTGGCCTATTAACCTTCTTTGACTGATTCTCTTTTCTTCAGCCCTAAAAGAATGTAGGCAGCCTGGTGTGGTGATATCCCCAGGATCCTAGCACTTAGGATGGAGACAGGAGAATCAGGAGTTGAAATCTAGTCTGGACTACATGAAAAATATACTTCCTCCACCTCCCCTTCCCCCTCCCCCTCCCCTTCCCCCTCCCCCTCCCCTTCTCCCTCCCCCTCCCCTCTCCCTCCCCATCCCTGTCCTTGCCCCCTCTCTTCCCCCTCCCCCTCCCTGTCCTTGCCCCCTCTCCTCCCCTCCCCCTCCCTGTCCTTGCTCCCTCTCCTCCCCTCCCCTCTCCCTCCTCCTCCCCTCCCCCTCTCTCTGTGTGTCCCTCTCTCTCTGTCTCTTTTTATATATGTATGTATGTTTAAGTTAAACAGAACTCTTTTCATCCAAACCAGGAGATACACATGACTTCTTTAATCTGTTTGAGACCCGGTATCTCTCAGAAGACGAAGACCAAGTTATGTCTGGATATGGAAATGACCTAGCAACCTGAACAGCACAGGGATATGTTATCAGATGTTCCAAAGATGGTTTTATTTGTAATGATCAATTGTAACAAAACTGAGCCAACCTGAAATTGTTTATATTCATTGAATAGAAGGAAACATTGAGACAAAATAGCAGAAACCCAAGAGTTTATGATGTGATTTTGCATATTGCTGGGGAGGGTTGGGGAGGGAACAAAACACCAAGTTGTTGGTAATTTGAAAGTCAAACACAGTTATGTTTTTAACATGTTCTCTCTCACCTATAAGTTATAATTGTAGCATTTCTAGGAAGACACAGTTGCATTCTTATCATAATGCAAGGAAATGTGGGCTGGTTGTTCTCTGATGTGGTTGAAATTGACATCACATAACTAAATGATTTATTATTTTTATTAAAAGCAGACATAGTAGAAGAGGGAATGCTTGATGTCATCTGAGTTCTGTTAGTGGTTGAGAACAGGAAAGACATCAGGTTACGCTTTAGTTCCAGTGTCAGCTTTGCCCCTGACCCAGACCTTGGGCAAGTTACTTGTTTCTGTCCATATATCTTATTTGAAATGAATGTAATACCTAGGTCATAGTGTATCTTCAAGGAAGAATGATGATAAATCTCCAGATGATAATAGTTGATGCACTTTCTTCTTTGGTTTTTTTGTTTGTTTGTTTGTTTGTTTTTTTTTTTTTGACGTTTTAGATTAAAGGCGTTTAGGGCACTTTGTTGGTCAATTCTGTTCTTGGATAATCCAGTCAACACAGCAGTAGCTAGAAGTAGTGTAGAGTTCTCATTTGGAGACATACTCTGGTGCTCTCCCTGACTCCCCTGCTTCTTCATGTAGTTCAGTACTGGTCCTATGTGGAAACTGGCCTCACTTTCTCTCAGTTTTGCTGACTCACAGTGAAAATACAAAGACCTATTTCTTTGTCTGCCTGCATCACTCTTCTCTAGAAACCCTTGCTGGTTCCATCAACCTGGGGCTTTTTTCCATTTCACATGTGACCTCAGTACCTGGCTCATAATTTCTCCCTGCCCTCTGCTGTTCTTGGTAAGGTTATGGCAGCTCACCATTGGTCCAGCCTGCCAGTCTCTCTCTACATCCATGTTGGCCCTCTGCCCTCCCATTTCTGCCTAACTTCTCCTGACCCTCCTCTTTCTGAAGCCCCAGCACTCTTCTTCTCAGCTTAGTAAGTCTCAAACCACTGCCTCTTCCACACATCCACATCTTGAGGCACTTCTGGACTTTAGCCTATCACCCATGATCATCTGCCCAGCCTTGTCACAAAGATCTGTACGTCAGCTCCACACCCATGGCCTTCCTAACTGTCCACTTTGTCCACTGTGGTTGATACCACATGCTCTGCTCCTTTCCGTAGTCTGATGGTTGAACATGAGAAGAAATCCCGGAGACATACTAATTTGGTCCCCTAAAATTTGTGGTTCCCATTTTATTGGGACTCTTATTATGGCTAGACTTTAAAAATCTGATTCTTTAGCCTATTTTCTTTGGTGACTATCAAATGTTTTCCATTTCCCCCTACATTTCCAGTTCTAACTGGAATTACTCTCCCTTTTCCTTGGGAGACCGTATTCACTCTCATCGATGGCTACTCCTTGCTCCTGTGTGCTTTTATTGGCCCGGTGATGTAAGCAGAATGTTGCACATTTGCATCGTGTCCATGAGGTCTGGTTTAATTGCAAAGTAACAAGATTAATACCTTCTTTACCTCGGTCTTAGAAGGTAGCCATCTTTGAAAACAATCCAGCTTCTTCATTTGTGTGCCTACTTGATCTTTCAGTGATCTGCATTTCTTGAATATGCTGTATTGAGAATATGCTGTATTGTAAAGTTAGAAAAGTAACAGCAAAACCTCGCACACAGCCCATGCCGCAGATAGATAATGAAGGCAACAGAAACACTTAAATTCAGTCACACCTTTGTGTTCATGTTCATTTGGTTTTGAAACAAGGCCTTATTATATAGTTTGGACTGCCTGGAACTTACTGTGTTACTCAAACCTGTGACAATCTTCCTGCCTCTACCTTCTGAGTGCTGGGATTATGGACATGTATCATCATGCCTGACATAGAATTTCATTCTGTGCACTTGTCTCTAACCATGAATTTGGTTGCACTAATGGTACCCTGCCCTTTTTCACAATACGAGAGTAAGATATGACATGGTAGATGGTATGACTTGGCTTCCAGGCTGTAATCAGTGCTCACACACATGGGTATTAGACACATAGCAGCAACTATGCAGAACATTTGCACTTTTGTAAAGGACATGTAAGGCAGAAAAGTATTGGTGTAGTGATTTTCAGAACTCTCAGAATCATTCTTGGAAGGGAGAGATGCTGTTTTGGTGAGTTAGTGTGAGGAAGACGTCTGAGAGATGTGAGTAGCAGTTTCTGCTAGAACAGCCTCTGGGCAGGCCTTGACTGACGTGAGATGGGGACCGACAGGGGATTTCTCTAAGATAAAATGTCATGTTTATCATTCTTATAAATAGAGTTTGCTCGCCACTCTTTCTGTGCGTATTGAATTGTATTTGCGTTTGTTTGTTTTTGGGCTAGGGCTCATTACGTCGCCTAAGCCAGCTTGAGTTATATTTGAGGTACAGTTGGTTATGCATTTCTTTCTGTTCTTTCTGAAGTTAAGGAACTGAGTAAGTCACTGTAGAAAAAGCAGTATTTCTTGTACGTGTGCCCTGGTGTCTTCATTTTAGGTGGTTTCCTGATGAGGAAATGCTGATACCTTATAAATGTGTTATTCAGATTGATGCTTGTTGCCGGGGAAAGTAAGCAGGGAGGTTCGATTCACTGAAGGAACTCGGGGAGCCATGTCATAGACCCAGACAGATGTGAGGCAGTAGGTTAGAGGCCATAGTTGATGATTGTTTGGCTAGAGACTCTTCCTCCCTCTTGTAGTCTCTCAGTAAACCATATGTTTACTGAGAAGAAAAGAAGAACTTAAGGTAACACTAAGTATCATTGCCTCTAATACTTTCTCAGTCCTGTCTAAGTCATTTGTCTTAAAAGAAGCATGTGTATCTAGGCACTCCCAGCTTCATTTTATATAACTTACTATTAGAAACAAATGAAACTAGTTTCTTTTTTATTGAGGCTTGAAAAGCACAGGAAGAAGATGGTTCTTGTAGAATGGAAGAGCCCAGAAACAGTAACAGAACAGCATTAGCAATCTAATTGCATAATGTTAGAGTTTTCTGCTTTACACATTTCCTAACTTGAATACTCTCTAAAGTGCCATTTTTGTGTCAAGTATGGCGTAAGTGATGTCATAAACAACAAATCTCAGTTTGAGATGACAACATTTTACTTGCATTTTGTTAACAAATACATGAATGTAAATTGTTTTAAGCTTCATATTAAGCTTTAATGGGCAAAGAGATAAATATTTTTCCTCTGTTAATGTGTAACTCCAGTAACAGTAAATCTTTTAAGTCCACAGAAACATGAAGTCATTGCACAATGAACACTACATTATAAATGTATTCTCCAGAAGTGATTTATGGATCTGACTTTTATGGCACTGAATTTCAAAACCTCATAAAAAGTCACTTTAGAGAAATGTCATCCTGACCTGTGTGGGAGAGGTAAAATCTGTCTGTCTGTCCCTCCTATTCCAGCTGGAGTTTTACTTACACATTTATTTGGATATTTGTGCATTGCAGATAGCAAGTGATTATTAACTAGATGAATAAGTAACACACACGTGACTTGTGTATTAATGACCTTTCTAAAATTTGAGATTTTTTTTTGCCCCACATGACATAGTTTCTTTTTTCTATCATGATTGTGCAATTACAAAAATGTTAGTGTGTCTAGGCTGTTGTCTCACAAGAGTCACAAACTTATTATATTTATTTTAAAAACTCATAGCAAAGCATCTTTAATATAAGTCTGTTTTAATATTTTGGCATCTCCTACACATTGACTTATCACAGAAGATTTTGTCTTTATTTTACTTTAAATGAAGTACTGTTTTCAGAGATGATTTCCTTAAATCCATCTGCACTGAAAGAATGTAATTAATCTGACATTTTGTAAAGGTTTCATTGAATTATATTCTTGTCTTGTGCTGTACAGGGGTAAGTACTTATAAGTGTTCAGCTAAGATTAGCTTTAGGATGTGTTAAGGAAAAAAGATAACAGTACATATTTTATGATCAATATATTTTAATTAGTCAATTTTCAGATGAACTTGTCCATCTGTAAGTTGTAGTCAGGATATGCCCAAGTACAAAAAAATATATTAGAGCTTAACAAATAGAAGAAAGAATTTCAAGTATGTCTGTGAGAAGCTCATAGCCAAGAACATGTTGGTTTGCGTGTGACCCAGCGTATCAGCACATTAAACAGTCCTTGGGCAAGGGAAGCGTGACTTGGGCTTTCAAAAAACAAATAATTCTTCCTTTAATTTTTTTCTTCCAGATTACATGAATCTTGTTATCATTTGTTTAGTAGCCACAATGAGTTAATTTAGACTTCAAAGTAAACATGTCTTCTTCTTGGGAGAAATTACAATTTTTACTTTACAGATGGCCAAGTTTGTGTGTATATACTTGTTGAGGGCATGTGGACACCTGCTTCAGAATTTAGAAGCTGTATTAAGTCTACCATGGCAGAGAGTCACTCTGTGGGCTGATGGAAGTTCACCAGGGAAGGTGTGTGTTGCAATATGCTCCCAAGGCTTTATCTTCTTTCTAGCCTCATGACTCTGTCCTTTAACTGCAGTAAAGCTTCACTCAGAAGCAACAATAGAGGACCTCATTTAAGATGCATTTTCCCCTCCCTTCAAGTTGATCATTACAGAAGTTGCTCAGACAGAATCAGGTGGCCCAGTGGACCCTCCATGCCCCATCTGACTTCAATCTGCTTTCTCCACTTGTTTCTCATAGAGTTATTTATCTTCAGAAACATCTGTAGAGTCGACTCATTTGCTTTCTTAGGGGAAAAAAAGGAATGTTTTCCTTTGTTTGAATTTTCTCTCATTTGCCTTCATACTTTAGCCAACTTCCTGATCTCCTTGTGCCAAGAATACAAAATTAATTTTCCAAATCCTCTTTTAATGTGTATTTATGATGTATGTGGTGTGTGTGTGTGTGTGTGTGTGTCTGTGTGTGTGTCTGTGTGTGTGTCTGTGTGTGTGTGCCACTGTGGGCTTGCAGAAGTCAAAGGACAGCTTCAGGTGTCAGTCCTGGCTTCGCTGTTTTTTGAGACATAATCTCTCCCTCCCTCCCTCCCTCCCTCCCTCCCTCCCTCCCTCCCTCCCTCCCTCTCTCTCTCTCTCTCTCTCTCTCTCTCTTTCTTTCCTTTCTTTCTTTCTTTCTTTCTTTCTTTCTTTCTTTCTTCTTGTCCTTCAACCTCTGCCTAAGTTAGCTAGCTGCCCCATGGGGATTCTCCTATTTCTGCCTCCCATCATGATATGGGAATGCTTGGGTTACAGTGTATGCTACTATGCCCTGCTTCATGTGGCTTCTGGGGATTTGAACTCAGGTCTTATACTTGTGCAATAAGCATTTTACCCCTTAAGCCATTTCTCCAGTCCACAAAAGAATTTAATGTCAATTTAAGCCAATTTATTAATAGAGAAATACCTTGATAATGGAGAGTTTAAGTATGAAAAGACCAAGGCTAGGCAAGGAGCTGCCTTGTTCATTAAGAAATCCTCAAATCTCAGTTAGTAGACCATGCTTGTGGTTAGAGTTAAGGTCCATCTTTAAAACACACACACACACACACAGGAGTGAACAAGCATATGCATAGGAGTTGAGGTTTAGGGGCAAGAGAGAGGGAGGAAGGGTGAGAGAGAGCACAAGCTGCTTTCATGAACTCATGACTAAGGTTGCAACAGATGGCCATCCCAGGGACAGGGACTTTGAGTCAGAGACAAACGAGCATTTATTCACCAGAGGGAAACACTTTTGGATGCTGGTAGCAAGACCAAGATAGAGGTTTGGGTGAACTGCTAGAGGTGTGTTGAGAGAGTGAAATCTCTGGACCTGCAGACTCGGGAGCAACCTCTTAACTTTTTGCAAGCTAATAGGAGACCCAATCATCATCCTTTTTTTTTCAATGCTGCTTCTGACATCACCTTCCATGACAGAATCCATTCTCTGTTCTTGCCACTAGGGCATCTCAGTGTAGAGTTTTGCTTCTCATCAATAAAGCTTTCTGAAGTGAATCTGTTATCTTAAGTAGAAAACAGCAACGCAACATACTATTAACTGAAAATAACGTCTGAGCAGAAAGGATATACAGAAGGAGTCTGGGCACTTCATGTATGCATACAGATAGTGGAAGAAAAGTATGACTCATATTTCAGCCATAGATTGTGGGTGATGTTTTCTATTTGTATTTCTAACATTGCTAAGAAAAAAGTATTTAAGAGAATTCTCAGAAAACAGAACTGAATGCTTGTAATTAATCATCAGGAAGTAAAAAGAGTTTCACTGTTTCTCAGCAGCTGGTTCTCATGTGGATGTTCAGGATCTTACAGGATTAGAATCCTAAAGACTCTCCTGCCACTCATCAGGGCTCTCCACAGGGTACTCTGATGGTGCTCTGTAGACTCCTTGTGCATACTCCATGTTGACCCCAGGGCTCACTGTGGGCCCCTTTGCAGCTGCAGATGTGGTTAACATGGCCCTTGAGTTTCCCCAACTCACCTATTCTCCCAGGTAAGGAGGTAAGGAGGCCTTTGTGAGACAAGATGGAGTTTAATCCCCAGAAAATTCTGAGGTGCCCTCAGCCAGTGGCACTCAATTCTGAAGAACTTGAAAAACAGTGTGTTGCTACACCCAGACCAATAGAGTCCAGTCTCTGGGGACAGGCCCCAAGAGGTATAGTCCTTAAAACTCCCTAGAAATTTCTATATTCTGCTGAGGTTGCAAGACCTTATGCTAAGGAATCATGTGTTGTTTTTTTTTTTTTACCTAAGGAATCCCCCTGAGCTTCAGAACCAACCTGGAAAATTAATATCCATACCCACTGTTATCTCTGTACTCATCTTGTGGGAATTTGGAGTAAATAAAGGCCTTTTTACTGTATGTGCAAGTGCACATGCAAGGTTTATACAAACGTGCACAATCCACATGCCATGCCCTGACAATTTTGAATCTCAGAGGAAAGGAAGGAATCCTTGTTTTGTATGGTGTTCTAATGCCTGGAACAACACTTGTCCCTGTAACTTGTCAAGAAAAATAATAATGTATTCATGTTGTTTTCCCCTATTTTATTTAAAATGGACAATGACTGTTCTGGTGTCATGCCATTATTTTAAATTTCTTGATTTTTGAAATTTATTTTCTACATTGGTACATTAAAACAAAAAGTGGTATATTATATGGGCACCATTTGAAGTTTTGATATATGTATACCCTGTATTATTTATATCATGGTGAACATATATAGTCCTTAAACATGTATAATTTCCTTATGGATAAAACCTTAAAATTCAAATGATTTTTGATTTTTGAAGTATAAAGTCATTATTGCTATGTATGGTCAGTCTCTTGTGTTATAATAGCCCACGAGAACTTCTTTTACCTAACTTTAATTCAGAATCTGTTGATTAGCCACTGTTTTTATTCCCACACTGTACCAGCTCAGGATGACTGACCCTATAAAGGACGACATCTCTTTCTGTGGCCAATACCCATAACTTGCACATATGGTGGCTGTGATCACACCTGCATGCCTGGCTATTGTATGTAGCAATAGCAAACACCTTCAGGACAAAAGGGGTACCTGCCTCTGAATGGGACTCATTCTTTCACTGAATGAGCATGGTGTGGCTCCCACCTATGTGTAGACCAGTCTTCTAAATGCTAGAGGTCCCGGGGGACTTCAACAGATTCTCACATACTGCCAAATGGCTTTAAAATTCAGCTTTAGGAACCCGATTTTCTTTCTTTTCTTGATAATCATATTTTGATCTAGAGTTCAAATGGTGGATTTCTAGGTATTATAATAGAAGATGAAAGCTGTAATTACCTTTGAAGTTCTGATAAACAACTCAATGATAAAAAAATGGATGGTTATTTTTATTATCCTCATTTTTGTAGATGAGGGAACTCTTTTTTAATATACATTTAATAACCTGCTCAGCCTAGTAAAGTAGTGCCAACCCAGCTGGGATCCAGTCAAGGTTCTCTGACCTCAGATCTTATGAGCAAGAGAGCTTAATCCGACACTCATTATCTAATGGCAGTGTGGGGCCAGGACTGTAGTCAGTGCAATAAAGGCAAATACTGTTAAAAATGTATTCTCAACAACATCATTGCCTTCAGTGATGTTAATGTATGTTTTGAAATGACCTACCAGCTATGGTTATTAAACTCTGTTGTTTCCCTCTGAGGGAGGCTGAAGGGAGAGAGAAAGGTATAGATTAAGCTTTCTTTGTTAGCATTATTTTCAGGATGATTTAGA
This sequence comes from Arvicanthis niloticus, assembly GCF_011762505.2. NCBI lineage: Eukaryota > Metazoa > Chordata > Mammalia > Rodentia > Muridae > Arvicanthis > Arvicanthis niloticus. The sequence continues at coordinate 59,816,551 of NC_047668.1, read as the reverse complement.
GATTTGGATTCTGACAGAGTCAGCAGAACCACTGTTGAGGTACATTGGGTTGGACCTTCAGTCTCTGGGGTTCAGACAATGTCTGAGTAACTTTCAAGTGTCTGTGTTTGCAGGAGTTACAAGTCCTTAACTTACTAACACATAAGTACAAGGTAGTAGTCATGAGATGGCCAATGGCAGCGAGCATATATATATCTGGCACTGTGAGCTTGGGTGTTTGAGAAGAATAAATTAGCTCTTGCAGTTCCTCCTCTAGCCATTGTCTGTATGTGCGGCCATCCTTCCTTCTTTAACTTTGGGCTGGAATGGATGGCATGCTCTATTCAGGTCATTCCACAGAGCTGTCATTCTTTAAGATTTCTGTTCTTTAAGCCAGTCTTGTCATGTAACTTGTAGACAGATCTGTGTGCATTACATGTATAGCTGGACAACAGATGGCCTACAATTAGGAGGAGTTGTTTGCTGTCTGGATCAGAGGACAAAGACCCACTCCCAAACATGCCACTTGCTGTTATAAACTTTCTCAGCCTGTGTTCTTATCGTGAAAATAATGAATGTGGTATTTTCTATTTTCCTAAGTCGTGTAAGAATTATATACAATATTTTAAAATTATTTTCTTAGTTGCCAAGTATTATATCGACACCAGGAATCATTTTTTTTTTCTGTTTTCCATGAGTGCTGGGTCATTGTCCTCACTCCTGAATTTTGATAATGGATTTTCTCCTTGTTATAGTACCCTGAGAAGCTGAATTTCAAATTTCAGATACAAAATAAAGATCAAAGAGTGATTTCGTTCACATTAGATTTAATACTTAGAGTATATCGTCTTGTTTGTATGTTCTAAGACAGGTAATAAGTGGGGCCTTATACCAGTTGAAACCCTGTCTCATTTTAAAATGATACAGAGACAATATTGGATACTTTAATAGCCGTAACCAAATGGATAAGTGATATTTAGATATTTATGGCTCAGGTTTCAAAGTGTTTTCTGTTGCCCATGTATAAGAAATAATAGGAAAAATTTGGAGTTGATGAAGATAGAATAGAATAGAAAATTATAAACCATTATCCTGTATGAATGAACATAGATATAAAACCTTTAACAGAATATTAGCCATAAGTGAGATAAAACCCACATCATCCTCAAGTAAACTTTGCTCCAAGAATATTAGATCTGTGTAACACTCAAAAATCAATATACTTAGCTAAGTAATGAATTAGAAAAAAGAAAACCATGATTATAGGAGTGAGAAAATCATTAGTTAAAAGTTTAATACTCCTTCATAATTGAAAACCTCTAGCAAACTGTGAGTACCAAGAGCATCCCCTTTGTGGTTAAGGATGTCATACTTAATTAAGAAATGTTCTTACTGAGGTCAGAGAACGGGAAGGTGTCTGCTTTAACTGTTTATAGATCCCACTGTAATATCTGTTATCACACTTGCTGCAGGGTTGACTCCCAGGACCTGTTAGCTAGGGATGTGGCCCCTTCTTTTCTCAGCGCTCATTCACAAGCTGCATGCCTAATGAGGTGACCTCCCCCACCAAGAAGATCTGTTCTTGGGTTAAAGGTATATGAGTAGCCATATCTTCCTGCTAAAAGCTTCCCTATGCTTTCAAGGTCTACAGTTTTGCATCAGGTATGCTAACCAATGCAACAAGACAAGAAAAAGAACTTGAAAAAGCCATATGCTCGGGAAAGAAGAGATGAAACTGGCTTTGTTTCTAAAGACTATAATTGTATATGTAGAAACATCTAATTTATAAGAATGATATCAAAACAAAATAATAGTGTTAAAATATTTTATTATATTAGAAAAGGTAGAAAACTTCCTATATGTTAACAGAAAGTGATACTATTTAAAAATGACATAAATATGTAAACTACTTGGGGATAAATTTAATTACATGTATAGAGAATTTCTACATTGAAATCTACAAAATGACCTTTATGAAAAATATGGGAAATATTGTAGTAATTTATATTTGTTCCCATTACATAGTTGATAGCTCTGTACCACCAAATTCATTTTGGTCTTCACATTCCTACCAGAAGTACCCATTTAGCTTTGCATACAGTGTTCTAGAGCTTTCCAACATATTCCACAAAACCAATTCCAAAGGCCTGTGAAGTACCTAAGCACATTTCTCACAGGGACGAGCCACTCTTGATTTCCTGCGCTTTCTGCATTAGTTACTTTCCTAATCATTATGAGCTCACACCATGGAACTTATTAAACTTCAGAGCTATGTTTGCCTTATATTTTTGAGAGGGTAAGGCCTACCACAGCATGGAAAGCATGGTAGCTGGTAGCTTTGTGACACTGAGAACCTGAGGCATCTGCAAACATTTCATTATACAAGGAAGTGATACAGGACAGGAAGCTTCAAACACAAGGCCTGCCCCTCCCTACCAAGATCCACTTCCTCCAGTGGAGGTCCACTCCGTGAGATACAACGCACACCCAGCTGTGCTAAAGTAACCCAGAACCTGAGACTAGATAGGCCATGGGTCTAGAGGAAAACCTACTATTACTCTAGTAAAAAGCACAGGAATCAAATGACTCCTAATGACATATTGGTGTGCCCAGAGATCAGAACATTGTTCAGCCCTTATCTGAGAAGCAGTAGATCTTTGCAGTAGATGATAATTATCAAAGGAATCTTCAGTTGTGTGTAGATGTTTCCCTCCATGTAAATTTATGTACCACGTGTATCTAACATTTACAAAAGCCAGAGAAGACATCAGATTTCCTGTGACTGGAGTTACAGACCATTGTGAGCTACAGTGTACGTGCTAGGGATTGAACCCAGGTCCCTGCAGAAGCGTACCCAGGCTCTTAACTGCTAAGCCATTCTCTAGACTCATAGTATGTCATAGTTTATCAGCCATTCTTATAACATTTACTGTTTAACCAAGCTCCTCTCCCCCTTTTTCCCATTCTCTTATTTTTAATAGTGATATTTTGATAATTATTTCTTTGGAATCTCTCTCTCTCTCTCTCTCTCTCTCTCTCTCTCTCTCTCTCTCTCTCTTTCTCTCTCTCTGCAGAATTTATGATTCATGAAAGATTAGCCTAACTTACAGTATTCCTAACAATGTGAAGTGTATTTCTGTGTTTAATTAGTACTATTGTCTTCTCTGGGTTTGTCAGGAAAAAAAAAAGTGCTCTGCCTTGGAAAATAAGTGGATACTAAGTGGGATGGTCAATCCGGGAAGGTAATAGGAATGGATATTGGCAAGAGATTAGCCAGAGAGAACCTGGTTATAGTTATGGGCTAAGAACATGGTAAGAACCAGGTGGGGCTGTCGTTGTGGGGTAATTGTGATGCCTGGCAGCAGAGGACCCAGGGACAGGAAAATAAAACTCAGATTCATTTACTGGAATATGTAGAGAGTACATTCTTGACCAGAAATAACCAGGCAAGACCCAGAAAACATGTTAAAAATCTGGGACCAGATGGGAGGCACCCCGGATTGTGGGACCTTGAAGTAAAGTTTGTATCCTATAACCTAGGTCTGCTTGGCTTTTTGTCACATGTGTGTTCCTTTCTAAGTTAATTGTTCTAAGTGCAATAGTAAATTGTTTCCTTGCTTTTGTCAGGATGCATGTTTTGCAGGTTCCTCTCCTAGGACTGTTTAAGTATATGTGGTATTTAGATCTTCGAGCTAAAGAGGTAATTTAGTTCTTTGCCTCCTTTTCCTCTCCCTTTGATCCCTAGGTCAGCCTTTGTTTCTAATGGGATAGTTTCTGGTTTGGCATATCCAACCTTTTCTATTTATTTCTGAATTCTACTCTTTTTTCTTTTTCATCTAATACTATATCTTTTTGTAGGAATAATTTTTCTTATAGACTTTTTTTAAATTTGAAAGTTTGAAACCACTATTATAATTTTAGTGTTTCCCTTTTGTAGTCTTCTCCCTTTTCCCAACATGTGTTTTAATACCAATATCAACTTCTGTAAAATCAGTATTTTATTAAATCTACATAATAATTTAGGGGATGTTGTCATTTTTGCTATATTTAGCTTCCCCAGCATGGAACAAATTATTTCTCCATTTATCCATCTTTCTTTAATTCTGCTGTCAGACTTTATGTCATCTTTGAGTAAGCTTCTAATTTTCTGATTTAAATTAATACCCGCTTATTGAATTTTTGTCAGTATTATAAATGGTCTCTTGTCTATTACATATTCCAGTTGTAGCCCATAGTATGAAGGCTTATAATAGTTTCAAATGGGCTTTTATCCTGTAATTTGCTGAAATCGTTTGCTAACACTACTTACTTCAAGTTGATTTTATTGACTTCTACAATCATATGCCTATAACTTCCTGATATAGAACTATGCTGTATAAAACATGTTTTTTTCTTTTCTTCCTGTTTAATTAGCTCTTGGCCTTTGGCTAAGATCAAGTATGGTATCTTTCTATGTTTATACTTTTTAATTCTCTCTCCTTTTTAATGATTAATTGCTCATTCATCCATGTAACTAATGTTGCTTTCCAAAGAACTTAGAAATAAAGGAGTCATATTACCCTGTGGAAGGTGCAGACAGCACATAAGTGAATAAGGTATAAACATGTGATATTCTCTTTGGGAGATGCAATGGGTCCCACGTGAGCAGTGTCAGACCTGTTTGAATGTGTTCATGCATCTGAAGAACTGACACACAAACTCTTAGCTAGGGAGGGATTAGGGAACTAGAACATGACAGTAAGTAGTCTAACATATCCAAATGAAGGATGGCTTCACCATCGAATTTTGAATATTATGATGTGGAAACGGATGGAACGAAACCATTGATTGGGTTATTCCTAGCATGAGACTAGTGTATATGTTTATTAAAATATAGGCCTCTGTCTCTGTGCCTGAGTCAGAGTCCACACAAGGGCTTTCTTTGCTTTATAAAAAGGCAATGCACTGATGTCAAGGATTCAGGGTATCCCTTTCTGTGATTGTTCTTTACCATTGCAAAATAATGAACTGGCCTGTTATGGTAAAAAAAAAAAAAATACATCTCCCATATGAATGCTGAGTATTGTAGAGTTCCATTTATTTTTCAGAATAAATTAATGAGTTAGTATCAAGATACTAACTCATTCCTAACCTAGGAATAATCAAGATACTAACTCATTAATTTGTACAGAATACTGTACAGTGTCACCCACGATGGCTTCATGTAGCCTGAAAGTCTCCTGGAGAGAGCCTGATGACCAGGTGATAGCACCTGTGCATTCTCGGAGGACTAAATGATGCTTTAGTCTTCTGTGTACATTCACTGAAATTAAGATGCAATTCCTAACCTTTTTCTTATGTGATTAATTGTATTGTTTTACTTGTATCTATTCATGCAGTCTAAGAATAAACTTTTCTCATTCACAGTAAGAAATTTTCTTAGCATAATTTTTTTATTGGACTTACTGCAGTATTTGTTATTAGTCATAGAAGTTGGGAATATCTTACCTATATCTGGAAAACAAAACTATATTTACCTTATGACGCTGATTGAAAAAAACATTCTAACCTATTTTGGAAAACCTGAAGACATTGTTTAACAGACTTATTGCCCACTGATAGCTTTGAAAAGAGCTGATTGATAATATTTGTATTATTATAAGTCATTCACTTAAGTTCGTGATGTCCCTATACCTTTTTATGATTTTTATCTCTTTTCCATTTATTACCACACATAACTGAGGTTTATAATAAGTTAATTATTTTAAAACCCTATTTTCAAACTTATAGTATTAATTTAATAATTTATTGGTTTGTATATGTCAGTTGCTTGTCTGCTCTTACTTATTTTCCCCTTTTAATCTTATTTTTAAAAGATTGTTTATTTGTATTTTATGTATATGAGTGGTTTACATACATATATGTATGTGTCCACATGTATTCCTAGTGTCCTCAAAGGCCAAAAGAGATCCTACTCTGGAATTGGAGTTACAGCCCATTGTGAGCCATGGTGTGGGTGCTCAGAACTGAACTCAGATCCTCTGGAAGAGCCCTAAATGGTCTTGATTGAGCCATCTCTCCATCTCCTGCCTTTTTGGTATTGATTCCTGGCTCTGTCTCATGAGGAGCGTCATGGAACTCAGTTTAGGGAATGTGTATGGATCTATGCAGACAGGCCAGGTTTTCCCAACAGACCTGACAGACATAGTTGGTAACAGCCAGGCACCATTTGTTTAATGTCTACATACGGGAGTGCATCTCAGCCTGTGGATCACAACCTCTTTGGGAATTGAATGACTCTTCCTTAGGGTTAGCCTAAGACTATTGGAAAACACAGATACTTATATTCGTAACAGTGACAAAATTACAGCTATGCAGTATTTGCAACAAAAATAATATTATGTGTTTAGGTTGCTACAGCATACAGAACTGAATTAAAGGGTCACAGCATTGAGAAGGTTAAGAGCCACTGACATAAAGGAATGTGGCGTGAGATAGTTTAGCAGGAGCTGGGTAACAGTGACAATGTTGGTAGCCATAGATGGGTACCAGGTTTCCAATAACTGCCCAGCAAGGTTGATATAGCAGGGAAGCAGTAGAGCTGTGGTTCTCCCTAGTCTGACTCCAGAGTCTCGGATCTTTTGACTGTAGCACACTGCCTTGCAGCTAATATGCATGGATACATTCACACATGAGTCAAGCTGATGAAATAGTAGGGTTATGGCCTCTAGATCGATGACAGAGATCATCTGTTTTTCAGGTCAGGTTTGCCATACTTTGAGTGTGTCGACAAGAACTGGCAGGTATATGTTGGCAGATAGAGAGTCAAGCATCTTTGTTTTTTGTTTTTGTTTGTTTGTTTGTTTATCTGTCACTGAGACAATTATAATTCTAATGCTTTCTGCATAGTTCTCTGTACCTGTGCTGACAGTAATATGTGTGAGGTTATGGAGCAAAGTAAGGGCTGATATAGAATCAGCATACCTTGCCAGTGTCTGTCCTACTGTGTGGGCTGACTGTGGAACCCGCAGTCCAACATGACCTGCATAGTAAATTAAAGCCCATACAGGCAAGCGGCACGATTTTAGGAGAAATAAGGATTTACATTTAGTCTTGTTTCACCCTCAGAAGAAGATCTACTGTAGGTGCACATTCATACTATTTATAGTGAATTAGTATAGTGCTCCTTGGATATGAATTAAATCTATAGAAACATTGATGTGAAACTCAGAACTTACCACTGATGGCTAAGATTTTAAGTGTTCAGGGTTACATGTTCTAAGGCAATGGACCTCAAACCTTTCCGAGCAGGTCAATGTCCAGACTTCCTTTCCTAGGGGAAGGATCCATGAAATCCCCACCAACCACCACCATTTTCTTACCCCTCCATCTCCCACTCTCTTTCTTCCTCTTTCTTTTAAAACAGCACCAGCTTTGAACTTCTGAGTTAAGGTACAGTCTTGGGGAAAAAAAATCCCATCTCATTACTTTGTAATTGCTGGGGGGAAAATCTTGGTGCCTATTGTTACCAATAAGTTATCAGAAACAAGACTTGTTTCTTGCTTCTGGTGTCTTGCTCATGGTTTGTCTCAGTTAAAAGGCAAGCTCTCAGAGGCAGGCTTGTTCTCTACATGTCCCTAGAACAGTTGCTGACACATAGAAACATCCAGTAAGTAGTTCTCAGAAGACTGCGTAAATATTGCAGCTTTTCTGGTTGTGAACACTTTTCTGGAGATGGCTGTCCCTTCTCACACACCAAGGAAGCAATGTTCCTGCTGCCCTGCCTGGTGCACATGTTTATGATCTGAGTACTCCACTGAACTGACTTGGTTGGTTTTTTTTTATATGTCCATCAACTCTCCCTTTGAAGTTCCTGTGTCTTTAAGAGCAGGGCTAAGTAAGTTGGTCACCCTCCAGGTCCCAGAGGAAATGGATTGTAGCAGTTGTGCCTTTGTGGAGCAGATGTTTTGGTTGGAAAGGCTATCAGCCATCTGACTCATAGTAAGTCCTCAATTCCAGTAAATTCCCAGTTTTCAGTTACAGTAGGTAGGGTGCAGGAAAGCAGCGTCTTCCACTTTGGGATCTTTGAACTTGGTTCACATATTACCACTGTTCCTGGCGCATAACTCTGTGTGAGAGGATGAAATGCAAGGGAGGTCAGAGCAGTTCCAGGAATAGACACAGTCAGTTGGTGTTTTTGTGAGAGACCATTGGAGGTAAACCAAAGCCACTGGCCTCTCTGACCTAGTACTAACAGCAAGAAGCATACCCCGCTGTATTTTCCTGTAACTTCCTGCACTAATATTGTTTCTGAATTAAGTTAATATGAATAACTATATTAATTTGAATAATCAAGTTGTTCTTATTTCCATGTACTATGTACAGACTACAGTTTTTGATTTGTTTTGGGGAAATCCTTTCCCCCAATAAAACTTTGAAAGTAATTCTATGGTTCTTCTATCATGTCTCTCATTTTAGATTATTGCTTTTTTGTGAAAGTTTGCTCACTATATGTATGTATACTTCTCAAAATCTCAGGAAGATTTTACAGCTAGGGTTTCTAATGGATGAATAAGAATTACAAGAGGAGTGCTATGTGTCCTCTTCTGTACTATTAGTGTGATTGAGGGTTTGCTGATTCAGTGAGGAGCCACGTCATTCTGCTCCCTCTGCTCTTGCCTAGCATCTGGGTCTCACATTATCACAGAGATGGGAAGAGTATCAGCATCTTCACAGACAGAAACATTCAAAGCCTCGTTGCTTCTTCAGTCCCATAGCGTGACCTGGCTGCAACTTCTGAGAACTTCCTAGGAGATCTGTCCAAGTGAAACCTGAGGGTCAGAAGGTCACCATTCCAAAGCTCCTAATATTTCCTAGCATGATCTTTGTCTTTTCTTATCTAGTATCAGATTGTTTTTAAGTAGTTATATTTAGCGCCATGCTCCTCCTGTATGGGTTATTCTTTCTCTGTTTAGCTGATCAGACGGATCATAGATCACAGACTTCATAAACTCACTGAGCCCAGTACATTAAGAAAGCCTTTTAAACCTTCACATTCTAAGACACATTTGTAGAGCTTCAGGCTTCAGGGATTTTTCTCCAGTGAGAGACTAAACAGTATAGAAGCGCTGACTTGGGTTACCCAATGTCAAGAGAGTCATGCTGAGAGGGAAGACCACGGTACTAGAAGGGAAAGACTGAAACAGTTTGTTCTCTGAGAACTCATTTCACTCATCTTTGTCTCTGCCACAATGAGCAGCGTGATGTGTCGTACCCAGTGAGGTCCCGGATTATGGCAAGGAATGGGCTAGGGGCTAGAGGATGGAATTTGTCTCTAGGTGCTCTGTTGATACTAGTTGAAGAATCCAGGCATTTTGGGGAGTATCTTTGAGAAATGTTTAGGCCTGCACAAAGTAGGTGATAATAGTATCTATCTTGATGGCTTGTTGGTGATTATGTCTCATCATGATACATGATATGAGACAGAAATGAGATGTATGAGGCAACTCCCAGGAGAAGCATTGCTAACACAGATTTGGCTATTTTAGATATGAAATCTTGACTTCGTGATCAGAGAGAAGCCATCTACCCTGGTAGATTGTTATGATAAAACTTGATAAAATTCCAAATTAGAGGAAAACAGCAGTATTTGAGAGAATTATTAAGACCATATTGTGATCTGATAGTTACACAAATCTTAGTATGCAATTGAATATAAATATTCTGTACATATTTAAAGCATGTTAATATATTTCTGTGTTCTTGTTTTCTTGGTTTGTTTTTTTTAAAGATAGAGTCCTGTTATATATCATAGCCAGCCTATTCACTGTCTTCCTGCCTCGGCCTTCTTCTCTGTTTTCCTGGTGCATTTATATTTTTTCTTTTATTTTTTTAAATTTAAAGCTGTATCAAATTTACTACAAAATATAGACAGTATAGCATGTCTTTGATACATGCTTCTTACAAGTGGAGACCCTCTTAGTAACTGTGTATGCAGTTCAGGAAGTTGACATTGATTCATTACTACCATCCAGTTTTAAGATCCACTCAAATTTCACCAAGTCACCTAGTGAGTTCTTAGTAGCAGAATAATTCACCTTGACATTGTGTGTCTTCAGCTGTGTGTTTCTTCAGCCTGTAGTAGAACTTTAGTTTTTCTTTGGCATTCACAACATTTAACAAGTGTGTGTGTGTGTGTGTGTGTGTGTCTGTGTGTGTGTCTGTGTGTGTGTCTGTGTGTGTGTCTGTGTGTCTGTGTCTGTGTGTGTCTGTGTGTGTCTGTGTGTGTCTGTGTGTGTGTCTGTGTGTCTGTGTCTGTGTCTGTGTCTGTGTCTGTGTCTGTGTCTGTGTGTGTGTGTGTGTGTGTGTGTGTGTGTGTGGTAAGCTTTGGGCCTGTCTGACATTCTCTCATGACTGGATTTCGTGTATGCACCAATGACAGGATATCACAGAAATGAGCTGCATTTCCCTTTTGCCTCCTCTCAAGTGACAGATTCTTTCTATTTGCCATTTGACTAATGTGCTCATCACTTGTTTGAAGTCATGTCTACCATAATTCGTATCTTAAGCATCCCTCAATGGTCCACATGCAAAGGCTTGGTTCCCCAACCCACAGTACTCTCAGAATGTAGTAGAACCTTTAGGAGGTGGGGTTATTGGGACCCTAGTTCCTCTTCCTCATCTTCCTTATGCTATCCTGTCTGCTCTCCTCTCTCCTCTCCTCCTGCCCCTCCTCCATCATCATGAGATAAACAGATCTTTTTCATCACATGCTCCTGAAAATGCCAGTTATGTTGCATTGACTCAAAAGACCCGAGCCTAAAAATTCTGGTACCATAGTCCAGACTAAACATCTTTCTTCACAGTGCCTCACATTGTTTTCTCACAGCAATAGAAAACTGACGAGCATGGGATCTATCCTGTTTTCACTACAAAGTTACTTCACCTTTTATTTGTGTATGTTTCGTGCTAAGTTCTTTTGTATTCCATCTTCATCTATCTGTATTAACAGCCATGTACATACTGATGCTTCTAATTGCAGTTCAGGGAATGGGGCACAGTCTCTTTTTTCCTCTGAGCATGTTAAATATTATTTTCATTGTCTTAGTGTGTTACTATAATACAATGTATAGGTATTATTTATTTTAGTATACATCCATAGGCATGGAACCTATCTTCCAATGCTGCCTCTTCTGCCGCCCCTGTGAGTGGGTATGTTCCTCATTGTGCTTGAAGTCTGACATGTTGTACCCAGTTACCTTTTAATCAGATTTACCTCTGTTACTGTGATCAAACAGCTTGGAGTAGAAAGAGTTTATTTCATGTGAAACTTTACAGCCTATCATCAAGAGAAGCCAAAGCAGGAACCTGAAAATGGGAACTGAAACAGACTACGGAAGAATGCTTCTTATTGGCTTGCTCAGCTTCCTTTCTTATACAGTCCAGGACCATCTGCTCAGGCTTTAGGAAGGACCAACCACCTTGGGATGCATCTTTCTACATTAATCATTCGTGTGTGTGTGTGTGTGTGTGTGTGTGTGTGTGTGTGTGTGTGTGTGTAAAATAAAATAAATGTAAAAAGCCTAGCAGTGGAAGCAGGGGCGGTCTCTGACTTTCTGCCTTTGAGACCCTTTCCTCCTACTGGTCGCTTCATCTAGCCTTAACAGAAGAGGAGGTTCCTAGTTATACTGCAGGCAGTTGAAGGAGGCCTGCCCTTTTCTAAAAAGAAAAGGAAGAGGAAGAGTAGGTTGGGGGAGGGACTGGGAAGAGAGGAAGAAGGGAAAACTGCAGTCAGGTTGTTATAAAACTAACTAACTAACTAACTAACTAACTAACTAACTAACTGAATTAATGAGTTTAAATGCACCACAGACATTCCCACAGGCCAATCTGATCCAGGCAATTGCTCAGTTGAGGTTCTCCTTTTTAGGTTACTGCAATTTGTGTTAAGTTGATCAAAGCAACCAGAATGCCCTTCTCTATAGTTCTCCCAGCTGCTCTGCATCACTGTGGTGCTCCCTCCTCACCCCAGGTCAGTCCTGCCGTTCTCACTCCAGTCTTCTGAAGGTCTTCAGAGTCAATAGGTACTTGATTCATATCAGAATCTACTGTCATTCCTTTCTCTCCACTCTAAAAGGAAACAAGCTCCTTAATTAAGATGCACCAAGCTTGCTTATGATCTAGTTCTTAAACTTGTTCAGCTTTTATCAGTTTCCCCCAATATCCGGTGCTTCAACCTTCCTTCATAGTATCATATCCATGCCATGTGCCTTTACCCTCAGCATCTGTCTCTTTACTCTCCTACCCTTTTGACTCCATAGAACGCTGCATCTCCTCGTCGTTGATGCCCCCTGAAGCCCCCAGCTTCACCCCCTTTGTAGCATCACTGCCTTGCCCTTCTGTTTACAGCACACACTTACTGGGACAGGATTCCCTAGCATTCATTTACTTGTTTGCTTCCTGCATGTGGCTGTGTGTCTGTCTCGCCATGGGGAAAGCCTGGGATGTTCTGGTGAGGTTTGGGGAAGTTGCCGCTGTCCTTGTTTGTTGCTGTTACTATCATTTCACCAAGTTTTGTTTCTTAGTAGTTTTTGAAAGCTGGATTGCTATGCATGTTTTCTTGTGTCCTTACCCATGTGTGATTAAATAACAGAGTCAAGAAACCCAGCTTAAGGGCTTCCCCCTTCTGCTGGCCTAATTGTGTTCTTTGATATCTACTTAGGAAAAACTTTTGTTCTCTCAGAAACTTGACTCCACACTCTGGTGTGAATTGGAAACGTTAAGCTGTTAATAACTTCCCTGGAGAATTACCACTTGAAAGAATGCTTTGCTACTTTTATCTTCAGTTATGCATCGTGAAATGTCACAATTTCTCTTCAGAATTTCTTTATAAGCACAAAGCTGCAAATGTTCACCAATTGATCTGTCTCAAACCACTATTAGCTTAGAAATGAGAGGAATATTCTTTAGTAATCCAGGCCAGTGAGAACTCCTAACTCAATTTATACTTCTAAATCTGGCCTCAGCATTTCTATAATTAGTAAAGTTCTAGCAAATCCACCTACTCAAGATCTATGCTAAGTCCAACATTTATAGTGGTTCATTTACAGAGCTATTAATATCATATGTCTTTCCTCATATGAATATTTCTACTCTCCATAATTCACTGCAGAGACAATTTTGCTCTGTTCTTCCTCTTTTGGACCTTGCATTTCCCTTCTGATTCACACAGGCCTCAGTACGTGACAAAGAGTTTTCAAAGCAGATTTGGACTAGAAGAATCATGTAAAGGAAAAGCATTGCAGCCGGAGTCGGCAGCACTGGATGTGGGTTCTGCCTTGTGACTCACTCACTCTGTACATAGCATAATCCACTTTCTTTATCTTAGTGTCTGTTAGTCTGTGGGTGTTGGAATCGGTGGTTACAAGCTTTTTCTTTTTAATGTAAAACAGAATAATAATAGCTTGAGGTGAAATAGGGGCCAGGTCCATGAAGATTGTCCATTGGTTGCCCTGGGCTGCTCTGAGCAAACTCGAGATTTCCAGACTCTAGTTCTCTATAGAGTACAGGGTACAGCCTCTAAGACCATTCTTATGTTCATATTTTCTGAGTTTGTTTTTAACGTACTCCCATCAACAGCAAGTAAGGTTTCCAGTTTCTTCACATCCTCACCAATATTTGGTATTTTCTGAGCCTTTGCTTTTAAATACAGTAGTTGTCCTCATGGGTGTTAGATGACATCTCACTGTGGTTTGGGTTAGAACAACAACTTTTTATATGTTTACTGGCCATTTGTGTATCTTATTTGAGTAAATGTCTACTCAAATTCTCTGCACATTTTAAAATCAGATGGTTTATTGTCTTGAGTTTCAGGGGTTCTGTATGCATTCTGGATATTAATTTGTGATAAAAATATGATGTAGACAGTGTAGTGGTGCATATCTTTATTCCCAGCACCGGGGAGGTAGAAGCAAGCATATTTCTGTGAGTTCAGTATCAGCCTGCTCTATACAGTGAGTTCAAAGCCAGCCAGAGTTACATAATAAGACACACACACACACACACACACACACACACAGAGAGAGAGAGAGAGAGAGAGAGAGAGAGAGAGAGAGAGAGAGAGAGATCAGATGTTTTCTCTCACCTGTTTTTCTTGCATGTTTACTCTGTTAATCCTGAATTTTTTCATAAAGTCTGATTTATCAGTTTTTTTCTTTAGTTGTCAACTTTACATGATCTACATTTTATGTAGTCTCCTAGCCCAGTGTGATCTCACTCCTGCTTTTTTCTCTTAAGTCATAGGGTGATAGTTCACTCTATTGCTCTTCAGTTCCCTGTTTATTATGTTTACTTCTGTTTTTCTCTTTAGTTACTAGTTGTCTTAGCCGGTGCTTCTGAGATTGAAATGTGCATCAAATGTCCTAGCTGGCTCTTAGTCTGAATAACATGAGTCTACGCTTTGCTATCTATCCATATAAGTTTCAATACTTATGCTGTTCATAAAGGTTATACCACATCCTCGTTTCTCGTTTCTGGGCTGCCCTGTTCCTCTGTCTCTAAGTGTTTTGAATTGAAAGTCTGTGATTTGGAAGAGGCAGAAAACAGTCAGCACTTCTAACTTCCCGAAGGCTGGGAAAGCCAAAGCTCTGCTCACTGGTTTGTTTGTTTGTTTTCGTTTTTAACCACTTTTGAAGGTTTTCTTGGGATGCACATTACTCTTCTGTTTGCTTTATCTCTCTTAAAGTAAAAAAGGCACAATAGAGTAAGGATTGGACAAGAAAACACCTAAGGAGTTGACTCTAAATTCTCAGAGACTGAATGAGTTCTTCAACTTTTTCTCATGTATCATGTTCTGTCTTTGTAAGAACTCTCACTGAAAGAGAAGAAATACTTTTCTCCTTTCATATGTTTTATCTCTCTTTTTTTGAGAGAGAGAGAGAGAATTGGGTGTTGCCATTTCTGGGGTGGGGGGTCTTCATTATTTGATAGTGTGTCATAAACAGCAAGTCAAGTCATAGATGAGCAAAGCCATAGGAAACCACATAGTATGTTGTTTAGAAGTTTGTTAGTTTTAGGAAGACAGGTTATAATTAAAAAACATTCCTCTTGCCTTTGTGTGTTGTGAGGTTTGCACATTCAGTCATGTATACACCTGTTTCTCCTTATTGTGAGGGATAATCTGAACTCAGACTAAATATTCCAGTTGATTTATGTTGGAAAGCCAAGTTAATGATTAACATCCATCTCTGCTGAGAAGTCTACTTATGAAGTCCATTTTTGGTTTGGTTATTTGTGGGCAAGTGTACGTAGTCATTCAGACATTTGCCATCAAATACTAATGGGTGTCTATTTTTGTGGCGCACACCATACTAGGCAATGGAAATATAAAATTGAACAAAACACAGTTACTGTTTTTAAGGAATCCAATCAGAGAAATGTCAGGAACACAAATATAAATAAGACAAGAGTATAGACCTAGCCTGCAAAGCATGGGAGCATGGGGGGCAATAAAATGGTCTTCAAAGATTAGGTCCAGCAGAAGACCTAGGTGGGGGGGAGGGCAAGACAGTTAGAGAGGTAATAGAGTGACAGTGTGGAAAGTGGGGACCTGCTGTAGTTAGGGGTAGTGAAGAATTAGCTTAGAAAGACAACTCAGTGGCTCAGTGGAGCTTGAATGCCAGGTCACTGTAGATAAGAGGAGTGTTTTTTATTTTTTGTTTTTTGGGGAGTTTTTGGTTGTTTTGGGGGGGGGTGTTGGCTAGAGAAAGGCATAATACTGCCTGCTTCTCAAAGCCATTTCTACTGAGGACCTTTTTTTGTAGCCAGTTCAAGAGAGATGTAGCTTATACCTCTCACTCTCTTTTTTCTCAGAGTTCCAAACTATCCTTTATGTTCCATAAATAATATCAATGTTAATCAAGAAATCAGTGGTCACTACAAAGGGGAGAGTTTCTAACTGGCTTCATTGTTTTTTTAACGCCTGTGGCTTGTGTTGGTCTCTGGTGAATAAAGGTGTAGTGCTAGGTCCACTAACACTGAAATATCCTGGAAGGAAGTATTGCCTGATTGCTGTGGGCACCGAGACAGTCTAAGCCAGGAGACCTGCTGGTTGTAATTGAGTATTTTCACTTCTAGGGTCTTTCCCTTTCTGTCTTCATGCCCAGAATTGCCTGAGAACAAACTCTAAACACTAGAACTTTAAGCAATGAGGAGAAGAGAGGAAAGGGGCGGGGAGGAGGAGAGGCAGGGAAGAAGAAGGGAGGGGAGAATATGGTTTCAATAGCAGAAAGAATGGTCTGGTAGAAAAAGTTATAACAGACCAACTCTCAAAAGAGTGAGAGACATGAAAGCCCCTGTGTTGGGTGCTGCCCTCTGAAGGGCTCTGTACTTGGCACTGTTGGGTGCTGCCCTCTGAAGGGCTTTGTACTTGATGCGCTCACATTCATTTGCAAAGCTGTTCAAGCCTGTTACTTCTCGGAATACCCACATTTGGCATGTCATATGGAAAAAAACAAAAACATGTAATCTCTTTGCAGTTTTTTTTCCCCTTATAGCTAAAAGGTCACCATATTTGGGCAGTTCTCAAGTTGCAGGACAGACTTATAAAACACTTCATGTATTCAAAAGCATATTGCTTTGAACACTCCACTTAGCATAAATACTGAATTCATACTATTTTGTTCTTCTTGTGAGGAAGAACACAGAACACAAAGGTATTCTGAGACCAAGAATGGATTAGGGTTCTGTTTCAAGTGCACCAAGACAGGAGATAGCAAATCCAGACAGAGCCAGCCTGCTACAGGAGAGCATCAAAGCTCTCCTGCTGTGTATGGAGCACGTAGCACATCAGAGCCTCTGAGGCTCCGATTAAGGGCCCAGAATTACATAGCATGTAATAAATATTCCAGTGACCCAGAGATAAGCTTTTTTTTTTTTCTTTTTAGCACTCCTGTAAATTTGCCATGGAATCATCTATATCAGTCAGTTCAATAATTTTTTTAATGTGGGTTATAAGCAAAGAAAACCACTTCAAAACAACTTAGGCATCTAGGGCAATTTATTAGCTTTCTAAAGCCAGGAGCAGACTGGATAGCCAAACCACAGCAAGAGAAGGGACACAGCTGGATGGAGCCAAGGGAATAAAGGAACAAGTGTTGCCAAGACCGGCCTCTCGCTTCTCCATTTCTCTGAGTGAGCTGGCATCCTTCTTCATTGCAGTCTGGCCTTGTTCATGTGTGGGAAACATGGCCGTTGCTGCTGCTGCCTTCTCCTTCAGAGTGGCTGGTCTATACTCAATTACAAATCTTGAAGAAAGGACAGCCGCCTTATATCTACCAGATGTTCCCAAGGCTTAAGAAGACAGTGAGCCATGGGGCAGGAGAAGGATTGGGCTTGGGAGTAGCATCCAGGAGAAGGGAGGGGTAAGACAGGCATACCACAGGTCTACTATATGAACTTACCTTTAAGTCCATGTCTGTCTGTCACAGAGCACTGGATAAAGCAATAAGAAAAGAAAAAACAACAACAAAAAACCCCTTCCTTTATTTAAGTTTTAGAGGCAAGATAATACATTCACATCTGTTCTGTTTAGGCATAAATAAAAGTTTGCTATCATGTTCCCTTGTTTTATTCAGTTCTTGGATAGACCTCAGGTTCAAGGTTTGTGTTGGTATACCCACATAAAACCACAATTCAGAGATCTCTCAGAATGCAGGTTAATGTAACTTGTTAAACAGTTTCAGGAATTGATGCCTTAAACAAGCCCAGAGTTCTTGTCAGGTTCCTTAAGAGTAGGGTTATTGAAGACTAGGAAAAGCCTGTGGTCCATGTTCTTTCTCAACAAGCTTTGATGAGTAGAGAAGTTAGCAGAAGCAAGAAACACCTTTTGCTGCCGGCGAGAGTCTGAGCTGTGGCACAGGCTCCTCTCACCCCATCTCTTAAATAAGGGTGCACAGCACAGCTATTAGCATAGATCTGGACTGCCCATAGGGTGCGGGTGCCACTAAGGGTGAGCTTAATTACTGAGGGGACAGTAATTGACCTAGAAAATTATTATCATCAGTATTTTAGAGGAGCCAGGATGCCCCCACCCTAAAGTTTATTTGAATAACTTTTGAACATGTGTTTTGGTTTAGCATCTAAACAGCAGCTATAGCCAACATACTGAGGGGAAGTACAATTTCACAAGCAGATGCTCTCAAAAGGAAAACTGTGCAGAGGCCTTTGTCTAGCACAAGAGTCAAGCTTCATAGTTTATAAAGCTTGAGCCCATACTGGGTCTTGACTTCTGGGAGTAATGAACTTAGTCTGTACAATTGGAGGCACAGGCAAGTGGCAACAGGGCATTCTCCAAGCATCGGCTATTTCAAATGGGTTATCACTCTCTGACCTGACAAGCAGTACTTTGCATTTTTCACTGAGCAGAATGTGTCTAACTGTATATTAGTGAAGGAAGGCCCATGTTATGGTGTTAGAACTTGGTCATCCTTACCAGTGTCCCTGGAGAAGCAGTGGTCTGTGTAAAGGTGTCTTCTGCAGCCTTTGGTATTTATATTGTCATTACTTAATTTCTTACTCTCTAGTTTCCAAAAATAAGCAGTAAACTCATAATGTGTACATATTTCTGTCTGTTTTGAATACCCACTGAGTACTTCTCCTGGGTAACAAGGAGATAAGAAGTAGGTACTTGTGATGTTTTTGGAGCATCCAGGGTTTAGACACTAAGTGGGAACAGCAAAGTGCATAGTGACTCTGCTGCCTTTCCCTCATGTGCATGTCCAGGTTGTTTATGCCCTTCTTTGAACAATGATACCTTCCTTGTGCCCAGTAATTGAGAAGGGGTTGTGACACCATTTCTCAGTCCAGGTTCTGAATCAACAAACTTCAATTCAAAATTCATGTTCAACATTTAATTCGTTTGAGCCTCAGTTTTCCCTCCGAGTGAGAATAGTAAGACCCGTCTTCTAAGCTTGTTAAATCACTAATAAAAATGACAGTTGACTAATGACACTGAGTAAATTACTAGTAGACAAGATGGAAGACATAAACCTTGTTGTAGTTTGCATATGAAGTTACCCCCAAAGGCTTCAGATACTGAATGATTGCTTATCTACTTACTTTGATGGCTTCTGGAAACTTTAGGACATATAGCTTAGCAGGAGAAAGCAGATTATAATGTGTCTCTGAAGGCTAAACTTGGCCCCTTATGCCTATGTCTAGGCATATGTCTATCTCTCCCTCCCTTCTGCCCACCCATCATGAAATGAACTGCCCCTCACTATGATGAACATTGCAGGCTCAGAAACACAAAGCCATATAACCATAGCCTGAAATCTCAGAATCCATTAACCAAAGTAAATCTTTCATCTCCCACGTTGTTCCCATAAGATGCTCTGTTTAGTGATAGACATTCACTAACACAGGTCTCTACTTGGTCCTCATGAAATTGATAGTCTCTGGAATAGAAAACCCCCTCACATAGTATGAGGGATTATAAAGCAGCATGGTGCAAGCTACTCAGGATGGCCATGGATCAGAATACAGTTGAAAACAATATTAATAGAGCAAACAGATCCATAGCTTGATAGAATTAAAGATATTAAAAGCATACCAGCTAAGAAAAGACATAAATGATATATGGAGATACATCAGCAGGTAAACGTGCTTGCTGAGCAATAAAAGGACCTGAGTTCAAATCACCATTATTCCTTTACATCAGGGTATGCGTATGGCTGTGTCTGTGCATGTAACACATAGGGTGGGGTGAATGACAGGGAGGTAGGGGGAGTCCCTAAGTCTTTCTGGCCACCATTCAAGCTACAGGTTCAGTGAGAGACCCTGCTTCTAAGTAATAAGGTGCAAGATGATAGAGTAGTATATCTGCCATCTTTCTCTGACTCCTTGTATACTCAGAAATACATACCCTCACACATATGTGCAAGTACCATGCTGAGAGACAGGGCGGGGGAGAGAAATTGACTTGATGAAAGGTATGATGTATAGAGGTTATTAGTTAAGATGTAGAAAAATAAATGGAGGATGGCTCAACTTATCTGGATTAGGCAGGGGAATGTATCCATTTCCCCTTAACAAAACTAATCAGAATTGACTCTGATAAATACTACCTACATAAGGTATCTCTGTCTTTGCCTCTCTCTCTCTCTCTCTCTCTCTCTCTCTCTCTCTCTCTCTCTCTCTCTCTCTCTCTCTCTGCCCCTTCCAAAAAATTCAGCATATGGTAGAGATGAGTTATAACTGGGCCTTCAGAGCTCTTAACCCAATGCTTCAGCACTCTGATGTGTGAAGAAGGCTCAGGGTTGGGATCACCACCAGCAGGGACCAGGCACAGGAGAGTCAGCTATTGCTGACCCAACTTTCTGATCTTCCTTTTGGATTTGTTTGCATTCTGACTATATGACTTTGTCTGGTACTGCATATTTTCCAGCACTTGAATGAAGAGGAATAGACAAAAATTCAGAAATGTCTACTGTATTATGGGACAAAGTGACCAAGGCCTTATGTGCATCATTTTCCTTTTCTTAAATACATTTCTTATGCTTATATTAAATCATATTCATGCCATATTTACTGTCATGTCTTGATGTCAGTAGACCCCAAAGTCAGATTTTGATCAAGATTCCTTATGTTGACATATAATCTCTTCCTAAGAAATGAAGAGCCACCCCTAATTCTCCATAAGACCCTTGTTGACTACCAGTTTTAACCTTCTTTTCTCTCCTCCTCTTCCCCTTACTTTGCTTTCACCTTTCTCTGCAACATTTGTAACATCTGATATAATTTATTTGTTTATAAGAGAATCTTAATCTCTCCTACATGGAAAAAAACTAATTAAAAAAAATCTAAATAATATAAACTGAGGTACTGAATCTACAATAATTATTGGAGCATCTGACATACAAACCTGTCAGGGTATCTCTGAGTAAGACTTGTTTTAGAAATGTTTAGTTTTCTTTAGTTTGTAGAAAACTCAAAGTCTTTGTATAAATAATACTTGGGCCTTATTTTATGGTCACCTTAGGAATCATGGTCAGTCTAGGTTAGTAGCACTTCAAATATAATTCAGATGGGACCAAACCAGAGTTTTGACATACTGTAAATAGCTTCATTATAGTCTCTTATGCCCACAGACTGGTCCTGCTAGTAAAGCTTATAGATTTGTTGTAAGCTCTTCTGAATTGAGAAATACAGTGGCTTTTTTTTAATAGACCTCCCATGTGATCATAGTTAATAACATTTTGGTTCAGCTAATGTCTGTCAGCAATTAGTTAATTGGTAGTTTGTACCTATATTGACACTAATGATCTCAACATATATGGACTTGTTTAATGGCTTCTGTCTTAAAGCGATTAGCATATCAAAGGAGAGACACATAATGATAAATTATACTTGTATTTACTTTCATTTCCAGGGTTAATTGTCATTTTTTCTATAGTCTTTTGATACTTGCAAAGGGCTTCAATCAAGAATAATCATGCATGACCTAAAACAAAATGTTGACTTATTATATGAGATGTAGCCTTGCCTGGTACCATTTTTCAAATATGAGTTTTCTTTATTAAAATATACGTGACTATAGTTTAAGTTACTCAAGAGATGAACACTGAAGATCTTTCTAGTTGAAGGTACTTTGTTTAGTTTTGTCAGTTTTATCCAATATACCTGAAACTTGAGGAGTTTCCAGATTAGAAAAGCCAGTGCAGTGGTTAATTTCTCTCATTTCCTTGTTTAGTTATCCCTGCATTAATAGTTTCTGTTTTTTCAACCAATTCGCTGTATATGTGATATGTTCCATAACGGAGATGCAAAAGTGTTCAGACTCTCAAGAACCTATTGTGAACATTCATCATAAATATCAGGAACCCTTTTCTGTTACAGTCAAAGGGTGAGCCAGAATCACTGTTGGGTCTCAGCAGAATACCATAGCTATTATTACGTCGCTGTGCACATGTAAGTGCCTGACACAGTTTTGGGGAGGAAGAAGGCAACATTCTGTAGCTTTAGCAGATTTGGCGTCTTTTCCTTCTATTTTAGCCTGTGGCAGTTTCAAATGGCGCAGATAGAAAGCCCTGAAAATGTATACTTGTACATTTTAAAACGTCCCTTACTAGGTTTTAACCATCCCCTGTTTTCCACATGCTGCCATTAGTGGTTAGAATAATCATCTGTAATGCTAGCTTCTAAGAACCATGGCACAAGAGCCTCTTTTCTAATTTCCCAGATGGGAGGGAACACATGTACAAGCCTGTTAGAGTTGCAGAAACTGGAAACAGCACTGTGTGGATTTGTATTTTTGGAACTCTTTGGGCTTATTTAAACACCCTAAACTAAACCTAGCTATCTATTAGGAGTCAAAAACCAATTCAGGGAAAATTCAAGTGTCTCACCAAGAGGAATAAAACATTGCAATAGTTCAGAAGATAAATTAGAAATAACTGGACCACTGTCTTGTGTACTTTTTCTACAGATTATCAGATCTAAATGTTGACCATGTAAATCACACATTGTCTTGATGTTAGAAGAACCTCAAAATAAATGTCCAAAGCTAGGATGAGAGAAAATGTAACACATATTGTAGGTGATAGATAATAGAATTATTAGCCAGCAAACATGATCTGAGTACTCTAAAGAGAAATCAGCAGTGGATTTGACCAGGTATACAGAGGAAATGTGAATGTCCAAGAAATAAGTGAAAAGTTGATTCAGTGCTGTATCTAAATCACGATATTGTTTCCAGATATCAACCTGCCAATATTCCATTAGAAAGAGTGAGTGGATGAGAACCCTGTTAGCAAGTTACTCACAAGAAAAGAAACAGACTCGTTCACAGCATTACAAATATGTGTTCGCTCAAATGTGCATTTCTGAAAATTGTTCAGTTAAAAGAAATCCATTAAATTCTACTGAAATATAAGGTATTCATGACTTTTAAGCTTAGTTTTAGTTACCTATTAAGAAATAGTGCACTACTGAAGATATAGAATTATATACATATCAAAGCATTATGAAGTGGCTAAGAATTGCAAGCAACATGGAGATCTTTTGCTAGGGCAATGGTTAAATAAAAGATACATCCATGCTGGGAGTAGTCTGTAGCCATGAAGCATCAGTTAGTAGAGTAATGTGTGTAATATGATCCCATAGGGAAAACAAACTAGGAGGATAGAGAGGTACGCACCTGAGTACCTGTGTGCCTGTGTGTGTGTGTGTGTGTGTGTGTGTGTGTGTGTGTGTGTAAATTTATGTACCTATATGCTTATATATGTTTATGAGTACAGGGAAAGCTGACTGAGGTAACACTGTAGTCTTGATTACATTGAAAAATAAGTGTTAAGATGAGAGTAGAAGAACCAATTTTAAAATAAATTTCTGCATGGTTGGGGTTTATTTTTTACTTTACTTTTTATTTTTATTATTTTATTAACTTACATTCCAGTCTTTGCTCCTCTCCTCCCAGTCCCCCTTCCACAGTTCCTTATCCCACTCCTCCTCTCCATTACCTCCAAGACAGTGTTTCCCCCCACCTACCAATCCTTCCCCTTGCCAGTTGCCTCAAGCTGTACTACAAAGCAATAGTGATTAAAACAAACAAACAAACAAACAAACAACCACATGGTATTGGTACAGAGACAGATAGGTAGGTCAATGGACTAGAATTGAAGATCAAGAGAATGAATGAATGGTTGGGTGATAAAGAAAAGAAACCTAATTTTTGTAAGGTAAAACCAACCAAACAAAAAAGACCACTTAAGAAGTGAAAAAGAAAAAGATGAAAGTGTAGGGCCAAACCCTGACACAGAAAATCAGAGCAATGGGTTTTAGAGTTAAAACAGAAGGGAAAAAAGAGAAGAGTATTTGAAGGCAAGTGATTGTCCCTGTCAAGAGTTGTTAAAGAGCAAGTAAGAAGACAGACAGACAGACAGACAGACAGACAGACAAGGTCCTGCTGCATTAGGAAGGCTCCTGGAAAGGAGTGGCACTGAGCAGCCACGTGGCAGGGCTTTTTAAACTCTCCATTCGTGGACCTTTTTTACCTGGTCACTTTTTATACAACCCTGTTTATAAAGGTATAAAATATATTTGTTAATAAACATCAAGTATTTGTTGATAAATGTCTTAAGAAAATATATTCAAAGAAAGGTTTTGGTAGACATAATTTTACCATTTTCTAAAATCAAATTTGCATAATGGTAAAATGGTGAGATTGTTTATGTTTACATAAAAAATTAAGTCATGTGAATATTTGATTTGATGGACATTTTGATTCGGTCACTTTCTGTGTTAAGGATGCTTCTTTGTATATAATACAAGGTACAGAATGGCAGAAACATAGTCTGACTTTAGGACCAGTTCAGAAACTGTTGAAAATTCTGTCCTCATCCCAAACCAGAATTCATTGAGGTGTTTATTTTCTTAATTGAAACTGAAGCCAGCAATTTAACAATTCTTAAAATCAAAGATTCTAACATAGTAAAACCTCAAGATACACTGATTTGTTACTTGCTGAGGACTGTTGTAGAAATATAGTCTTTGTTTTCTGTAATTAAATCATTATATCTGTATAAAAGCACCACAGTTTATGACAGTGCCTCAAGTCTGAGTCTAGGTGCTTCCAGACATGTTTCTTGTTATGTATGCTGTGATAGCATGCATAGCACAAGGTATGCACACTGCTTGCTCAGACCAAGAGATTGGAGATCACAGGATGCCTTGTGGACCAGCTCTGTTTGAAATATCTTGGGTATGTTTTGCATTGGGCTTTGAATTCAATTTTAGTTATTGTTGTTCAGAAACTTTTCCCTTTGTCAATGTTTGTGGCTCCCTCAGCTAGTTTCCCTGAGCCTATTTCATAGAGTTCTCCTCTTCCTCCCTTATCTGTACTTTATAGAGCAGGCCATGGGGCTCAGCAGAAAGGTCTGGACCCCTTAAGACAATAGTTCTTCTAGTTCTTACACACTGTATGTGCCCTAGAGGACTGTGATCACAGATGCTGAGAGCCACACACTCTTCAGCTCCTTACATCTCTGTGTTTGAACACAGTGGGAGGTGTGGAGGCTTGCTGCTTATGTTGGAGCTCCTGCTGTACCTGGTGTAGGACAGTAAGGTCTGAGAGGCAGTAATGCTCTGAGAGGCAGAGACAAGGAAGGGAGATGGTTCTCATTATATTTCACCATTGTCATCTTGGTCTGGTCTTGTTCACTCAGATTTGGAATTTGGAATTTGCAGTGATTTTTGTATAGCCCCCATTCTGACCTTGGAAGCAGAGGAATGGGCCTTTGAACAGCTTTGAACAAGTCTTTAGTGAAGCAGAAATGAGACATGAGTATTGATCATTTTTTGGTGTTTCCAGGCTTTCTGTGGTTGATGTGCTTCTCCATGTAGCCCCTCATTTCATCCATGCCTGCCCAAGACACTCCAATGAGTTCATTGTGCTCATATAGGCTGGTGAGCAAACTGTAACAGGTAGATGTAGGACATGGGGCCAAGGCCCAGGCAGGGAAGGCTTAGCCATCGGGATGGCTGCAGCAAGTAGAAGCTATGTGTTCCTACCTAACTCACTTCTTGGTGCTTCTTAATTTTTATTCTCAAAAGATAGGGGACACTCGATGGTCCTTGACCCTGTGGATACATGACACACAGACACATCTTAATAGCACAATAAGAAATCAAAGATATTGAAAATGTCTAAGCTAAGCAGTCTGTGTGTTGACCACTTCCCAAGATGCAAGAAAAGGAGTGGGATTTCAACAGATGAAGGATTCTGAAGGTCAGTGCTCATGCACAGTTCAAGCTTAGGCTGAGACCCCTTTCTTGTGTGGCTGAGCCCCCACTCCATCCCCCAGGACCAGTAAACTGGTTCAGAAATACAGGCCTGCCTTTACTGTTCCCTACAGGAGAACAGTATCTCGTTAGAGTATTTTAGGTTTTTGTACTTGACTTGGAGCCATCGCCAGGTTACTAGGAGTTACTGAAATGTGTCTACAGATTATAGTCAATACGCTTTAGAGTTGCTCTGATTCAGCATTTTATTCAGAACTCTGGCAGACAGCTTGGTACTTGGCAATAAACATAGTTAAAATTTCCCACTTTTGATTCAGTACACTTCATCCATGCATCATCAATACTTTCTTGAATTAGTTTTAAATTTTCGTTGTGGGTCTGATGTCAGTACTTACCAATTCAGTGAACCTCAAGGCTTCCCCTGGTGGATTGATCAGTAATTATCATTCTTAGATTAATGGGGAGTTTACTCTAAAATACTCTCATAATTGGATATATATGATAGGTATGTGTTCAAGTTCCCAAGTAAATCATCTGTAATCACTTTGCTAAAGTAGATGTGCACTGCCCCCACCCAGCCTCTGTTTATTTATGTAGTGGCATACTTTATACTTCATTGGAGTATATTTACTAGGAATTTCTTCTATTTAAATAACTCAAGCATACTATAAAGATTGGTATACTGGAATTATTGGGCCCATATTTTTGCTATGGTTTAGGACATAAATTATGATTGTAGCAATATGTTTACTGAACTGTGGTAACTATGATTCCGTCTTATTTGTTACCATCACATTCACTCCCCTGCTGCACAAGGGATATGGGGGAAAGTGAAGTAGTTGAGGTTTTGTGCCTTACTATGGTAGGCTCTTTGGTCAAGAAGTTTGGGAGGCACCACCCTTGAGGAGTGAGGCAAAGGTGTGCGGAGCCATTTGGTTGAATGAAGATGACTCCAAACCATGGTTCCATGCCAGTAGGCTGTGCGAGCTCATCACTGATATGACTCTACAGTAAGCAGGGCGTGATGATACATGCTCATAATCTTGGCATTTGGGAGGCCTGGGTAGGAAGCTTTTGAGTTTGAAGTTAACCTGGGCTACGTAATAGGACCTATCTTAAAAAAATAAAAGCATTCAGAAAACAACTACTCATATTGTGATTTTTTCACTTCTTTTCTAAGGATGTAAATGAAGATCCCGGAGAAGATGTAGCCCTCCTTTCTGTCAGTTTTGAGGATACTGAAGCCACCCAGGTGTACCCCAAGTTGTACTTGTCACCTCGAATTGAGCAGTAAGTGTCACTGTCTTTGATATCATGAGCCAGATATGTCTACTTAGTAAGACATTTGTCTCTTCCGTTTACATGAACTCTTATTTTTTTCTTTTCTTAAAATTTTGTATATTGAGGAATTTTTTTAAACTTTTTTTCTCTTGTGTATATGTGAGTGCACACACTGGAGTATACGTATACCATTTGCATGCATGTACCAACAAAGGCCAGAAGAAGGCATCAGTCCCCTGGAACTGGAATTACAGGCAGTTTTAAGCTGTATCATATGGGTACTGTGATCTGGACCAGGGCCTCTGCAAGAGCAGCCAATGTTCTTAAACTGCTAAGTGATCTCTCTCGACTTGGGTTGAAAGTTTTGATGGGTCAGTGCATACAGAGAGTATTTGCAAGTGTAATCTTTCAGTGAATCTATTCATGCAATTTCTGCTCTCTGTATTGTGCCTGTGAGTCCTTGAAGGAGTTGTAGAGTATACCAAGTCCAAAGTTTACTCTCTTGGGTGTCCCCAAGCAAGCAGTAGTTGAAACCTGGCATAACATATATTCAAAACTGTCAAGCTATTTGTGAAAATATAACCAGTTTCTTTAAGATATTAAGCAAAAAGTTAATCAGAAAGTGATCAAGGTAGTGTTAAAAGTAGATTGTTAGAACAATAGTGATTGAGTTCTTTCTGTGTTTCTGTAGCTCTCGCTGGTTTTATGCAGTGTCCAGTCACATAGTCAAAACAATGTTCTATCATCCTTGTGTTCCAACCAAGTCACTGTTCTCATTAGAAGTGCGCTTTATAGACTCGCTTCACAGTGTGTTCATTGCCGGTTAACTGCTTTCGCAGCTTATTCAACTTCAAAGGGAGCCAAGGCTCATTGAAAAGGGATTATAAGCAGATTTGGTTGGGACCTTCTGACAATTTTTCATCAACAGAAATTTTTACAGGTTTTGACTAAAAATGCATTGTTAAAGTTCTTGGTAAGGCCTTTAGTCAGGCTTGGCAGATTCTGTCTGAGAGTAGATATGGTTGCCATCTGACATTAATATACTGGGCCATTTTGATGCTCTCTGACCCCAGTTGCTCTTAGTTATGAGTCATGGACACCCCATCCTACAAATTGCTATGATGCAGCTGCTTATACCCAAATGTGGGAGATTGCGAAAATCAGTAATGTACAGGCATTCTCTCACTAATTTATATATCTTCGATAACAGCTGGAGTGGCAATTTACAGTAGCAAGTACTGTATTTTGCTCTGCCCAGCACATGAAATTTTAACTTAAAATACTGACCCATGTTAATAATAGGTCATAAGCTGGTGGCAACAGTGTGGTCTAAAAGACAAGAGGCTCTGGAGTGAGGCGAGATGCATACACCCAGCCTCTGGCCCCTAACGTGGGCCAGTGAAGTTCACACACCTCGAGTCTTATGTTTTTATAAAATGGACATACTGGTACCTATTTAGTAATGCTATTCTTAGAGTTATATTAAGTACTGTTCACAGAGCATTAAGTGTAGAGCCTGGCACTGGGGGCAGCCCTCACCCAACAGTAGCTATTAGAGTAGTTGTTTTTGCTGCTAGAGTTCATGGCAATGAATGAGAGATGGGTAATTGACAGGGAAGAGTCAAGCTGGAGAAAAATAAAAAGGCTGGGTATGATGGGAGTGTATACTAGTTCTGGACACTCAGTGTGAACTCAGTGAACTGACTGGGTATGACGGGAGTTCACACTAGTTCTGGACACTCAGTGTGAGCTCAGTGAGCTAAGTTCAGCTGTTTGGGTGATGATAAAGGTAGAGAAAAACATCCCAAGATGTCTGAGAAATGAGCATGTTAGTTAACTGTAAACAAGCAATTGATCTCTCAGCAGAGTATCCTGTGATAACAGGATGGAGCACAGGGCCTCAAGCATACAGTGTAAGTTCTGCTGCTGGGCTGTGCCTTCAGCCCAGAGGTTACTGTCAGTTAGAAATCGCATCTCATTACACTTCCCTGGCTGTTCTTATCATTTAGCCCAAGCGGGCCCCAAACTTGGGATTCCTCCCCCTTCAGCCTCCCAAGCTGCTGGGATTGCAGCCCTGTGCCACTAAGTCTATACAGAAAGACTTTTATTCTGAACTGAAGCCACATTATTTCTCTGAAGTGACTGTGCCTACTTTGCAAGAAAGCTTGCAAATAAATATCTTTATTCTAATAATCTAAGATGTGGTGAGACAATTGATAGCTATGTTTTAAGTCACTTTTTCTATTTCTAAAACACCACTCTCAGATCAATTGTGGTGGCACATGTTCTTTAGTCCCCACACTCAGGAGGCAGAGGCACGTGATCTCTGTGAGTTTGAGGCTAGCCATGTCTACAGAGAAAGTTCTAGGACAGCCAGTGCTCCACATAGAAACCGTGTCTGAAACAATCAAAACCCTAACAAATAAACAAACAGCACCCCAGTTCTCAGCGTGCCTTCTGTCCTTCCTACACTTGTCTCTTTCCCTCACTGAGTCTGTCTTTGCAGCTCAGCCTTCTCCGTTCACTACTCTTTTCCTCCTGTGCCTTTGCTGACTAAAGCCTGGCTTTGTGCACAGTGCCCTGTGTAGTCCTCTCCCCTCCTGGTGAATGCATATGTTCTATGTCTTTGTGTACATGCTCTGTGGCTTTGTGCACATGCCTTCCCTACCCACGCTGCCTCTGAGCACAGTCTACCCTCCCTGTGTCAGTAGTTTGTCCTCATATCATATACTTTTATGTGATGTACATTTCTCTAATCCTTTGCTGAGCTGCACATTCTTCAGAGTGATGAATAAGTGTACCATTTCCATAGTGCCTTACACAACAAAGGCCTGATTTTGACAGTTTTATAAGTTCATATGTAATTTGAACCCCCAATTTGGAATGGCTATACTGAAAGCTTTAAAATTTTTCTTGGTTGATACAAATTCTCCCGATGTAACTATATTTCTAATACAAACGTAAACAACCAAACATTACTATATCTTCAAATAGAACTTTAAAAGAAGATTTTAGAGAAGGGTTAAAATGGAGAAGGTAAACTTGAGGTATGGCTGTGTGGGTTTCCTCATTTGCTAGATTGAATGCAATAGTTCCCTAAGCCCTTAGCCTGGTTGCATGTTCTGGGGATCTCATTCACCCACAATCCACTGAAGTCTCAGAATATTAAACACAAAAGCTTAGAAATAAACAATTCATGTTTTAATTTGCACACTATCCTAAGAACCTTATAAACTCTTGTATGGTCCTACTCCTTCCTGCCTAGGGTAGGAGTCAACTGTTTGTTCAGCTCTCCATGCTGTATGTACATGTTCCCCACCTGTTAGTCATTAATAATGTCCTGATTATCAGACTGGCCGTCATTCTATCACAGTGGTTCAGGGAACCCTATCTTACTTAGTAATGGCCCAGAATAGTGATGCTGGTAGGTCAGACCTGCCAACAAGAAGCTCTAACTTGCTTTAAGTGATTTTACTTAAAGTGGAAAGGTGAAAGTTTTCAACTTATGGGCTGGGCATGATGGCTGAGCACAGTGCCAAGCCATGGTGGCACATGTGTTTAAATCCCAGCACTTGGGAGGAAGAGGCAGGAAGAGGATCTCTGTACATCTAAGGCCATTCAGGAGTACA
The DNA here is from genome assembly GCF_011762505.2 of Arvicanthis niloticus. NCBI lineage: Eukaryota > Metazoa > Chordata > Mammalia > Rodentia > Muridae > Arvicanthis > Arvicanthis niloticus. The sequence goes on along the minus strand of NC_047668.1, from coordinate 59,785,886 downwards.
CAGGGAGACTCAGTCTCAAGAGAAAAGAAAAGAAAGGAAAGGAAAGGAAAGGAAAGGAAAAGAGAAAAGTAAACCAAGTTTTCAACTTAATAAGAAAAAGATGAGGAAGCCAAACATTGGAGCCACTCCTTTCTACAGTAAGCAAATCTTGTTTTCATGAAATTGTGGAGGAAAACCCTGTGTTTGTTTCCTTTTGCACTTCAGACTATAGAAGTTGCTATTGTTTTGTTTTGTTGTGGCTATTGTTAATGTCACACTTCATATTTATGAATTAAACTTTGTAGTAGTTAATATACATATCTCAAAACCCAGTGTGTTTGCAGCTCAGCACTGTTCGCATCTGTAGCTTCAGCATCTACTGAGAGTCCTGGAGCATGTTCCTCATGGGTGTAGAGGACTGTTGTATTGTTAGCTAATCCTTGCAGATTAGAGCATAGAAGAGGAGTGGTGACATTTCAGGAAGGCGGTGGCCATGGGATAGGTTTTCGGAAGTGAGTGAAGGGGATTGGTAGTATCGAGGCCGTTGTGTTAAGCTTTCATTTGCTACCTTTATTCTGTGTTACTTAGCCAGCTCTCAGCTGTCTCATGGCTTATACATTCAGACACGAAGGGTTCTTGGTGGATTCGTGGGAAAAGCATCCCCAGCTAGCCTTGCCTGGCTGTTGCCTTAGCCGAGAATTCCTTTCAGTTTCTGCTATGGTATTACTCTCTGAGGAGTCCCAAGCCCCATGCAGGATCTCACATAGGCAGAAGCTCCAGGAGACCAAGAGCCTGCTACACATTATTTTTAAATGGTCAAAAGAAGTCTGGCTTCTCCACCTCTCAGTACATGGGCAAAAGGAAATTTCAGGCTTGTCTGGCTATTACCACTCTGCCTCAGCTTGTCTGTGCAGTAGGCAAGGATATTAACTAGTCCCAGAAATAGAACAATACTACTTAGGGTGTTGTCATCACATAAAGGAAAAAGGATCAATTTGTTACACTCTAAAGATTCTAATGATATGAGTACCAAATGTCCCCAAATTAGACAATCCCAATGAAAAGGAACATCTGTCAAATCCATTGGTCAAAAACTCCCAAGTACATTGTGATTTATGGTGTTCTGAAGTCTTCCTGGTGCTGTGACAGCCCTGTCGCACATGGCTTGCATGTCCTCATGGTGCTGAGATGCTTATTGTCCTCAAGACCCCCACTGTGCATGTATATAGCTTGCAGAATAAACACTTCTGAAAAGAACTTTGTGTTCTTCATGCATGAGGGACATTTGTGAAATAAACAGATTTTATGTACTATACATTTGTTTCCCAAGGAATAAAAACCAGTCCTCTGACTTAGACCTAAGGTTCTGCTGATTGAAAGAATGAAGCCGGTGTGAGTTAGCAATACGAAGGCCGAGTGTGAGGACAGCAAGGAGGCAGATTAGCTAGCAGCCAGAAATGCAAAATATTAGATTTTGGTTGCATATTAGAAAAAGGGAAAATCGTTTCTGAACCAGTTGCCTCCTTTTTCCTGGCAGGAAAGCTGCGAGTGCTAAGGTTACACCATCAGAGCTGGCACGAACGTGCTGTACCTTCCCCTCGGTCCCAGACTGTGGGCCATTCCCGCAGTGAAGTAAAAGGTGAAATGGGCGTCCCAGGCAGCACAGTGCTCGTCTTGGCAAGGCGTGGGCCCTTTTCTTGGCTCCAGCCAGTGTATAGGAGTGCTTTGAAGAAAACCAGCTTCGTCACTCCCAGTGCTGGTCTCACTCAGTGCATAAAAAGAGGACTTCAGCCCCTGAGGCAGACCAGGTGGCATCTTTCACAAGTACAGAATTTGTTTTTAGAACTTTTTGTTGTTAAGTTACAGTCCGCCTTGGAAATAAGTACACAGAGCTTACCAGCTCATAAATGTCTACATAGTGAGGCCTGTGTGGCTCACAGGCATGTGGTCCTTCTCCAGCAGAAGCAGCCCTGCAAGAAGTGACCAAGTGCAGGGCCCTTTGCTGGTGTGCCAGAGGCTGTCAAGACAAATGTGACAGCCCTGTGCCCTAGTTTGCTTACAGTACATTAAGAGGCATAAAAACAACTACAAGTTGCAACTTGTGGTTACTGAAGAACACACAGTGAGACTTGGCACTAGAAGCCCTCTTCTCCAGTTATTGGGTGACAAGCATGGCCCAAGTGATTTGGGGGCTCCCTTTCTTCTTCTGAAAAAGGTACACGGCTCAGTTTTAATTGTACCTATTCCAGTGAGACAAAAGAAAAGGGCCTTTTGTAGTGCTGAGCTCATGGCCAACGCAAGTTAGTGCTTGTCGAGTTGTAGAAATAACTTGGAAAATGTATTAATACTGTAAGAGCTCAGAGGAGATTGCATTTCCATCCAGCTTGATAAAGGGAACACTGGAAGTTCCTGAAGGCCTAGCTTTTCTAATGTCATATGGCTTCTCTAGAAATTAAATAAGCAACACAGTGACAGTAAATGTGTCGAGTACTTTCAGATGCTCAAGTTGCTATTCATTTTCCTCTACCATATGATGCACATAATGGTGTTCCTGGCATGTGTTCTCTATGGAGCTTTCCCTCCCTTGTGACCTGGTATTCTCAGACCCTTCCTGGTTTCCTACAGTGTCTGTTTCATTTTGTCAGCTCATTAAATTGTGGAAGTTGTGTTCTCATGCTTCTATCACTTGATCATTTAAACTTTTGGTTTTTATTTTTAGTGCTTTTATATGTGTGTTACTCCAGGTATGTGCATACCATGGCATACACGTGCAAGTCAGAGGACAATTCTAGGGAGTAGGGCATCTATCTCCTGCTACCTTATCGGGTCTGAGGATCAAAGTCAGGTTATTAGGCCTGTGTGTAAGCACCTCTGTGGCTAAACTGTCTCATCAACCCCCTAGTCATTTTTTCCCTTTTAATATTTTTGGAGATTCTTGTTTATTTTTATTTGTCATGTATGAGTTTTTTTTTTTCCTCATTGTATGTCTGTGCACTATATGTATTCAGTGCCTTCAGATGCCAGAAGAGGAGGTCAGATCTTCTGGAATTGGAGTTACAGACAGTTGTGAGGCCTAACATGGGTGCTGGGAACCAAACCCAGGTCCTCTGCAGGAGCAGCCAGTGCTCTTAACTGCTGAGCCATCTCCCCAGTCTCTTCCTAGCCCTCAGATCATTTTCCTGGGCTTCTTTGTGAATGACTCTTTGGCCTTTATTTCTAATATTAACTTTTTCCATAGCTTAAAAAAAAAACCTGCTTTCTAGGCATTTGATGGACATTCATGCCAGTATTCCATTTTCATCACCAATTCAAATCTCTAAGTTTAGCAAAATGTCCAAAACCAAGCTTGTCATCTTGAATGAGGCAGCCTTCCTTCCTGTTTCACTTTTTGTTCCTCTGGTTCTCTTGGGTGCTTAAGTGCCACATCGCACAGGCATCTACCACCCTATCTCCCCTCATCAACCAGTCAGTGGTCTAATGCCAGGAGCCACTCTCTACAGTGCCTTTCATTCCTTGTCATTCCCACTGTTATCTGTTGTGTCCTTCCGCTGTCACGCCCCTTGGTGGACTCTTGACTCCTGCTCTGACTTCCACCTAACTCCTAGCTTTAGCTTTCAATTTATTTCTGTTTGGCACAGAACTGGCTCTGTCTGCCTTCCATGCACATAATGTCCTTGCTCAAACATGTCTCTTGCAGTCCAGCTAGCAGTCTGGCATTCAAGCAGTTCTCAATGACTTTGTGCTCATCTTTCTACCCCCATCTGGACATCACACACACACACACACACACACACACACACACACACTGACATTTTTCAACAGACTTTGTGTTTTTTCCACATCTGTACCTTTGCTCGGACTAGTCCTTGTTCCAGAGCATTACATTTGGTCCCCTCTCCTGCAGGGTTTACAAATGACCTGCCCATCTTTTTAGGTCTTCTTGGTAGTCATCTCCTTGGTGGAGCTTTCTTTACTGCCCACCACATGCCATCTACTGGGACTGCACCTTTTCCTTCTGTGTTCCTGACTCTTTTGGCATTATGTTTTATTAAACAATGAAGTCCCTGTTACTTGAGGGCTGGGGAAGACAAAGCCCATTTCTGCCAAGCTGGTCCTACCCTAACCCCACTCCCTACTAATTAACTTTCCAGAAGTGTAGAAGTTGATGATGGAGGCATATGGTCTCCATGGTTGTAGCTCAGTTCTTCTTCCTGTACCTTGTAGCAAGGAGCTAGGTTCCTTGGTAGTTGCTTGGCCATGCTCCTGGGAGGTTGAACTTTACTTTGTAAGAGTGCTGTCTCACCTGAACTCTGCAGGTGATGAACATGGTTTTGGTCTCATGAACTTTAAGCTTAGAGTTTCTTACCTCTTCCCATTATGGCCTCTTTGGCCTTTTTTCCCTACTGTACCTGGCGACAGACATGGTCTTTTAGGACATAGGAATAGGTTGTAATCCAGAAGCTGGAGTACATTAAAATTTGACTCATGCCTATGAAAAGGGCATAGGGACCTGAAAATTAAAGTAATGCTATTTGAAATTATAGGTAAGAATGTTAGATTCAGATAAATCAGATAAAATAAAAGTTTTAATTTGATAAGAAAATTCACTATATTGTGATTTTTCTCAAATGTCCCATTGATTTTTACTATCTGGCTGATGGAACATATCATTTTAGATGTTCTGCCTTGAACTCACTGTGTAGCCAAGGATGGCTCCGAACCCTTGATCCTCTACTTTCTCCACCTCTCAAATGTTGGAATAGTGGGTGTGACCACCTTGAGTCCCTTTTCAAATGTGTAACTTTGAAAATGTGCATCTAAGCACAGATTGATTACAAAAATCATTCTTGTCTTTGGAAAAAAAAAATCTTCTGCTGACCATCTCAAAAGAGGAAGCCCCACATCACTAGAGGTAATTTGGGGCTTCGGGTGCAGCATAGTAAACGGGACTTAAGTCATCCTCACCTTTGAGTTTATGTGAGTCACTCAAATCACCCTATAATAAATACTGTGCTCCTGAAGAAGTTTTGCTCCTTTGATAAATACACAGTCCAGTGTGAGCTACGACAACCAGCTGTCAAGGGAGATGTGTATTTGCTTTTGGTGGAAAGAGCTGTCTTAGCCTCTAGGGACTTAAGATGTTCCTTTTACTGGCCTGGGAGTGGGGCCAGATGGATTCTTCGTGACTTAGAATGGAATTCTGAAAAGTTCAGCTAGTTTTCATTAGTGAGTTTGGCCCGTTGTCTAGCCTGTGCCTCTGAGCACATCAGAGCTCGCCTTTGCTATGCAACATTGCAAACAGACTTAGATGCGGGAAGATCAATCAGCCCCCAAATGTCATGTGTTTGGCAACCTTCTCATGTACAGCTTCCACCTCCTCAGCCTCGGAAGTTAGTGCTAGCTCAGTGGTTTTGTTTGGGCTTACTTTAGGCAGAAATTATGACTTTACAAGTAAGTTGTGCACACATCTGTGATAACTCAGACTCCCTCGGTACATTAAGCCTTGGGTTAATTTTCTGCCCTCAGACACTTCTGTGCCTGATCTCTCTTCGGTGCCCGTGTCCTCTCTGCTGTGTAATGACTAACCTAAGCTGGAAGACACACCACATCTTCATCCAAAAGAGTCAGTCTCCCATTTGCTGTGGAGCGTCTCACAGATTTGAGCCAGTGTTTTTCTTGCAGGGAAGATGAGAAATATGTGATTTTCAATTTAACATTATTCTTCACTAGCAAGGTTGTAAACATCAGTCATTTCTGTTTGATATAGTTGCTGTTCATTTATATTTATTCACAAATAGGAAAAAAAACTTCTCAACATAAAGTCTAAGATATATAATGATAGTTAACAAACACACTGGGCAGTTTTTAGGTAGGAGCAGAGAAGTTAGAGTGTGGAAGAGGAAATGTCCTAAAATGTTCCTGAGCTGGTGGCAAGTGCCAGCTCTTAGTTGGGAGCAGTAGAATGCCCCTCAAACTGTCTCAATGAAAGAAGTCTGCACCCAGACTCTAGAGCACTGAAGATTAATCTGTACAGAGTTACACTGCTTAAAGGGAGAACACATCGCCACAGATCTCTTTGAGGACTGATGTGGACCCCAGGCTTTACTCTAGAAAAATAAATAGAAACACAAGGTTTAAGTATAGCTTTGAGAATAACAGGCTCTCCTGTAGCCAATTCATGTGCCTCATTAGCATGCAAATTGTGGGGAGGTGAATATGATCAAAGTATATTATACGCATGTATGGAAATGTCACAACAAAACCCCATTATATTGTGCAATTAATGTATGCTAATAAAATATAAAACGACATATGAATAATAACTTAACAAGTTAGTTGTTTTAAGTGAAATTAGCATCTAATGCTGCCCATCCCCACTTTCCCCTGGTGTGCTCCTTTCTGTGTTCACTTTTATTAATGGCTTACTATCCTTCTGGTGACCCAGCCATTCTTGACCTTCCTCTTGTGGTTGTTTTTCTGTCTACACACCTGATTGCTGGTTGGTTTTGCTTCCTTGCTGTCCTGTCATGGTCTTTCCACCATCTCTTTGGCACCAGCCCTAGCTCCATCAGGCCTCCTTGGTGCTAACGTTTTGCCACATTTCGCTTCCTAAAGCAGGACTCCATCTGTCACTTTCTCTTCTGTACCTGTTGAGCCTTTTTCCTAAATATGTCAGGGTAGGACCTGCTACATCATCTTTTCTGAGAAGTTTCAGTGTCTATCCTACTTGTAGCCCTCTGGGAACATCTGAACCAGAGATAGTCAGACCAGGGGTAGGTATTCCGAAGGACTTCCCTTAACTTGAGCGGGAAAGGGCTATATTGCTTTAAAAGACTCCCCCTGCACCCAGAAAGTGTCTTTAGCAGAAGGGCTCTGAGCTACATAGTTGCTGAGTCACTAGATGTATTTGTGTGGTTTGTCAGTCTTCCCGCATGGACTGGATGACTGGCTGTGGATCTGCCGACTGACAGTCAAGTGCTGCTCTAGTCGTGTAGCTACTCAGACTTTCCTGATCTCCATCTCTTGTGCCTCTGGATTAAACCATCATTGCCGACCACTCTCTTCTCATTGGACTGAGGATGGGCTTTTTAGCATTTTCAGGCTACTTGCCACTCTTGACAGAGTGGTCCTTTAAAACACGGGCCTGATCTCATCACTTTCTTAGGTCATGGCAGAGCTCATTAATTTTCCTCTTATGCAATCACTACCCAGCCATGTCCAGCTCTGCCCCATTTATATCCAGCCCATTACCAGGTACGAGCATGCTTTCTTCATGCGGTATTCATCAGGAATCCACCAGACCTTTGGTGGCTCCTGTCTTGTTTCAATTACTCATCCCCTTGAGTCTTTTGTGTCAAATACATGCTAGGAGTAGAACACACTGTGTAAAATGGGTGGCTCAAAGTATGAAGCAGGTGTCCTCAACACTGTGCACAGGTTTGCCAGCCCTTTCTCAGTGTAAGGGTAGAGAGGGACAGCTAGACAGAGCATTGCAAGGTGACAGAATCGCCCTTTGACACAGTGTGGTAGATAGACAATTCTGTTTTTCAAAACCAAAACCCATATAATTATAAACTACAAAGAGTGCACTGCAGACTCCTAGAAGCAAAAGAATTTTAAATTTTATATTAATAAGTTAGGAATTTATAATGCTTTTCCTCCTCCTCCTCCTCCTCCTCCTCCTCCTCTTCCTCCTCCTCCTCCTTCTCTCCTCCTTCTCCTTCTTCTTCTCCTTCCTTCTCCTTTTCTCCTCCTTTTCTCCTCCTCCTCCTTCCTTCTCCTCCTCCTCCTCTTCCTCCTTCTCCTCTTCCTTCTTCCTTCTCTTCTTCCTCCTTTTTCTTTTTTCTTTTTGTGTTAGGATGCCACCATATAGCTCAGGATGATCTTGATTTCTCAGTCCTCTTAGCTGTCTTCCAAGTGCTGAAATTATAGGAGCCATGAACCTTCATGTTCAGCTCTCTTGTTATCTTTAAAAACATTTTATTAATCACAATGGTATGAAATATACATACTACATATATATACACAAAGGTATATATAAATATACATATAAATATATAAAATATATAAATATAGATATTTGTATATATGTGTTGTGTATTTCATACTGTTGTGATTAATAAAATGTTTTTAGAGGTAATAGATATAGATCTCCACTGTATATATGCTGGGTACATGTGGATGCTCTCATGTGTATATATGATACATGTAAGCTACTTATGTGAATATGTATACATGTATTCACACTGTCTTAGCTTATATTGCCAGAATAAAATATAATGAACAAGCTGTCTTAGATAATAGAAATTTATTTTCTCATGGTCATTGTTGCTATAATGTCAAAGATCAGAATCTCAAGTCTTAGTTTTTGGTATTAAGGTATCAAAATTTGGGGTCTAAAAGCTAAATGTATGACACAACCCTGTAATACTCTAGCATTCAGACTGACATAGGAGGACCATGAATTTGAGGCCAGCCTGGGCTACAGAGAGAATTACATTAAAAAAGAAAGAAGGAAAGATTTGGTGTCTGGCTATGACTCCTCTTCTTAACTGGCAAAAGACTACCTAGTGACTACTTCATCACATGACAAAGAGAAGTGCTTGCATGTCTTCATTTTCCTATAAAAAACACTCAACCCATCACAGTACTCTTATGACCTTACCTAAACTGTTTACCTTCCAAAGTATCCATTCTTCTGATATTATCCTACTGGGGTAAGGGCTTTACCATATAGATTTTAGGTGACAAGAGGCTGGAAGAAGAGACCCTGGTTTGGTTCCCAGTACCTACATGATGACTTCTCAAAATCATCTATGACACCAACTCCAGGGCACTAACACCCACTTCTGACTTCCACAGGCACCAGGCATGATCATCATCCATAGATGTAGACTAAACACTCGTACACATAAAATAAACACTCCTGAAGTGTTTAAATTCTAGGTGACAGGAGCTGGAGAGATGATTCAGTGGCTAAGAGCACTGGCTACTCTTCCAGAGGACCCAGGTTCAATTGTCTGTGACTCCAGTTCCAGGGGTCTGACACTGTCATACAGATACACACAGGCAAAACACCAATGCACATACATAGATAGATAGATAGATAGATAGATAGATAGATAGATAGATAGATAGACAAGCAAATGCATAAATGAATCTAAGAAAGAAAGAAAGAAAGAAAGAAAGAAAGAAAGAAAGAAAGAAAGAAAGAAAACCCCCCAGAATCAACTAACCTGAGCCCATAGGAGCTCACAGAAACTGAACTGCCAACCAGGGAGCCTGCATGAGACTGACCTAGGCCCTCCGCACATATGATACAGTTGTGTAGTTTGGTCTTCTTATAGGACTCTTAATAGTGGGAGCAGGGGCTGTCTGACTGAATTGCCAGTCTTTGGGACACTTTTCTGAAGGCAACCTAATAGATTTCCTTGTCTAGCCTTTCTAGTCTTACTACAACTTGATATGCCAGGGCTGGTTGATATCCATTGAGGCCAACTCTTTAAACAGAGGAGGAGGGGATGGGGGTGGCAGATCGGGTGGGGAGGAGAGCCTGAGAGGAAGGAGAGGAAACTGAAGTCAAGATATAAAATAAATAAAATTAAACTTGAAAATATAAAATTTTAAAAACCTAAAATATTTAAATTGTAGATGATAATATCTGCTACAACAACAAGCATAAGCATGTGTTACATTTATTTAGTGTTCATGCCACGTTTGGTCAGTCTTTACATAGTAATCAGCGTGCAACACAGTAGTAAAGCTCCTTTGTCAATTCTTTGGCCCCCATAGTGTCATGAAATAGCTAAGCTTGGAACATTTGTTGTAAAGGGTATATAATGAGTGATCATTTCTCCAAGAATCCTTTATTCAAATGTATTACTATTTGCTTAAGTAAAAGTACATTTTAACTTCCTTCAAAATAGCTAACATAATTACTATGCTAGGAAGTTCTTTTGCCTGTTGCTTTGTCTCATAGTGGGATGACAGATTCATGCGGAGGTCTGTCACTCTTCCGCCTCCCGCTCTACATAAACACCTAATATAGTTCACGCCATACATGGGAAGAAGAGCTTAAGGGAGCAAGGTTGCCCCTTGGGAGTTGTGCTTTGCCTCTGACTTCCATGAAGCTGAACGGCTCCCATCTCTTCTCCTTTCCTGGCACTTGGCCCTCAGAGGCATCAGTGTTTTCTCTCTCCAGTGTGTTCTTGTGTTCACAGTGAAAAAGAAAGTATCATCTACTTAGTTTTTAGAATAGAATGTGGGTGCAGACCTAGAAATATATCAGCTGGGTTTTAAAGTTGCCTGTCTTATCCCTAAAAAGTAAATTGACTATATCATGCTCGGCATATTTTCACAGGGTGATTATTTAGTACCTAAGTAGTGCCCTGGCTCCTGATTACAACTGTTTGCTAAGTGGGGAGTGACTAAGGCTCCCACTATGTAAGTGTATATAAAGTGGAGTACTTGAGAGAAAGGTAGCATCATTGTTGTCAGATTTACTGTGTGGCTTTTATTAGAGAGCGTGTAATTTGATCCAGGTATGTCTGATTTTGATTCCCATAATAAAGAGCTAATGATTATATTGGAGTTTTTGCCCTTATTAAAATTCAGACATACTGTCTTTTACTAGCAACACTAATGACTTAGTGAATGGAAGGCCTTTGATTTAAAATAAGACACATGATGAACCAACATATAGTGAACAGGGCCCTAAGAGGGAGTAAATGGCTCTGTCTGTGAACATTATCCTTTTACAGATATTTCAACAAAATAGAGGACATCTTTGGAAAAGCTTCGGAACTGCATCTCCTGGTTGAAGCTGACCCATACTATTAACTTGGAGATAGTTATAGCAATGGAAAACTTATTCCAGACAGTCTCTCTCTTCCCCATATGCAAAGAATTTTCCCTCCTGCCTTTCAATCCTTCCCCTCCTCCCACTCCACCCAATCTGTAACAAGTATGATGTAAGACTGGGTTGTTTGTTGGCAGGTTTTCCTCCTAGAGCAGACTTCACAGCCGAGTTTCTCTGAGGAAGGATTTATGGCCACAGGCTTACAGCACTGCTATGCTCTCTCTTCTGATCCAGAACCTTTCCCTAACTTTAATTGTGAGAATTTAGCACAACCATTTAATACCTTTTAAGACTAAGGAAAGATATTTTGAAATCTTTGTTATATATTGTATAATATTTTCTCTCAAAACCAAATTTATTTAAAGTTTTAGATTTTTCTATTAATAGACTTTAATAAAACCTTTTAGAATATTTGTATGTAGATATTAGATATTTTGGTGACCAGCCTTCATTGCTTCCATTCTGTTAGGGTTATTTACCAGAAACTATTGATTTGATTTTTGCTAATGCTTTTTAAATTTTTTATGTGTGTGCATGCTTGTGGGCTTGTGTGCACATGTATGTGCCATAGCACAGCTGGGAAGTCAGAGTAAAGCTCACAAGACTCAGTTCTCTCATTCCACCATGGTCTTGGGGATCAACCCTGGGTTGTCAGGCTTGGTGGGAAGTATCTTTACCGCCGGAGCGTCTTGCCACCCTCTGACTTCTGTAAAAGAAGAAGTCGATGTGTAAGGAACACAGGTTCTGAAGGCAACTATTTCAGTCTGCGCACCTAGGTGTTGTCCACAGATGAACAGATGAGAAAATTATGACATTTCTGTCTCCCCACTTCCCAGTCTCTCTCTCTTCCTCACAGAGAGTCAGAGATTATTGAGCTGTAAGAGCAGAGGTACTGCCATTTTGCAACATAGATAAACCTAGAGACTATTATGCTAAGTCACATAAGACAAACGCAAGAAGAAAGCTACTTCGAAATCTCATGTCTGTGTGGAATCTTTCTTTAAAGGATGAACATATAAAAATAGAGATTTCAAGAGAGTAGAATGGTGACTACCAAACCCAAGGAGGACATGGAAGAGGAAGGAGTAAACTAGAGGGCATAAATTTGCAGTTGCTTAAATGAAATACATTTAAAAATCAAAAATATACATGAGGAGTGCAGTCAGTATTGTACTGTGAACTAAAAATTTATTAAGGCAGTAAATAAACAATAATGCTAAATATGAAAACTATATTTGAGCATAGGAATACATATGTGTGTGCATGTCTTCATGCATGTGTCTGCATGCATATGTGTCTGAGCTGCACTAGTAGATAACACTAATGAGTTCTTCTGTTTCATGCTTTTAAGTGTCCTCTTGGTGAGTTTGAACAGTTTACGTTGAGTTTAAAAGATTTAGAAATCTTTTAAGAAATGCTACTTCTCAAAGCAGTTCTTCAGCTTCGGTTGTTGGTCTAGAAGTTGTGGAGCTTGGCGAGTAATCCGTTCAGTTCTGACAGCAACCTTGAGCTAGGCCTGGCAAGTAAGTGGTGGTCAGCACTATTTAAATCTCCACAGTCAGACTCTAGCAATGTTGACATGGGGTCAAAGGGATCTCCTCCGCCTTAGTGGTAATGGTTAAGTGTTTTCTAAGGTGGATCTAGGCATTTTAAATGTGACATTACAGTGGATTTGTTGTGAACAAAGAAAGAGAGACAAGAGCTGGTAGGGAGAGGAGGTGGGATGCAGTGGGGGCGGGGGTAGATGTGGTGAGTGGATATGATCGATATATATCGAAGAACAAAAATATATTTCAAAGAACAAAAAGTACAATTTAAAAGTAAAATTAGTTTGTTAGTAGTAAAAATCAGATTGGAACTAATCTGTTCCACATTCAGAATCATAATGACTACCGTACTGTTTAGAAGAATCCCCAATCTACGTATAATACATGGTATTTTGTGAGCCACTGAGCATTTGGTCACTGATACTCAGTGCTTTAGTTTCTGCCTACCTCAGCCTCTGTACTGTTGGCTGTTTGGGTTGAATCCCTGTTTTTATTTGGGGGGAGGGCTTGTCTCTTCTATTACTTGAAAGACAGTTGCATCCTTGGCTCCTACACACTGGATGTCAGTAGCCACTGCCAGGCTGTGGGATCAGCAGTATAGGATTCCCTTTGCATGAGGACAGTGGAAAGAATATGGGGCAGTGGCAGGAACATCTCCCATGGAGTACCAGTCTATGATCGTCAGTCTTTAGGAAGCTCCCAGGGCCTATGTTATCCGTGCTCAGGTTTCACAAACCCTTCACCCCTACTTCAACCTTTTCATGAGGAAAGGCTGCCCCCCTACACAATGCACAGCATTCAAAATGAAAGAAAGGCTTGCACCCGCTTTGGCACTCCCTGGTTATCCTGTATCCTCCAGGCCCCCAGTACTCAGAGGTGCCTGTCTGTCCACCCACTTCCTGCCCTCCTTTGCTCTCGGAGAGAGCTCACTAGTGCTGTCATTTGAAAGTGTGTTTCTTGGCTTTAGTTGTCATCTTTTTGTTAGTTTTCATTACTGCTAATGAAGGTCAAGTTCCCAAGTCAGGTCTCTGTTTTCTCACAGACGAAGCTAAGCAGAGAGCTTTTTTTTTTTTTTTTGCATGTTTACATTTTAAAGCTCCTTTTGATAGCTTTATCAGAAATGTTCCCCAGCAACTTATTTTGAAAGATTTTGTCTTGAAGATCAACAGCCACAAAAGCCAATTTACCTTTACCCACATTCTCAGTCTTCGGGAAATAAATGCCTTTGGAACTCCATTCTGATTTAGAGAGTTGTTGGCTCCGGAAGTGTAGCCTAGTGCTGAAGGCGCCTACCTACCACACCAGAAATGGAAGCTGTTTTCAATTTGACAAGTCATCTTTAAAACTTTCTTTATGTTGTGTTCACATTTAAGGTGGTTAAAATATCATTTAAGTTTTTTTTCTTCTCCCCCTGAATTATTTTTTTAAAGGAATACAAGCAAAAAGAAACATGTTAAAATTGTAAACTTAGTCCCACTGGGAAGTTTTCTTGGCAGTACATTGCATTTCTCAGCATGGATGCTGAGCTCACTTTGGTTTGTGGTTCTATGTTGTGTAGTGCAGGACATTTCACATCATTGGCCCTTGTCTGCTAAATGTCCAGTACATTTTTAGATGTCCCATCAAGGGCTCCTGTCACCTTACTTGAAGAAAATATAATGGTTTTTCTTTTGAGTTCCAGTGGGAAACTGGTTACCTTTTTAGGTTGTTTGAGAAGCTTGTTTCTATTTATAGAAGAGATTTCTAGGGGATCCTAGAAACACCCTAAGCTTACTCTGGTTGACTGGCCCATTACTTTCAGAGTGAGGTGTTTTGTTTTGTTTTGTTTTGTTTTACCTTGGAGGGTTGTGTGGAACCTATATCGTGAGCTTATGTTGGCAGCTCCAGATTAGCCTTTCTCCTTCCCAGTCTCCTGTCTGACATGGTCCCTCTTGAATAGGCTTCCCAGGGGTATCTGTTTACCAAGCCTGTTTTTAAGCTTACTAATTATTTCAAGTGTAAAAAAGCCCCTCTGCTAATAAGGTAAATTCCAAATTGTACATGTAGCCCCCTTATTTGGACTCTGGAACATATTTTGCTATGGAAACCATTTAGTACATAGTTAAGTTACCAAGGAAACCGGATGTACTGAAGGAGTCCATCAAGCCATAGTGCCTGCTTGATTATCTTTTGAGAGACAGAATCCAGTCCTTTTTCCTTCTCCTTGGTGGCTACTAGTCAGTCAGCACATCTTGTTAGAAGATGAAGCAGCCGTGATCCAGCTATAGCAGAATAGACCCACTCAGTTCACACAGCACAAGTCTGTTTAACAGGAGACCTACAGAGTGGGGTCAGGTCTTTCTTGTATAAAGGAGAATGGCAGGGCAATCAATAGCCAAATTGTTGCTCACTGCTGAATTATTAGTTATTACAGGAGCAGCACAGAGCTATTCTCTTTCCCTTATGATTTTTGATACTCACCCACATCTCAGCATCAGAACTGGTGCTGGGTAAGTGTAGGGCAGATGATGTGGCTCCCCCTGTATGCTTTGTTTTCCAAGTTTCTTTGCAGTACATGATTGGCTCTCTACAGCCTCTGTGCACCTCATGACACCCAGGGGTTAATAGCAAGGCATTTTCCTGATACTGAATGTGCTGCTCTTACAGGAAAGAAGACTAATGAACCCGAGGCTCACTCCTTGCGTTGCCATAAAGACGAGGTCTAGAAGTGGCGACACCATGATTGTGGTGATTCTATTGATTCTGTTGTGAAATGAAGCTGGGGACTTCTGGAGTGTTTGCTGTGCATGTTTATTTCCAGATCCTGCCTGTTCCTGTGGCATGCTGGGATATGGTTGATATGCTGAGCACCAGCTGCATGGCTCTCAGCTCTTGTGTTTATCCTCAGATCACTCACTTAATGTCTTCAAGAAGAGTCATAGTTTCCCCCCTCCTGTCTTATCACCCCAGGACTTCCTTATTTTAGCCTGTTTTTTCCTACCTTTGTATGCAGCTTAGTGGCAATAATTTTACTTTACCTTTGTATAGTACTTTATTTACAAAGTGCCTGCTCAGTTATTATCTTTGCAAGCTGGGTGATATAGGCTTTGGCATCCCTGTCTCCCAGAGTAAAAATTAATGTGCAGGTACTCTTGAAGGATTTACCTGCTCTCATTGCTTGCCCCAAAGACCTGGAGAGAGAGCATGGGGCTTCTCAAGGCAGACTCCTCACGGTTTCTCCATGCACTCTCCCACATACATGGCTGGTACCATTCCCCTTAGTTCTCTGATTTTTGGTGGGCGTTGTTAGCTCTCTTTATATTCTAAATTCAGTGATAAATTCATCTAGGAGAGAACGAGCCTTTCTTCTCTGGCTGTTTCTGTCAGTGTTCTGGACACAATGGCCATAGTACATCTCTCTCCTCAGCAAATTGGCACCTCACAACAAGCCCCCACTGTAGCTCATTTATTAGTGAATTAGTACCTTTACATAGTTTATGAAGTGAATGAATGCCTTCAGGTGTTTATCATGGTGGTTAATAATCATATTTTGTTTTATATGGTATCTTTTCATCCAAAGCATCTATTATCTGACATTACAGATGGGGAGGCTCATTACTTGTCTAAAATATTAACAGTAGAAGAGGGACAAAGGGAACAGATTTCTTTGAGGACATCATGTAAACCAGACAGTGTCCTAGATGTTTTGCATGTGTGATCTCATTTCATCCTTTCGAAGACCCATCTGAAGTAGGTGACGTCCTATATTTTACAAGTGAAGAGGCTGCGGTTCAGACAGGCTAAGTAAATTATAGAGCAAGTAAATGTCGAGGGGATATTGGACTCTAGCCTGCCCGGATTCTAAGGTTCACATTCCATGAACTCTGTACTTTTCAGGACTCCCAGTAACCAACAGATGGCTCGGCCTTGAGCACATGGTGATGGAGAGAAGACCCTGTCACGTCTTTTTCCTGGCAGCATCTAGGACTGAGCCCACTCATTTCTCTTTCTGATTAACAGAGCTCGGGTACCTGTTCCATACTCAACGTTTCTCGAGAGTTCTTTGAACGTGAGCTGTAACTAGTTACTAATACTGAGAATGAACATGAAAACAAGTATCATTTACAGAAAGATAATTAGAAACAGGGTTTGGGTCCTTTCTTGACAGACTACAATTTATTTGCATTAGTTGCCTAATCAGCCTCTGGACTTTTTCCCAAAAAGAAAATGGAGTTCAAACCGTCTCTTAGAAAGGAAAGTTGCCAGGTTCTTGGGACACCAGACCTTCCTCATTTTTGGTAGCTGGAGTTCCCACAGGGTTTTGTCATTTTTGTTGTGAGCACTGAGCCTTCCCTGGAGAATGGAGAGGTTTGCATGGTATAGTGACCAGGCTATACAACACTACAAATAACTCACCCAGGATGCTACATTCTCCTGAGCCATGGATGCTCTAGCAGTTTGCACAGAGTACCCTTACCATGCTCAGAAGACCAACCTGAAGCTTAGTAACTCGTTTGGGTAAACAGTTTAGGGGTAAGAGTCCTGTAGGACTTTGACCGTAGACCTGGATGTCCTGAAACTGGCACTCTGTGACTGGTGGGGCTTGTGGACCATTTTTGCCACATTCAAAGCTCTTGCTTGGTGGAGCTACTCATTTCCATCTAGCAGCATTAGTTTTGATATGTTTTTTTTGATAACTCCCCCCCAAACCCTTATAGCAAGGGAAGAGGTCCCTCAAATTCAAGGACTTCTTCCCCTGAGTTCTCGGATTTCTTTGGTCTGGGCATGTGGAGGGAAAATTACAGGAGGAGCCAGGGTGAGTAACTGAAGATACAGGGAAGAATGGGAGCGGTCCAGAATCCAGAGTGAGCCAAGGATGACTGGAACTGCTCCCCACTTTGACCTCATGCTCTTACACCAACAGCAGTATTAGTATCGGGGTCTGTATATACTGTGTGATAGCAGAGTAGCCAAACCACTGTTGTCATCACTGCAGATTGCCCTTGCAGAGGTAAGAAAGGGGCGGGCCCATGAAGAGGTGAGACCTGAGCAGTTTTGGAGGATGTCACCAGCTACCAGACAGGCATCAAGTCAGTGACAGATTCCCTTCTTTTGGCTGCTGTCTACAGCAGGCTTTGGCTTAAAGTCTTACAGTAACTTTTATGTGCTAGTCCTTGCCAGCTCAGTCTTTAATTTAGTTGGGGGCTGGGAGTGGGTGGATAGTTGAGTTCTGCACAGCCATCCTTTCTTCATTGAGCCTGGTCTCCTGTCCCTGTTTGTCTTCATAGTAAAACCTTTCAGCAATCACTTGAGCAGTTCTGTGTGTTATTCTTAGTGGGTAACACTTTGATACATTAACACCTGGCAGCATTTCACTTGAAGTTGTGGAGGGTTTTTTTTTTTTTTTTTTCCTGTGACTTTAGCATTTAAGAAAGCAAAGCTCGTTCAGATTTTGGATCCAATTTCTTGGATGCTCCTCTTCACAGAGGCCTATTCACAAAATGTTCCCCAACACTCTACGGTTTTTATTGAGCATTCTCTTGGTTCATTGTCATGCCTGTTTTCTAAGATGCTAGTTCTTGTATTTGAAAAGGTAGTGTGAAAATGGAGTCACTACCTGTGCTGGCTAACAAGACCTCTTCTGCTTTTTCTGTCCATATACATGTGGACTTCTCAGCATAGCGTTTCTGAAACAGTTTCTTCAAGCCAGCTTGGTTTTGGTCAAGACTTAGGAATTAGTATCCAAACTATAGCCTCTCAGGTTGCTATTTAATCAAGTCTATGGGTAAAGCTAATTAATATATACCATCTTATGTTCCTGTCTTTGAGACCTCTTCAGCACATTGAACGTGTTGAATCAGAGCCCTGGGAAGTCCTTAGTAGTGTAGATTCTTTGAACCCGTTCATACCTACCCAATTAGAAGTAAGGAGGCTGGGGAAACTCAGATATTTTCACTAACTTCATAGGGAGTTGAACACTCCCAAAAAACTCTGATAATTCATGGCTTAAAGTCTGCTCATTACTCATTTATTTTGGAGTTATTACCTAATTTTCCCCAGGATACATATGATGGCCTTTCTGCAACTCTGCCCTTGACTTGAATCCTGTGAATTATTCTCCTAGGAAGGAGTTGGTCCATCCCTTCCCTGGGATTCAGCAGTCCCAGAAAAAGCCAGACTCCATCATCATCACCAGATCCCAAGTCACTAGACCCCTTATGACTGTTGGGTGTGGCTCTCCACAGATATGCAGGAGCAGTGGACCTACACGTGACACTTGGAAATCACCTTCCTAGGTCATAGATGACTACTTAGTATATTAGACACCAGAATATAGCCAGTCTAAGCTCTGGAGCCTTATAATAATAGTAATTAAGATAATGATACTTTGTACCTCTCAAGTGTCTTTAAACTGAGGCCTTAAAGTACCATATTAAACAAAGTATGCAACACTTTGGCAAGAGAGGTCAACTCTAAGTTCCTCACTTTTCTAGATTTAAAGCTAAAGAAGACCATGAAAGCTTAGCTTAGATACTTCTTTTGGATAATAATGCAGTTAACTTGGAAAAGGAAAAAAAATCAAAGCAAGCATTTGTGATTTCAGTCAGGGAACAGTGGTAATAGGTCTGCCCAGTTTGTCCTGAGTGCACACAGCCATATTTTATTGCCCTAATGAATGCTTTTAATAACGAGAGGTATTCGGCTGGAAAACACCATAATTTTTCTTACTAACATTTCTTTATACTAAACCTCATATTCCTTCTGGTTCCTTCATTTACTTTTCTTCTTTTAGCCTCCCTTGCCAATTTGTAAATTACTCCAGATCAGCAGTTCTTAACCTGTGGGTAGCGACCCTTTCAAAGGAACAACATAAGACCATGGGAAATTTCATAATAGTTACAAAATTATAGTTATGAAGTAGCAACAAAGATAATTTTATAGTTGGAGGTCACTACAATATGAGGAACTGCATTAAAGGGTTGCAGCATTAGGAAGGCTAAGAACCACTGTTCTAGACTGAGCGAATGTTCTTAATAGCAGCTGCAGACTTCTTAAGGGCCCTTTATTTCACAAGGAAAACCCTGGGAGGATTAATGTTTAGATAAATAAAGATTGAAATGGAGATGGCCCAGGAAGTGTGAGTGTAAGGGGTGTGTCAGCTGAGGAACCTTCAGCAGGGCCTGCTCTGTATGGTTATGCCCTGTATTAGCACTGCATATTGAATGAGGAGACATAGGTGAGACTCAATGAAGCCTCTGCAAACCACATCAGGTTATCACCAGTTTTTCTTCCGATGTTTTCCTTATGTTCCATTTTGAGGCCTTGCCTCTGTCCCCTGTGGTGTTTCCTTGTTGTTCCTGTGAGTATTCTGACGGTGCCTTGTCTATAGTCTTCCTATCACTTCCCCTACAAGCCAGTGCTATTGAAACTTAAATGGTTACACAGTTCAGAAAAATACAATTGAGTACATTTTAAAAATCCTGAAGGTCAACATTTTCATGTACCAAAAATAGCAAAGCCAAAACCCACCTAAGTTAAAGGATAAGGAAAAGGCAGCCAGTGAGAGGCCCGCTGGATCCATTGATGATGATCCTGAGAACCCGAGTCTGCAAAGTAGGCAGAGGTAGAAGGGAGGAGGGCACCCACTTTGCCAAGTTGTCCCTGATGCACACACATTCTCTATGGCGAACATGTGTGCCACACCCACATCTCTCTCACACATATAAATACTTAATAAAAATAAGGGCTTTTACGTTTTTGTTTGAAAGGAAAAACCGGTATTTGTATCCTCTGGGGCATTTGGCTAGTCATTTGTGTCCCAGTGCCATCGGCTGTCCGAGCGGGTAGACCTGAACAGACACAGTATAGGCTCCCTTTGCTCACCTACCAGGCACATGGAAATACATAGCTCTTGAGTGGCTTAGAGGACCCTGTGCTTACAGATAAAGATGAAGACAGCAGATTAAGAATTTGAAAAGCAGTAGACATGGTGGCAAGTGCCTATGAACCCACAGTATTTTGGAGGTAGAGGCAGGAGGATCAAAAATTCATGTCTATCCAAAGCAGTACAGTGAGTCTAAGGCCAGTACGACTACTTTAGACCTACTCTCAATAACAGCCACATGCTTCAGAGAAAAGGACTGGGCATTTATTCTCTGTAAAATAAAGAGTTGATGGAGCAGCTGTCTCCATGTGGAGCACTTGTACTGTAGTGTCAATGATGGTAAGTGTGGCAGATGGGCATTGTCTGGGCTTCCCCTTCATACTATGATGGCCAGGCTGAAGGCACTGGGGACAATAAATAGAAATGTGCCTTGGGTTAACAATTCATCCTAGGGCTCTTCACTGGGAAATATAAACAAATATTTGTGTACTGAGGGACAAGTTCTAGAGATACTGGGATGTAGAGGAAAAAAAGAGAAGGGGAAAGGGAGAGAGGGAGAGAGAGGGAGAGGGGGAGAGGGAGAGAGAGATGAGAGAGAGAGAGAGAGAGAGAGAGAGAGAGAGAGAGAGAGAGAGAGGGAGAGGGAGAGAGAGAGAGAGAGAGAAATGGCCCACATTTCATCCTTCCCTACTCAGAAGAAAATGAGTATAGGGACAGGAAGTTCCCCACACAACCACCAGGTGGGGCTGTCAGCCACAGGCAGCTCAGTTGTTTCAGAGAGCTTCCCGTTCTGTCATGAGCCAGAGAAGTATGGAACGAGTTGTTTTATATGTTGGTTATTCACAATGAGAAGTGCATATTTTAGGCAAAATATCTGCCATAGTAGGCTGCTTTATTATGCTAGTTATAACTCTTCTGAGAAGATAAAAATAATTTGATTGTTTACTTATCAAACAATCCTAGCTTCATATTTCTTCTCCAGTATTCATTCAAATGTCACCTCCTCTTTAAGGCATTTCTTATATATCTCTTATCTATCTATCCACCAAGTAAAGATTAACAATGCCCTTTTCTGTGTTCCTCCTATGTAGTCTGTCTGCCCAATAGCAACTGATATCTTACTGAGTTAAAGTTCTTTTTCTGTGTATGTCTCCCTGTTGTTGATTGGGGGAATTGATTGGGAGGGTCTTAAGACCACATGTTGTTTACATGTCTCTACCAACTCCTAACAACAAAGCCTGTCTGGGGTTAGTCATAAGTATTTGAGAATTATAGTTTTTCATAGACTGAAGAATACTGTTAATAGTTCGCATGCAGTCTTCTCCTGGACTAAATAATAATAGCAGTTTTCCAACAAAATAATTAATTTTAGAAGCCTTTTGGAAAGGGCTATCTATTTACCTTAACCAGAAAAGGCTATACAGTATTTATTGCAAGGGCCACATAAGGCTTCTCTTACTATAGCTCTGTCATCATGGCAGGAGATACATGGGATTTTGTATGTGAAGTTCTAATTTTGTGATTTATTTAAAATACAGTTTTATTGTCTGAATTGGGAAAAGTTAGACCTTTTTCTCTTAAATGGCTTTTAAATACTTTAGGGACGTCTTTGCTACCAGGTCAGACTGGAACTTTATGGAGAAATATGATACATTGCATTCAATTCAATTGATAGGAATCTCCTTTACAGCCAACTTTATTTGAATTAAATTCTCTCTCTCTCTCTCTCTCTCTCTCTCTCTCTCTCTCTCTCTCCTTTTTCCCTCCCTCCTTCCTTCTCTGTTTTTTTTTGAGACAGTGTGTCTCTGGGTAGCCCTGGCTGTTCAGGAATTTGTTCTGTAGATTAGGCTGACCCATAACTCGTAGAGATCCCCCCTGCCTCTGTGTCCTGGTTGCTGGAATTAAAGGGGTCTGTACCACCACTTGGCTTTTAAATTGGTTCTCAATAGAAACAAGTGTGTTGCTCTATAATTTTTAGACTTCTGTGAGAATAAAAAATAACATTTACTTGAAGAAAACTGTAAGTCTTTTTTCCTTATAAAACAGTATTTCACTGTGTGTGGAAATTTTTGGTCTTTCTAATCTTGACTGGAAAAGTTTCTTCTCAACAACACAGAAAACTGAAAAGAAGTATTTCAACATCTTCAGCAAACATTTATCAAGTGCCTTCTATGGGAAGGTCAGATTATCAGTCGCATGGAAAAACCCATATATCCAAAGGTGAGACTTCTGCCTCACCCAGGAAAAGAGCCTTCATCCCTGGACTCAAGGGGAGGGGCATCTGAGTTTCTAGAGACCCTAGTGTTAAAATGCAGCCATTTATTTTGTTTTATGTTGTCCTGGAAAACTTGGTTTATTTTTAACCTATCACATGTGAACCTGTAGATGGGAGGCCATAGCTAGATAGTACTAGACTGTACTTTGGTAGTAGTAAAAGCTGACATATTTGCATAAGTCAGAAGTCAAATATGATTCCCCGTCATGGCCCCTTGTCATGAATGCCCCCAGAGTCACATTTATTCTTTCTGTTCAACAAACCATTTAAGGACATGAGCTATGGAGTCAGAAAGGCCTGGGTTTTCTAATCTCAGATATGCCATCCATGGATGAGATAGTCATGTATAGTGTGTCCAGCCACTCAAGTTGGTTTTCTCTGTCAAAACTGTCAAACCAGAAAGAGCTGTCACAACTATGGCATCTATCAGCTGACCTGAAGAATATTTAAAGTCCTAGTAGGTAAAGAACAAAAAGTAAGATCATTCTGATTCTAAGACAGGAAATAAAACAATAGATGGACCTAGAATGATGTCCAGCCTCACCTAAGGATCCAGCATTTTAAAATAAAAACAACAAAATGCCTACATCAGGGTGAATTTGTAAAGGAACAGAATCAGTGCCAAGTGAAGAGCACAAACCAAACAGGAAGGCGAAGGGCTGCAGTGCACACTGTTTTTACCAACCTGGCTGGCACTCTGCATCTCATGCTGGCTCTCACAGGTTGTTTTGGTTCTAGATCCCTGTTCTTTCATCACTGTTGCTAGGAGCATCCCTCTCAGTGGACCGGTAACGTTGTACACGTACATTTGTATTCTCCATTTCTTGGAACGTTCTGCAATTTCTCTCTCTTACTTGAAAGTTGTGCCTAGTCGGTTTGTTGGTTTGTT
This sequence comes from Arvicanthis niloticus, assembly GCF_011762505.2. Lineage (NCBI taxonomy): Eukaryota > Metazoa > Chordata > Mammalia > Rodentia > Muridae > Arvicanthis > Arvicanthis niloticus. Next base: position 59,762,474 of record NC_047668.1, on the reverse strand, counting down.
TGTTTGTTTATGGATGGCTCTCCTGGCCTCACTTTTGTGGGATCACAGGGATGCACTACCCACCCAACTCAGAGGTTGCACTCGTACTATTGGGATATTAGATAAGATAATGAAATAGGGTTTGACATTTCTGCTGCGCTCATGAGTTCTTGCCAAATGCAGTTTTTGTCTATGTTATTGTTATTTTTTATTGAATAATTTACATTTCAGATTTTTTTACATGGGGTTGTGGAAGGATTTTTAAATTACAAAACAATTTATAGTTGGCAGAGTTACAACTTTGTGTTCATTCTCATTGCAAGCATTTACCCTTTCTCTCTCAGGGGTTATCACTGGCACTGAAGTTGTCTGGCAGCCTCAGTTCTACTTTAGTTTATGCCTGGTGATTTTACTGGTATGCAACATATTTTTGTGGGGCTTAAACCATCAACAGGATTGTCTTTTCACTCAGATGGCTTAGGGAGAAAACATTTGATCTGTGATAGCTACATTCTGAGGGAATTATTTAGGTCAAGGCCTTCTGGAGTTTATTTTCAAAAAGAATATATATATTGGTGTGTGTGACAGAGAAAAAGAGAGAATATTATATATATATATATATATATATATATATATATATTTGAACCAACATTATTGATTTCCTATTTTGTGCCACATACTCTACTGACACTGCTCTGAGATTAGAGTAGGCATTACAGAATAAAAACAAAGATGCCCAGGCTTGCCCAGGCTCAAGAAAAATAGTGTCCTGTGAGAGAGAAGCACAGAAGTTACTACCAGGACAAGTATCATGAGCTCTTGACTCCACAATATAGTAAGTGAACACAGAGAGCTAGGAGTTCTATCCGCTAGAGTCCCAAGACACGCTGAAAAAAAGGAAGACTTCTGCAGGATTTTGAAGGATGAGAATTTGTTTCCAAGACATGAATGACAGTGTGAGCAGCGTGCTAGACAGAAGGGCTATCATAAGCTCTGGCTGTTGCAGCAAGGTTGTCCCTAACATAGTCAAGATTCTTAGAGTAGAACGTGGAACATTATGGATATTTAACCATGAGTGGTCCTGGCTACAGCTTAAGTTCCAGAACTCAGTGAGGTTAAAGGCTGTCCTTTAGAGGGGTTTGACATCCTCAGAGCAAAGGATGGAGTGCTTTAATGGCAGTTGTGTAGAGGAGAAAGAAACAGCAGTGAATGGGAAAGTCAAGAATATACAGAGGTTTGTGGTCTGCAGATGAGTTGTCAGTATACAATACAAAGGAGGATCTACTTTTCACATAAAAAAATTAACATCATTTAGTCAAATTTCTATAGGCTACTACAAAGTTAAACTGTGCTTTCTCTGTGAACTTCTTTAATGTTCAACCATGATTATCCCAATGTTTTTAGCTGTGCATAGCCAGCTTTCCAACAGAATCCTTCTAGAGGGAGGGCACATAACTGAGAACTTATTTAACCCAGCCAGACATCTTCAGGGAGTTACGGGAGGCAGTGTTCTTTTTAAGTGGCTTACATGGCATGTGAAGAATGCCGTGGAGCAGAGAGCACATGCCCGACCATTTACCCTTTGAGGGGAAGGAACACAAGTTGGCACTTTCTTATTTTGAGTCGCTGGGACTTCAGGACTACTCCATGGCTCCTAGGTTCCTTGGGCATCTGGGGTCTCAGTTCTGGAGACCCAGTGTTCCACTCAGAGCTTGAGCCACTCTCCAGTACAACAGACTCTAGAGCTTGGAATTGGAAACATGGGCAAAAGCTGGGCCAGGCAGAAATTAGACACAGGCCTCAAAGAAATTCCACTTTATTTTCTCTATTATCAGAATCTTTGGTTTAGCCCAACCCACCCAGTTGTCACAGAAATTCTTCATTTTTTTCCCTCTGGATTGGTCATAACCTAGACTCACATAAAAAAGGATTAGGCAGAGCTCTGGTGGATCTGTGCATGGCCTTGCTCTGAAACTCCTGAAAAGTGCCAAGGTCTGGGGATCCCAGAAAATAGAACAGGAGTAGTAGGTGTGTCCTTTCTGGCTTGTCCACCCTTGCTTGCAAGTGCCTTGCACAACAGTTACTTGGTGCCAGATGGGCACAGTTGCAGCTCACTTAAACATGTGTTTACCAAGTGAAGTTCTAGAGTTGGGGTAAACTGAGGGATGAGATCTTGATTAGACTGGTAACATCTTTTACAAAAGTTGTGTGTGTGTATGTGCATGTGAGTGTGTTTGTGAGGGGTGGCAGGGGATGTATGTGCACGTGGAGAGGGCACTGGGTCCCCTGGAGCAGGAGTTACAGGCAGTGAGCTTCTGGTGTGGCTACTGGGACTTGAACACAGGTTCTCTGAAAGAGCAGTACATACTCTTGGTTATTGAGCTATCTCTCCAGCCTACATGTATTCAATTCAAATGTAATATAATAGATTATATTGTTACCTGAACCTCATTTAGTAAAAATGTAAAACTTGTCTACTACATCCATCTCTTAGCCAATTACTAATTCCTAGACCAAAGACCAAAAGGATCTCAAATGAAGCCCTTTGATTTTGTGGCCAAGCAGCTAAGAATCATAATTATTGACACAGGAATTCTTTAGAATCTCGTCGTGTACTTTAACATCTGTGGTGCTCCCCTAAACAGTGGTTAGATCATAGGCAAGAGAGCATTACGTTTGGTCTCTGAACCTTGTGCTTCATACCTGAGTAGTACAGAGAAGTAAAGCACACTTGAGATACGCTTTATTTCTGCAGATGGACACCTGGAAGAATCAGATCTTGCATGAATGATTAAAGCCCAGACTCCACAGTCACACAGATCTGGGTTTGGATGCCACCTCTAGTACTTGGCAGCCCAGTGATCCTGGGTAGGTTCCTTAGTCTTGTTCAACCTCAGCTTCACCACTTGTAATGTGGCCATGAAGATCAAATTGAACCGCACCCAGTGAACTATGGCTCTCGATAGCTTGGGCTCCTGGTACCAAGCTGCTGGCTCAGTTGTTCAGATGACCTCATTTTAGATTCCCCTTAACTAGGTAGCTCCCTTCCTTGCACAGCTAGCACAGCGTCGTAGTTGGAACATTTGATTTCTTTTTAAGCATCTTGACTGAATATGACACTGCATTGGTGACATTTTGATAGCTGTCATTGCATGGTTTAGTTCCAACATCTTTCAGCACATTCAGAAGCATCAACCTTTCCATGTTGGGGCTTTTCCAGCAGCAATTATAGCCACGAGTGAAGAAAAGCTATACATGTTCCCCTAAAATATCATTGAGATTTGTGTCATAGGCCTCTGGTGACAGAGACTTAACTGCTAGATGTCAGTTCTCCATACTCCCTTCAGATAAAATTAGACCAGAGAGTAACCATTTGATCCATAAGTGTAAAAAAAGATTTTCAATATTTCTGTACAATATTAAAGCAGGTAGCAAATCCCTTACTTCTAACATCATACTGTGTATGGACAGGAAGATGCAGTACACAAGACATTGGAATCAGCTTTTTTGTTTCACCTGGTGGATGTTTGCTCTCCCCTAAAGCTTCCCCAGCCTGCTGCTCCTCTGATTTCTCCATGACCTTCCTCTGATTGTGAACTTCAGTGAGCCAGGGCACTCTCCATCCAACCCAGTAGGTGGGCCAAGATTGGTTTATAATTAGCTTTCTTAACAGTCCCAACTGGCCACTCTTAAAATAATTTGGATAAGTGTGTCCTCTTGTGTTATATGGGATATGCCAGTCGTCAACTATCCCAGGAGGTGCTGGAGATCTGGAGAGTTGCATGCTTGTGGAGCAGGAAAAAATAACTTTTTCCATCAGGAGTTTGAGATTTGTCACAGAAAATGTGTATCTGAAATATCTCATTGGACTTAGATGACCATCATTCCCCTGGTTCCAGGATGTCCAGAGTTTGTATAAATCACATGGGACAGAGAACAAAGTTGTAGGAGAGAAATATAAGACAGTCACCTCAGCCTGATATTTACCAAATGCCAAGGTCAGACACTAATGCCATGTGAATAAAGAAAAACTATGTGTATTGAGCCTTGAGAAGGGAAGCAAATTGGAAGGTAGAGCAAGGGAAGCGCTGGCCTAGCCAGAAGAAGGAGCAAGAGGGAGGCAGAGTCTCCCCTGGTATTGGATGAACTGACAGAGAGGTCTTGGAGGCAGTCCTGTGTAGCCAGGGCTCCAAGGTGATGGGATCTAGATAGTGAGAATAAGAATTGAGACTCTCTACTCCTTCAAAGGCCAGTGCCTATTAAAGATGCTAGATTGTTTCTGCCTAGGTCACACTGGGCCGCAACAGTGTACCTCTCCCCTGCTGGGGAGGGAGAAGTGAACAGTGCTGCCCCAAACTGGAGGATTATTTTCCCAGAGAGCTCTTCTCTTCCACACACTCTTACACTTGTGAGTGAACACAAGGGGGGCTCAAGAAAACGGACTTCTTCCCTTTGTTACACTGAATCTCTTGATATCAAGGGTCCTGAGACAGATAGTGACTTCTATGCAAGTGGTCAGATATAGTAGTGATAGAAATGTATGCAGACAAGGCCAGGCAGCTCCACACATACACTTGCCATTTGCTTTTCTATGTGGTTTCTGTTATATCAAACACAAGGCAGAGAAAGTTGCTCCCAACCCCCGCTGGAGTGAACAAGGGGGCTCCGGCCTGCTGCAGGCCACTCTCTGAGCTGTCCCAGCCATGGAAGCACAAATAGCAACCTCGGGCACATAAGGACACGCACAGGCCACAGAGCCTGTAAAGGGCTTTGTCGAGTTCCAGTGAACAGATGTTTATCCCACAACGCTTTCCCTCTCCTTGGGGTTCGTCCAGTGCATTAAAGAAAAAAAGAAAGAAAAAGAAACCTTAAACAGTTTACACTAATTATCCCCTTTTGCTGTTCTTGTTTTGTTTTGCTCTTTCTTTTTCCCATACATTAAGACATCTTTCACTGAGGAAATTCTGCCCAGCTGCTTTCTGGAACAGACCCTTCCATAGCTTAAACTGGGAACCTTTTGTTCTTGGGTCTGAGTGGAACGCAGCTCGCCTTGTAACATGTGTGTTGGTGTGCTGTCTTCCAAGAAGTTTATAGGCTTTTTTCAACCCATTTCCTTCTTACCCCAAAGATAATCTGCTTCTATGACTTTTCTTCAAGTAAATACCTCCAGATCCCTTCATTGTTTCTGTTCTCCCTGCGGCTCAGTTAGTATTTTATGCAGCAGTCAGTTATGAGCATGTGGTTAAGTTCAGTGCATTCCGTGCCACTGTCCTAGCTATTAAACACTAAGTCAGACCCTTTCTTCTGTCTCTCTTTTGTTCATGTGTTCACTTACTTTTTCATTTCCTTTGTTCAAGAAATACACATATATATTTAGCTCCTGCTGTGTACCAGGTACAGCTCTGGGTACAAAGGAGTCAGCAATAAGTAAAACCAGACACGGTCTTGGCCTTCAAGGAATTCCCATTGTAGTAAGGGAGAAAGGCATATAAAGGATTAATTACAATTCAAGGTGATACACACTGTAATAGTAGGGTTCAAAGTTCTTTGAGGAATGGCAAGGGTGTAATTGGCTCTGCCTCAGGCATCAAAAATGACTTCCCAGACTACTTAACATGTGCTTATTCTAGACATGGAACAGCATACATATATGGAATATGTTTTTGCAAAATAGTGACTGGTCCAGAGATCCAGTAACTAGGGTATAAGAAATGAGGAAGGTAAAGCCAGGAACTCGAGGTGGGCAGCAGCCCATCTCACTTATTTTGCAAATGAGGCTTAAAAAATCATTCATATATACAATACATATACTACATACACACACACACATACACATACACACACACACACACACATCTTTCAGAAAAGAGAAGATAAGAGCAATGATGACTTTTAAACAGAAAACAACACACTCAATGTTGTACACTTAGTTGTATTTGCTTAAAGTCCATATGCTCTGGTCCCATCCCCAAGACCTCAAAAAGTGACTGTATTGGAGATGGGTCCTTTCAGTGGATGTTAAGTGAGAATGAAGTTGTTTAGGTATATTTTAGTCAGTAAGACTGGGGTCCTTACCGGAAGAGGAAGTTGGGTAGCAGAAGAAGAAGACTATGAAAGCATGCTGAGAAGGAACTCATTAGCCAGCACTTGAATCTAAGACTTTACCTCCAAACTAGAAAATGCATTTCTGTTGTTTCAGTGGCTCAGTCTGTATGCACTTAGTTATAGGAGCTTTGAAAAATGGATACCCTCAAGATTGTGGTTTATGAATATGATTATGTAGAGGATGCTGGCTTAGAGTAGACAGTGATGAGGTAGAGGAAACAGAACTAAGGGGCTGAGGCAAAGTTCTAGGCTGCTGAGGGATTATACTCTTAAGACACCCATTTAACCAAAATAATGAATACCATAGAGACCACACCTTTGAGAGAGTAAAGAGGAATAGACCCCCAAACAGCACATTTAGATTTAGATCTGTCTGCTTCTGAATCTCCTTGCTGCTGGCCCTTGCTTGAGTTCTGCAGCAGGAGTGATAGTCTCCCGTTGTCTTTGTTCCTGCTTCACACTAGCTGGTGTGGCCATGGCTACATCCTTCTCTGGGCACATTTCCACAGGGAGTCATCCCTGCAGCTGCAGTTCACTCTAGTTCGAGCCCTGGGCAACTCGACGCCAGCCCACACTGTTCCAGGCCTGCGGTGACGACCCTTTGCATTACAGCATCTCTTTCAGTGACTTCAAAGTCCCTCCTTCTGGGCGGATGTCTGAGAGACAGGTGGAAATATGTCATGGAGTCTGAGTATATATTTGGTATTCTGTAAGTTAGGTCTGAATCCATTCATTGCCAATTGCAGCAAAAAGGGAAAAGGGGTGTGGGTAGAATGCTGGAAAACCTAAACTTCTCAGGAATTGGCTGGTTTGTAGCAAAGCTGGATTTCACATATAATTCCTTAAGTCTGATTATATGAATAAATGCAAGTGAATAATTCAGACTGGATATTTCTACTAGTAACATAGAAACTAAAGTATTTGGAGGCATACACCTGTAATACCAAACTGAAGAGGGTGAGGCAGGGGGATTATGAGTTCCAGTTTGTGGCCTAGCTTGAGAACCAAGAGGGAAGGGGGAGAAGGGTAGAGACAGAGACAGACAGAGAGAGATAGAAACTGATTTGTCATAAAGAAGGGACTTGAACCAGTGAACAGTGCATCAGTTTATAGAGAGTAAGTAGAATAATAAAAGTAACATTTACGGACCTCAGAAATAATACAATTATTAAAAACCCTGTATATCTAAGTACAAGTTACTTAAAAAATATGTCTTAATGAAATTTACTAAGTTCTTTTGGATGGCACTCCTTGTGGCCAAGATTTACTTTACCTTATATTCCAAAATAATAAAACCTATATTACCTATTAAATTGAGACAGCTGTGATATTATATGCTAATTTTTCCTTGTGGTATCATTACTCTATATTTCTATAGCATAGGTGCCATTATCTTCCTTATTATTGAAGATGAAACTAGCACTTTGAGATGTCAGTAATTTTCTCCAGACCACACAGCTAGTAAATGTTAGAGCCAAATTCTATTTCTCTGAACAAGGGAAGAGGTTCACTAATACTTAGACTTTCCTGGACTCTATTCAAAGGCTTTTTGTTCCAGAACTCAAAGAGGTTAACACAAAGCACTTCCGCCAAAAAAGTGTCACTGTGGTCAAGTCTTAAAAGATGCCTTCACAAAAGGTCTTGACAAGACAGTTGAAACTGGTTTAGAAAGACCAGAGTTGGATGTGTAGGACATATCACAGGTATCCTTTTCAATTCTTCAGCTACTAGAAAATATGGAATGTGCTAAATATTTTAGCCAGAAACTAGTCTTCTTAAGTGACTGTCCCTTGCTGGTCAGCATCACACAGTATGGTCTGTCTCCCATAGTCAGCACCACTCCTCATCACTATGCATTTTTTTCCTTCTCATTTAATCTTAATTCTACTCCCTTTTGAGGTTCAGAAGAGTAAGAAAAATCCAAAAAGGAAATATATATTTCCCAAATAGGTCCTTATTACCTTCTCAGCCCATGCATTGTTCCAGAACACAAGAAATTGAGCTCCGAATGTTTCTAATCTCTAGAACCGCCATTTTGAATGTGCAGGGTTCCCAGTTAAACCCTGAGAAGCAGACTGGGTGGGGGTGGGGGAGTACTCTCTTCCTGAGAAGCAGGCAGTGGGTCAGGGTGGGGGTACTCTCTTCTATGATTTTCTCTCACATTCCTTCTGGGCACAGATCTGGTAACCTCTCTGAAAGCCCACCATAGTAACCTCTGCCCCCCAGATCAGCCAGCATAGCCAGAAAGTCTTTTCTGTCCTGGCATCTATACTCAGGTTAGGGGTCAGCCTTCCAAGGCTGCATCTCAGGAAGTCCTTTTGTCATGTGGCAGAGCTCTGAGCAGCAGAGTAAAGAACAAAGCCCAGCTCCAGTCTGTGCACTGAGGATTTCATTGCCCACTGAAGACAGGCTTATGCATACTGTATTTCTTTCATTGTCCCCTGAGGACTGGGGGTAGGTTTTTAAGGTGTTTTCCTGAACCACATACTGAGAATTTTCTTCAAGCTGTGGTAACAAAGGGAGCTTGCAACATAGCTCTCTAATCATTATTATTGGTGTCTTTGATTAAAAGGAGAGATACTTTCTTTTTTAAGACATTTTAATTTTAGTCTAAATGTAGCTACTATTGGTGACATTTTGTTTCTTGTTCAGCCACTCTGGATAACTTGACAGTATGTGTCACAAACTTTTAAAAGGCACATTCTTTCTGTACTCACCAGGTGGATATAATTCTAACCTGGACAAGTAAGGGTTTTATATATATATACATATATATATATATATACAATAAATACACAAAGGCAGATGAATATATATATATATATATCACAAAGGCAGATGAATATATATATATATATATATATATATATATATATATATATTCATCTGCCTTTGTGTATTTTCTGATCTGTTCAAAGAAATAATGCAAGTAATAACCAGTAGTAAGAAGTTAGATAGGGCTGGAGAGAATCTAGCTCAGCAGTTAAGAGTACTGACTGCTCTTCCAGAGGTCCTAAGTTCAAGTCCCAGCAACCACATGGTGGCTCACAACCATCTGTAATGGGATCTGATGCCCTCTTCTGATGTGTCTGAAGACAGCTACAGTGTACTCAAATATATAAAGTAAATAAATAAATCTTTTTTTAAAAAAAAGTTAGATGAACATGACATGGCACAGCAGCAGAATCCTCTCAAGCCATTAAAAAAAAGAAATCAAACATGGCCTAGGAACACGTATAATGTAAGGCCTCCCAAAAGTCGTAGCATAATTTTAAGATTTAATAACGTCAGAAATATAAACTCTTTAGGGTTGCAAAAACACTATGAACATTTATGTTTTTAACTTTCTTTTATAATTAGTATTTTCATTTTGCAAATTTTGTTTGACTCTTAATTTTGTTCTGCTCCAGTGGACACGTATCAGAAACTGAAACAAAAAATTAGAACTGAAAATTTAACTAACTGAGATTTTTGTAAGGAATAAATATTTTATAAATTTAAGCACAAAAAGTATAAAACAAAAGAGGTCTTGGGAACAGCTCAGCAGTGGTGTGTTTGCCTAGTACATACAAGGCTATCCCCAGCGCTATAAAAAAGGGATTTTTTTTTTTTTAAATTTTTTTAAAGAGATAAATGGTCTGGAGGGACAGCTCAGTTAAGTGTCTGCTGCACACAGGATGTGAATTCAAGTTCTCAGAACCCATGTAAAAAGCCTTGTGGCACGGGCTTGAAACCTTGGTGTTGGTGTTTGGGAAATAGAGTTAGGTAGAGTTCATTGAGAGAACCTGACTCAAAAATCAGATAATTGAGGAAGACACTGACCGTTGACCTCTGGTCTATACACACACATACACACACACACACACACACACACACACACACACACATCCTGTGTATGTCTGTGTCATGTACACATACTAACAAACAGTGCACTCTCCCCCACACGGAGATAGGTAAAGGTAATGATTTATTAAGGGAGATTTTTAAAACAGCATATACTACATATGCATAGCCACATTGGAAGTGAAAAAGAAAAGACTGAATATCAAAATTAATGGTGCTTTTCTATGGGGTGATAGGATGATGAACTGTTTCTCTTTGCTTTTCTCTACTTAACATTTCTGCATTGAACATGTATTATGTATTCATAAAAAGTATTAAATACTTTAAGGCATAAAGCCAATATTTTGACTTACTCTGATGCTCAAAGTATCACAATTAGTGTGTTTAAAAGCTACAGTTACTAACTCCCAACCACCAGTTGCTGTTAAAGCAATGAATTTAGCTACTCACACAGAAGATCAAGAACAATTATGATAGAAGAAATATTACTTCCTAAAATAGCTGCCAGCTATGCTCCGGATCTTTCAGTTTGATTGGTGATACCACATTTTAAAAGTTATTTTTAGGTATTTACAAACTAGAATAGAATCACAAGATATAGAAGGTCTTTTAGTTATTATTTTATATCTTATCTCTCGAAAATATTAAGCAAAGATTCATAAGTAGAAACTAAAGAGGAAAAGATTTTAACTTTCCAAAATACCCATTTCTCTTTCATACTTTTTAACAATTCGTTTGTTTGGTCATTTGGTTGAGGCAGGATCTAAAGACCCAAGCTGGCCTTAAATTCTGATTATCCAGCTCATACCTTCCAGATATTAGAATTACAGTCAACATTCAAACCTAATTATGTTTTTAAGTAAATAATACCAAACAGGTTAATAGATATACACTTAAAAATATGTTTAGACTGAAAAAAATGAGGATATGAAAGTTTTTACACTGGAAAGTATACTTCTTCCACTTCCCTTCTAACACTGAGCATGCAAACAGCACTTGGCATTATTTGTATGGTAGTATGCTGTAAGCAAAAACTTCTCAATAAGCCTACCTCTCTCCAAACAATATGCTTAGAGATGATTCTGTCTTAACCACGTAGCTTGTTAGATAGCGCTTACAGTGCATTTGTCTCACCATATTCTTATTGGTGGCCTACGGGTTTTCTTTCAGTCTTACTGAAGAACTAACAATGACTCTGTTCACGTGTTGAGGACTGTGACTATTGACAGTCACACCTGTGAGCTGATAAGACGTGGTGATGGAATTCTCATATTCTAACTGCCTAGCAGTGTTCAAAGGGCTTTCTGGTATACTGCTTACTTGACTCATTCTTTAGAAGAATCTACTTCTTCTGAAATGGTTATTTCTTTATTGCTGCAGGTGGACAACTCTCTGTGCCTTTATAAAGTTGACATTGGTGATTGTGCACAGGCCCTTGTAGGTGTATTCAGCAGCTGGAACTTTTAGTGATACATCAATGAAGGTTGTAGATGGGACCTTATTTCCTTCAGGTTTTAAATTAATTTTATTTTTTACTCTTCTGTTAAGCTATAGACAGTGTCTGTTTGGTTTATTTGTTTGTGTAACTTTAGAACAAAGACCTTTTATTTTTTTTTAATTTTCTGCGTAGATGGTTTGACTGCATATATATCTGGGTTCCATGTGAGTGTCTAGTGCCCATGGAGTCCAGAAGAAGCATTAGATTACTTGAAACTGGAGTTAAAAATGGTTTGTGAGCCACCATGTGTGTGCTGGAAATCAAACTCTGGTCCTCTAGCCCATGCTCTTAACCACTGAAGCATGTCTCCAGGCCCAGTGGAGACCTTTCTTGGTGTGTTGTATGCTACTCAAAGGTTTTAGCTCAGGGTCATTATCAAAGGAGAATAGAGAAGTGGAACTTAGGAAACGTAGCTCTGCCAATATCACCTACCTCTTTTGTGGTTTTGTTTGGTAGTGGAGGGTGTGCGTTTATAATCCAGTCTACAAATCTTAATGGAATTAAGAATCCCTTTTGTTGTTGTTGTTTTATCTGATCACACAATCAGATTAGCACATTCCCAGCTTAGAAGACTAGCATGTGCAATAATATATACAGTTTTGCCCTCTCTTTTTAATTCTTTCTCATCAAAAAGACAGGAAAAAGTTCTTACAAGAGTTTGAGTGCTCTCCTCTGAGTGGCTACAGAGCAGGGGAGGGGCTTCTCTCTGCTGTTTCCTTCTTCTCCTGACATATGGAGAGCTCTGGGATGAACACAGGGCCAGAAGGCCAGAGCATGGAACTCTGCCCGAGCATGTCTGCTTTCCCCAAGTTATCCGAAGCCGCCTTCTCTCTTGGCTTATACTTCCCTATAAGGAGAACTGTGTCTGAGTGGTATGCATGCGTTAGCCTTGTGGAGGTGGCCCTGATACAACTGACCATTTACTTTTCACAAGACCTTAATTAACCAGAGCTAGAGACTGTTCTATAAATAAATGACTGTTTACCTTTTTCTCCCTTTGGTGCCTACAGTTCACTGTATAGCTCCAGCCTTTAGGCTTTACACAACTTGGGACAAGGTAGGCTCCACATACCCGAGATCCAGATAGCCTTGGGAAGAGAGGGAGGAGTTGTTTGAAATCAGATATTTGGGGTGCCTGTGGGTTTAGAGCCCTAAAAGTATATCTATAGTCATGCAAAGCAGCTGTGGTGACAGCATCAGTGATTCTAACCGTCTGACTTCTGGATCAGAGTGTGCACAGACTGGCTTCATGCTAGGACCACAGCATCTCTGATCTTCCCGTGCTGTCTTTAGACTTGTACTTGAAGCTATGTGTGAATGTTGGGGTGATGAGAGTACCCCCTCTGACTTGTCAGTGCATCATCTGACAAGGTAAAGCTAAGAAATCAGTGACGGCTCTGTATTGCCAATGAAACGCCGACAGTTTTATGCATGCTATACTACAGGCTGGTACATGACCTTTGGGTTTGAAAGCCTTGGAGACAATCCAGAAGTTAAAAAGAAGAAGTAGTCAGGATTGAGAAATGGGATTTATAAATGTTAAGAGAATTAAGATGATGAAGAAAAAGATTAACTATGAATTCCCTGCTTATACAGATATTCAAGTAGAGAAAAAATAAAACGTTGAGGCATGTGATCCCCTGCTTTAGACTAGAGTGGTGGCTTCCATCCACTATGTCTATGAAGTACACTTCTCTAAGGTACTTTTGAGTTTAAGGCAGAAATGTGGTTTTTCCATAGGCCCGAATTTAAAGCCCCTTTGAAGACTACTTGTCATCATCCATTAAACAAAGGTAGATAAAACCTAAAGAAACCAAAGCTCTTATGGAAATTGCATTCTAGCTTATAGAAACAGGCAAAAAATAAAATAAACAAGCAATATGGAGGGAGTCAGACAAAAGAAGGAGGAGAGTATGGGGTATGGGGAGTGGAGTACAGACTAAGGAAAGCTTCATGATGTTTGAGAAAAGGAAGGAGACTAAGTCAGCACAGAGGCAAGCAGTGGATGCTCACTGAGAGTGGTCACGGTTAAGCAGGGATCCTGGTGGCTGGCATGGACAGGGAGGTAGAAGAAAGGACAGTGTTGCTGATCCTGTACCAGTCTGTGGCACCCTAAGGACAGTGACTCTTACTTACTCTGAGGGCTCTGATGAGTGTCATTTCAGAGGAATGGTGTGAGCTGTCATTTGCAAGACCTTTCTGACTGCCATTATGGGTAGATGAGAGGACCAAAAGTAGAAGAGCCCAGGAGACCAGCTCACGGCCTGCTATAGAAATCCCAGGAGTAAAGAAGGGAGCTTTGGGCAGGTGGTGGAATTAGGGACTAACAAATATCAGCAGGTTTCTAGGTCTCTTAAGACCATTGAAGACTTGCCAATAGACTAGACAAGGGGAAAGTATATGTTTGGTTTTTTTGAACTAGAAAATTTAATTCACTGAAATAAAAAGGCAGTGAGTGTCTTAATTAGGGTTACTATTGCTCCATTCAAATACCATGACCAAAGCAAGTTGGGAAGGAAAGGGTTTATTCAGCTTACACTTCCACATCACAGTTCATCATCAAAGGAAGTCAGGACAGGAACTCAAGGCAGGAACCTGGAGGCAGGAGCTGATGCAGAAGCCATGGAGGAGTGCTGCTTACTGGCTTGCTCCTTGTGGCTTGCTCAGCCTGCTTTGTTATAGACTACAAGGCCTCCCACAATGGGCTGGCCCCCTTCCCCATCAATCACTAATTAAGAAAATGCCCTCCAGACTTACCTACAGCCCAACCTTATGGAGGCATTCCTCAGTTGAGGTTTCCTCCTCTCTAATGACTTGAAGTTGTGTCAAGTTAATAGAAAACTAGCCAATATAGTGAAGAAAGTATGTTTGGAGGTGTAGGATTGGGAGTTGGCTCTTGTATGCTTTGATTTGTCTATTAGATACCAATGTGTGTTCTGAAGGCAATTGGATATGTAGAGTGGTGCTCAGGGGGAAGGTCTGACCTGATGATGCATGGCTTGAAGTAGTTGATAGATGGTGGCATTTAATGTCAAAACCCAATCGAGCTCGTGTAGCAGCAATGTAGATGGAAAAGACACAATCTAGATCCTAGAGAACTAATTAATCAACCGTGAGCAAAAGTCATCGTGTAATTCAAGAATAACAAACTTTTCTGTGATGGGCTATATCAAAGTCATTCTGTGCTTCAAAGACCAGCTTTTCAGTACTGCCAATGTGTGCAAAAACAAACATAATTCATAAGCTAATGGATATGACTGTGCTTGGTTGAAAAAACATGCAGCCACTTGGATATTGCACATAGACAACAATTTGCCAGCTTTTAGTACATCCTAGTACTTGTGGTTGATTGGTTGGTGTTTGTTTTTACAGCACTGGGGATTAAACCTAAGGCCTCCCACATACTAAGCACCACACTGCCAATGAGCTACAGCCTCAGCCCGTCTTTGTAGTTTATTCATTGGGTTACCCAGGCCTAGAACTCAGTCTGTTGCCTAGGCTGGTTTTGAACTTGTGATTACAGGCCTTCACCATCAGCTCAGCTTCCAACACCTGTCTTGGCACCAGTGTTTCCCTCCTCTGCTCCTTCTTAGACTTGTTTCATCCTTGGATGCTCTATGTATATGGAGGTGTGCTGGTGAGAGCACAGGAGTCCAAAAGGCAACACTGGATCTCCTAGAGTTAGATCACAACAGAGGGTTATGAGCCGCCTGGTGTGGGTGCTGGGAGCTGAACTTGAACCCTCTGCAACAGCAACAATCACTCATAACCACTGCATCATCTTTAACTCCTGGATTTTGTTTTGTAATTTACTTTAGATGAAGGACTTGTAAAAAATAAATAAGTAAATGAAAAGCAAATGTGAAAAAATACAAAATTAATAAGAAATTTCAGAAAAACAGCTTTGCATGTGGAGAGATTTAGTTTGCTTATAAGTAGTAATTTTCTGATGGTAAATATTATTAAATAACTTACATGGGATAACTAGGAGAACTGTAAAAGATTTTGGCTTTGCTTGTGAAGGTTACTTGTAGATGTGAGGGCAGTTTTTGTGAGTTTCCTAGTTGGCTTTGCTTGTAAAGGTTGCTTGTAGATGTGAGGGCAGTTTTTGTGAGTTTCCTAGTGTGAAGACAGAGGCAGTGGGCACTCCCGAGCTCTTATGGCTGTCGGATGTGTCTGTTGGTAGGTCTTCTTCTGTTGCTTGGTTTAGGGATGAGGGGATGATGATCTTCCACAGACAGGCTGATCGTAAGTAGACGGCCTCCGTAACTGTCAGGAGAACTTTCACAGTGGACAATGGGTGGAGTGAGTCATTTGTGCAGCTTTGTCCCCTGCCATTTTTGAGAAACTGGTCCTATAAAGGAATTCAAGTTTTACTGATAAACTAGCTCTTTAAGAGACAGTGACATAGCTGAGTTTGTTGCTCTGCACTGTTTGTGTAGCTAGACTCTGCCCATCAGTGCTAGCCAGAGTTGCTCAGAGTGAACTGATGTAGTAGTTAAGTTTTCAATGACTTCAAAGACCAACTATGTTGAACTCCTTGTCTGCTTTTGCCTGACCCTAAAGGATTCAGTGACATTAGGAACTTCTGGAGACAAAACACTGTAAACCTGCTTTGTTTTACATAACAAAACCCTACTGAATTCAACACTACCACACCCACTCTGTGTCCCAACCAACAGTTACAGATTTTCTAGAAAAGCCAAGTATAAGTTATTTTGGGTTCAGGGAGCTTGTTACCTAAGAAAGTCTCTATGTACCTCCCTCCCTCTTTTCCTCCCTCCCTTCCTCCCTTCTTTCTTTTCAGATTATATAGACATATGTCATGGTTGATTGGCTCTTGCTTGGGCACAAGAGTTCTCCTTCTGTGAAAGGATATTGTAGGGTCTCTGGAAACATTTCCAAGACACCAAGAAAAGTTGGGTGGCTCTGTTCCATGGAGTGGGGCTGCTCTCCAGAGACTCTTGGGATTTCTGTTAAATGTCTGCCAGCATCTCAGCTTCACAGCACTGCTGTGTTGGAATGTCACTAGGATGCCCTCCAGAGGGGGGGGAGAGGGACTTTGGAACAGACATCTCCATTTCCAGAGCTGTTGGTTCGGCTGGTAAATGGTACGTGCGTAGCAGGGTCAGCAGCAGAGGATTTGGAGCTTGTTCATGGAATTCTACATTTCCAGCCTTTGAACAAAGGCCCAGAGATGGAGTCCGGGATCTGCTAGGGAGTTGTTGCAAAAAAGTTTGAAAATTCATATGTATACTAGCTGTTGTTTATAGACTAAATAATGTCTAACATCTGTATACCATTACTTTAAAAATGAATGTTGACTTTGCTGTGATTAATACTCTGGAGTTATATTATCAACTATCACTGAGTCCACAGTTCTTTTTCTCATATTTTTCTCATCACACAGATTCACTGCTGTCATTTGATTTGTCTCACAGAGGTGTTGGTGTGATGAACTTGCTGATGCTAGAGCAGGCTGGGAAGCATCCATCTAGGCCAGCCCCTTCCCTTGCATTGTGAGCTAGAAAACTAAAAGCTGGCCGACTTATTCTTCTGTATAGGGGTATAAATACTGCCAGTATCAAGTAGGAACTATCTCCTGGTTCCTGTGGGTATAAAAGAGAATGGTCCTTCTTCTCCTCCCTCCTTCTTTCCTTTCCTTCTTCCTTCCTTCATTTCTTCCTTCAAGTATGTCAGAGACCTAGTAAACTCAAACTCTATATAAATTAGAAAATTTCACAAAGTATGTCTTTTCCCTTTATAAATAAAGATCACATAATAAATAGCCATCAAGGAAGGAATCCATAGCTGCACAGTCTGGCCAGTGATGCTGCCCGGTTGCTTTATCGAAGTTTGAGCATTCGTCCAGCTCAGCATCCACATTCTGGAGCCAGCCACCAGTGAAGCAGACAGCAGCCAAATGGGCCTGACAAGTGTTTGCCCCGTTATAATTCTTACTAAACAGATCTCTGCACGCATACTCTACCAACACAGCTAGGCAGCATCTCGTGTTACTTTGGGATAGAAGCTGCTGCACAAAAATGGAGTGCATTGGCTTGTCTTGGGAGCCCAGGACAGACACCAACATCTGTTGACCAAATGGTGGCAGTGCACAAATGCTTCCCCTGTTTACATCTGTGTGCATGCTTCTCCTTTCCATGGGCCTTTGGTTTTGTTTTAAGAAAGGATTTGTTTCTCTTGGGAAGATTTCACATTAGAGAACCACAGTGTAGTTATTTGCTCACAGATAGAATTATGACTCTTTCCTTCCTGCTCGTATGCACACTCACGCCTGCTCAGTTGAGCAATCACAGTTTGTTTGCATTTGGGCATAGGTGATAAGCGCAGACTTACTCAGATAAATCAGTAGCAGCACCCTTCTTATCACTGCCGCCTCAGAACAAAATCAAGCTCTCAAAACTGAACCAAAGACCCATGACCATTACAGCCTCAGAAGCCAGAACCCCCTTCTCTTGTTTGCTTTTGTTGCTGTGAAGCCGTGTACAATGCCTTACGTACAGGAGCTATTGGATCATTGCATAGAGTGCACATACTTCTTAATGAGATGGTTTTAGTTAAGTCCCTTATCTTCATTAGGCTTTGTCTCAGTAGGTTTCTTTCTTGGTTCCCAATGAAATGGAAAAGACTTTTACCTCCACTGCCCTTAGAAATGTGTGCCACTCTGCTATGTTTATTGAGGCAAAACCAACCAACCAACCAAATGAACAACAACAAAAAAAAAAAAAAAATTAAGGGTCTTCTAAGTTAGAAGCAGCCATAATTTTATACCTACAAGATTTGAAGAGGTTAAAACTAATATAAAGGCAAGTATACTCACTGCAAGTCAGCTAAAAAGATACACCCAGTCAGAGAAACCTAAGTTTATTAAAACTCTATATATTATCATGGCATATTTTTATCAGAACAAAACTCAAGAGATAAATTCATCTGCCTGCAGACAGAGCTGTACACCTGAAGCCCAGGTGGGTGTTTGTGTTTGGGTCTGTTTCTAGGTGGAATGAGCTCATGTTCTCTCCTACCACAGGATTGGGCAACACTCATGCGCACCTGTGTTTTGATCTTTGAAATCTGTCGTGGTAACATATCAAGCAACTTTAAATAGCTTCGTGGATGATCCAGATTGCACGTCTGCCAGAAACATCATCGAGCTTGGTTTTGGAGCTGGCTTGAGTTCCTGTGATACTAAACTTTTGTCATTTTGAAAATATACTAGTTGTCACATTTCAGTCTTTACCTGCATCTTCAGTCTGCAAGATCAATTCGTGAGGTGTCCCCAGTTGTCACTGAAGGAGAGTGGGACACACCACCTAGAGAATAAAGTCAGTTACCTGAATTGCCATGTTTCTTTCATCTGACACACAATTTGGAGCATTATTTTTTGCCCTTTGGACAAATTTTTCAAATTGTTTCTAAACATGAATGTTTAAAGTTCATACTACAAAGATTGGTCTTAAGAATAATATCGCTAATTTCATTATTTAAAACATTTGAAAGCCCATCTTGTAAAGTATCAAAATAGAACCTAGTGAGGGCAAGGATAAAGAAGAGAGAAGGACTTGATCACATGGCCCCATGTTTTCAGTGAGACTAACCAATGCATGCAAATTCATGTATTTCTGACATCTGTGTAAGTCACAGACACTTCAGCTTACTGCCTTGTTTTCTGGGTGGAATATTGATGTTTTAAGTTTACCCTAATGTAGGCATTTTAGTTAAAAAATTTTATGACATGTTCAAAAGCCATTAAAATATAATGCGACTTGGGTGCTCAACATACCACTTCTTTCTTCTGTTGTCATTTTCTGTTGTGGTGCTGGGAATTGAACCTGGGGACTTGAGTGTACTAGGTAAACAAGTGCTGTGCCACAGAGCTATACACCTACCCCTCCCCCTGCCCCTGAGGTCAGTCTTCTACTCATTTCTTCTCTAGGCCCAGTCCACTGCATTACTTTGAGGCAAGTCTATAAATATATAGTAAGCATGTTTGTCTATATGGGGATATTTTAGAGTTTATAGTTGTCACATACATAGGGAACAAAAGGGGGATGAGAAGTACATTCTAAAGCAGAGATAAGAAAGAAGAGAAACAACATGAAGCAGGCAGTGCTGGGAAAAGGTGGTAGCCTATCACAACTCCAAAGTGTTTGACACCACATCATGAACCACAAAGACCTCAATGATAATGTTAGGGGGTAGGTTTCTGAGAGGTGTGTCACTTGCAGCTGTCTCTTTGAGCCTTGGTGGTTCTGTCATGTAGACTACCCATTCTCTGAGAGTGTCTCCATAACTCAGTCTGCATTTTGACTGTGAAGGAAAATGTGACTCTACGTTCAGCCTATGGAGAGGAGCCACTAGGCAGAGCATCTTGAAGGCAAGAACCACATCTTGTCCAGTTCCTGGCCCACGTGAACAATGAGCAAACCCTTCCATCTGTAAACCTCTCAATTCAGTGAGTGGATTGCAGTTTAGACCTGAAATGTGTCCCAAAGGCCATGTGTCTTTATGTCTGGTTTTCAGCTTGGCACAACTTTTAAGACCTGACATTTAGAGGGAGGAAGTTAGGTCATTGGGAACACATCCTTAAAGGGTCCCAGATCCCTCTCCTCTCTTTCTCATTCCAAGTCATTCCTAAGTGGGATCTTCCTCCGCTTCACACTCCCCCTCATGGTGTACTGATCCACCCTACAGGAGGGGTAGAAGGGCTGTGGGGCCCTTTTCATGTACAGCTCCTCAGCAGAGAACAGCAGTCACAGCAACCACTCATCGGATCTTTTGTACTTTAATCACTTTGTATAGAATTTGCCTATCCACATTTGTCTGTCTGTCTGTCTGTCTGTCTGTCTGTCTATCTTAACTCTCATAGATTCTCTTGGCAATGGTCTCTGGCTTACAGAATTGAATAACTCCCATTCACAAAGTCATTACTATTCTTGTATTACAGAGTCTTTGGAATTAATTGTAAATAAGCTTTGTAACCACTTGCAATGTAAACGTATATATCATTTCCTTCCTAACTCAGGCATTATATATGAATTCTTTAGGGTTGAAATAAGAGTTCTTTGATCCTGGAAATAAAACACAAGTCCATCACCCATTTTTCATGTGCTGAAGCTATAGAATCATCAGGTATAATAATGCAACATGGCCAATTTTAAACTACTTTTTAAACTGTCCTACAGTGACAGCTGTGTATTTTCCATGTTTTGCTGATCTATTACTGATGACTCCTGTTTTCATTTCTAGCAGAATACTAGATCTAATGTTGCCCACTTTCCCTATAGTTGTTTTGTGTTATGCAGCTATCCTTCAATGCTAGTGCTGCCTGTGACTGTCACTTGTTAGCATACCCTGTCTCTTGTATCTATGGCTTTTAATGTGGCTTGAAATTATTCTCTCATGGAGAAAGTGAGGGCATGTTGAGGCTGATGTAATATAATAATGGAAATTGAAAACAGACTAGGTCCCAAGTATCTTATATTCAAGTTGGGTATTTTAATCTCTGGATGATGTAGGCTGAAGTGCATGCCTCAATGACCCACACTGAAGTCCCTGCCTTGTGTGTTTATTCCTGGTACCTCTCACCCTGTGGGGCAGGAAAAGATTGCAAGGTCTTATAAACATATTGAATATTTGTTAAAAGTATACTAAAAAGTGAATAGGGCTGGAATCCAGTAATGAACCTAAAATCACTGGGAATAATTCTGGAATAGTGAAGGGTAGAATTTGGCCCATGTCTTGTAAACAGATTCAATCAGACTCTAACAGCTCTTTGTTAGAGTTACACATGCCAAAAACTGAAATGGAAAGTGGATAGAAGCCATTCTAGAACATCTCTAACCACAGGCCCTGGGGCCCTTTGGGTTCTTTCGTGTAGACACCCAGGGGGTTGCCTTTTCAGTGACTTCATCCATGGAGTGCCCCGGGACGAGAAAGGAAAGCTATATACATGTTTCTATGACGCTCTTTAGTCCTTGCTACAGTTGAACACAACAAATACTTACATAATATGTTTTCTTCATTTGCTTAATTGGAAGTTAGTGTTAAACATAGAGTAGAATTTTGGACACGGTTTTGTCAGCTTAACTTTAGGAGTAACTTATTCTTAATTATCTCTGTTTCTCAATTTCTGAAGCACCATGGAGTTACACACAAGTATAAACTGCAGTTTTTACTCTCAGATGATCCCACTTGAGTTGACCAGGCAAGGCAGGCACAAGGAAAAGGTGCAGCAGCATGCTGCTGTGGAGATGTGCAGTGTAGTCGGAGCAAGCAGCAGCACTGTTACAGGCAATGAGGACACACCGGAAGCCTTTGGCCTGGGCTGGTGGTCTAAGATGCTTTTGAAACAGAAAAATGGAAGACTGTAGATAATGGACTAGAAGGACAAGGTTGTGCCCTCCGTGTGGGAAAGAGGGGCTGTGGTTAAGTATGACTTACGTTCTTAAAAGATGAGGTGATGGATCAGGAGCAAATGATACACAAAACCTATATCCAAAGAATTCTAAAAGAGAAATAGCAACATAGACCACTAAATAAATGGAGACTCATGTCATTTGTGGGCCAGAAAGCTAAATCGTCTCTTCCCAAATTAATCCTTGATCTAAGAACTCAGGTAGTTAAACATCTCAGCAGACTTAGGGGTCTTGGCTGCTGGTTCTAAAGTGTATATATGCAAGTGCCAAGGATCCAGGTGCTGAAGACAAGCTTTACAGAGAAGAACATAATTGAGGAAGGACTTGCATTACCCAGTGTCAAAACTTTTATGAAAAGTTTAAAAGAATCAAAGCCGCATAAGAATTAGCATAAAGAAATAAAATAGATAAACAAAACAACATTGAGTCAAAAGGAAGCAGACCACACAGAGATATTCTCATTCATTCTCAATCTCTCTCTCTCTCTTTCTCTCTCTTTCTCTCTCTCTCTCTCTTTCTCTCTCTCTCTCTCTCTCTCTCTCTCTCTCTCTCCCCTCTCTCTGTGTGTCTATCTTTCTGTCTCTCTGTGTGAGTCTCTGTCTCTATCTATCTACTTTATCTATCTATCTACCTATCTATCTCTGTGCACCAATATAACTCAATACTGAAACAATAATCATGTCCGCAAGTGATACTGGAACACCTAGATAGTCATGACCAAAAAGTTATGCCTCATCCTTTACCTCTACCATATACAATTTAAACTCAAAGTGGATTAAAATCCTAAACATGAGCTACAATTCAAGAACATTGTCTGTTCACCCTCTTATAACAAACCACTCTAGACTGTGCAATTTATAAAAATCAGGATTTGTTTTTTCTATCTCTGAAAGGATAGAAAGTCCATGCTTAAAGAGTCTAGCAGATTAGGTATCTGGTGAGGACCAGCTTTCTGTGCAGTGTGACCTCACATGACAGAAGGAACCAACTAGTTCTTTGTAGTCCTGGTCCCATGAGAACAGACTCCTTGTAATGGTCCCACTTTGGAATACCATCCCTGTAGAGATTAGAATCTCAGAGTAAAAATTTGGGGAGACACAAACATTCAAACCATAACAAATTTCTAGGGAAAACAGGCAGGAGGCTAGGAGACTAATCTTTGTAAATTTAGTGAAGACTTATAAAGCATGATATGCAAAAGAATATGGAATATGAGAGAAACATCAGTAAGTTGTCTTCGTCAAAATAAAAAGGTTTGTCATTCAAAGGCACTGTTAGGAAAACAAAACAATAAGCAAAAAGACTGAGGAGAAGAAAATTACAAAGAACATGAGCTGTTTGGCTCTATCATCTGTCTATCTATCTATCTATCTATCTATCTATCTATCTATCTACCTACTTAATTTTATTAAAGTATTTGTCATCTAACTTATATGCTGTAAATGTTCTTTATATTTCCTGGATAAAAGTTCTTTTTTGGGTAGGTGGGTTGGGTGGGTAAATAGATATTGTGATCATCATGGAAATAAAAATTAAAACCACAAAAATATAACACTTGGCATCCAGTAAAATTGCCAGTAGAAAGACTTGTCAGTAGAAAGACTGACAAAACTTAGTGTTTTGGCAAGGACGTAGAGCTAGAACTCTCACTTAAGAGTTGGAGGAAAAGAAAAGAAAAAAGCTTGGAGCTCATACAGAGTTAAATGTATGCCTACCATATAGTTGTTCTCCTAGGAACTTAATCAGGAGAAATGGTAGCATACGTCCTCATAGAAATAAACTTTAGATGAGTATTCATCACAGGCTTATTTACTTATTTGTTTGTTTATTTATTTGTTCTAGGTTTTTTTGAGACATAGTTTCTCTGTAGAGCCCTGGCTGTCCCTAGAGCATGCTGTCCTTGAAGTCACAGAGATCTGTCTGCCTCTGCCTCCCAAGTGCTGGGCTACCATGCCAGGCCCCATCACAGGCTTATTTCTAATAACAAAAGATAGAAACCACCCAAATAACCATCAACAGGAAGTAGCTAAACATATTGTAGAATAGCCAAACAATGGAATATGCCCCTCTGTAAAACTGAATGATTTATTGATGCAACCAAGTAGAGGAATCTCAAAATAATTATGCTGACTGAAAGAAACTAGACCCAAAAAAAAAAAAAAAAAAAAAAAAAAAAAAAAAAAAAAAAACCTGCATGATTTCATTTGTATAAAATTCTAGAGAATGCAAACTAAACCCTGATGACAGAAAGCAGACCCTTGGTTGCCTGGGGATGGGGTAGTGAAGTTATGAGAGGGACTGATGACAAAGAGCAAGAGGAAAATTCAGGGGATGCTGAATGTGTTCATTATCCTGATTGTGGTTTCCTGTATGTAAACATATGTCAAAACTCATTAAAATTTTGTATTTTGAAAATGTACAGTTTACATCAGTTGTTCCTTAATGCTGTGCAAAAAAAGGGAAAAAGTGATTGTCTAAATGATCATCTCCATTTGCATAATGACAAAATTCAAAGAAATATTTTCAGTGAGGCCAGCGACCTGTGGCGGGAGATCACACATTAAAGCAGGTAGAAAAGCCAGTGTAGTCAGACCTTGTGGTTCTTTGTTACTGGGACTCCAGTAACTGCAGTTAACTCTTGTTCTCAGCTGACGTTTGAATTTGTTTGGAGAAAATTGTTCTTACGGAATATTTCTGTTTTTGTTCTCTATGGAGAGTGAATTGGGCACTTTACAAAATTAAATTTTGATTCTATTTTCATTTACTTGAGATAGACCCTAGTACTTCTGCCCTCGTGAGCCTGTCTGTGCTCCACAGATGGTGGGCAAGGTGATAGGGTTCTGTGCTGTGCTGTAGAAGCCCACGCTCAGCCCTCACAGGCCTGAGACCTCTTCAAAGGCTCTCACTTAGTGAGCATGGAACTTGGCAGGCCATGAGCCTCTGATCTTCAGTTGTCTGTAAAATGAGAATAGTAGCTAAATGTGATGGTGCACACTTTTAATGCCAATGCCTGGAAGGCCCAGGCAGGTAGATCTCTGTAAATTCAGGTTATCCTGGTCCCACAGCAGAATTCCAGGCTAGCAAGGACTGCATAATGAGATTGATTGGGAGAAGGGATGGGGGAAACATATGAATTACTTTCTCTGCCTTCAAGAATTGACATGAGTCACATGGCTACTCCATAAAAGCTGTAACATGGCCTGCAAATACAGGAGTTGTTTCTATCTTCATCCTCAGGATGAACTCAGAATCTGCTCATCCATTGTTTGAGAAAAGCCAAAGATGTGTAATCTTTGTCATTTACAAGAAGAAAATAAAGCTGTGTTGTGATGTAACTTCTGTGTAGAAACAGATGACATCACTAAAAAAAACTCAAACACTCTGCCCTGCTCCTTTAGAGCAGGTTCTTCCTCTTGCCTCTTTTCTTCCCTCCTTTGCTTCCTCCTTTTGCTTCATTCGTTTCATCAGCAGATATTGCTAAGCGCCCGCCAGGTGTCGGGGCCTTTAAGGCAAGAGAAATAAAATGAGGAAGACAGATGAGTCACTGCCACTGAGAAGCTGACATCCTGGTGGGGCGGGGCACAGTGTCACAGGTGCTCCAAGAGGATCTTGCAGAGGGGTACTGGAACACCTGTGAGGACCTGTGACACAGATTTGAGGCATCAGAGAAAAGAGAGCCGGAAGAGACTTAAGGGCTAGCCTCAAGGAAGAATTGTGGTGAGCATTCCTGTGAGAGTCACTAGGGACAGATGCGGCTAGAGCCCTTGAGCTTAGGTGAGAGCAGCCAGGAGCGATGTAGAGTTTAAGCAAAGGCCATAACATTCTTAACATTCCCATGCCAAGTCCTGAGCTTGCAGCTCCCAGGGGTCCTTGGAAAAGATTCATCGTGGTCCTCTGGATTAAGATGACTGTTGACCTCTCTCTAGGCTTTCCAAGACATTCTTGGATAGAACTTAGTTTTTGTTGACCCAGTTGACTTGTTTACATTGGTGTTGACCAAGAACATTGAAACGTTTCCAAATAAACAGAAATGTTACTATCCTGGTCAGTGAAACTCGTTTCCAGTGTTCCCCTCACAGTGAATTGCTTTAAAGCATCTCCTATGCATGACAGAAACTGAGCTCTAACTAAGAGGACCAGCACAGCTCAAATACAGAGGAACTCAAAGGCAGTAGTCTGTTTTCCTTCTTCCTATTGTTTTGTTCTTTAGACAGGGTCTCACTGTGTTGTCTAGACTGGCCCTGGGTCTGTGGGCTCAAGCAAGATCTGCACCACTGAACTCTACTTCAGCTTCTTGATTTCATTTCAGTGTAGGATAATCTGTTTCTGTTTTCCTTTCCCAATTGCTGTGTTGGCATTTAAAAGTAAATAAATAAAAACTTTGGAAAAGGCGTGTTAACTTTTCTAGGCCACAGGAATACTGTTAAGATGTGTCTGTGGTTTCTGCTTGTGTTGGCTTTTCCATTGTCTTTCTGTTCTGCAGCTTTCTGTTTCTTTGGACAGGGTCCATTACTATACTTTGCAGATTCCTTGGTCTCATATAAATACTAATAACAGAAAATCTTTACAGAATTTTCCTAGGAACCAGGATAGCTTGTTGTTTATATTTCTATTCACATTTCAATTTTTTTTAAAGTCACACTTGAGAATTCTAAGGAGCCAAGGGTGTAAATGTCTGGAATAAACTCATACTTTAGCAGCTAAGAGTAATTTCATCCTTAGGTACTGGGGAGGGAAGGGGAGTGGGTATTGTCCATCAAGAAGGCAGGCTCATTGGATGCACCAGAGTCTGTTGAACAATATATCAGTTTCTAATCTGATATATATGTGTGTAGATGCTGTGTATAAATATCATTACAGTTCAGATATAGACAGCCTAGCTCTGTATTAAAAAAAAAAAAAAACTGCCACTGTGTATAGTTTCAACCTATTTGATACAAACCATCAGTGAAACACCAGAAGAATACACAAATTTTTCAAAAAATAATGAAAATTCAAGTGTACCTAATAACCAGAACATCCTTAGGCAAGTCAAATGCACTCATAAGATACTCATTAGTTCAAAGAAGCAGGAAAAAGCATATCCCATGCAATATTGCAAAGACATTTGATCCTATAGTTAGTGCCTAGCAGGCTAGGTTCTATTACGTTGTGACTGCCCCATTTCACTAGACAACATCACTTTCTTCCATGTAAACATTGATGACCTCTCACAGCAATGTATGAGTCCAAATTCAACACTTCTTCTCAAATCAGTTTAATGTATTTCTTTTAGGACACATTAAATTATTCATATGGAACAAGGGCCTCTGGTTAAAGTACCCACCTTACCATTAGCATGACCTATCTGTGAACTTCTTGTTGGCTCTTTTATGATCTCTTAGTCTCTGAATCAGTAAGTATACCAGTTTACCATGGAAATTAAATGTCAGGAGGACAGGAGACTACTTTGTACTTCTGAGAACTAGCATCATGTATAAAGAGAAGTCATTGTTGGGGTCACATTGACTCTTGGTCAAAGCATAGCTTCAGTGATTGTAAGTCATGGACCCACACAGCTTATGAGATGTAACACAGTTCATAGACATAAGGCTAGTGTGTGAAAAAGTACAAAAAAAAAAAAAAAAAAAAAAAAAAAAAAAAAAAAAAAAGGACTTGGTGCTCTGAAAATGCTCTGAAATACTAGTTTCTCTCTTTAAAGTACCCAAAACCCACCTCTAAGATAGGCATGGCACAGTGGCCCTCAGTGTTCCCCTTTCGAGTTAACTCAGATTGCATGTCTATAATCCCAGACAGGAGCAGAAGTCAGGGGAAGTGGTGTAAGTAGATGGATCACTGGGGACCTTTCTGAGCTATATTCTAACTAGGTTTCTCCCAGAATTTTAAGATTAAACAACTTTCATACCAAACACATTAGAAATAAGATAAAAGTTAACATGGAAAACAAAATGATATTGTTAAGGTTAGATCAGAGACAGAAAGATAGAGAGGCGCAGCAAAGTTGGTTCAGAGGTTGGTTCAATAAGTCCCCTTGGTTGACAACCCTATTATCCTCCCTTGCTGGACCTCTTGAGATTTTACTCTTGCTTTTAACCATAGGCCCTTGCATTTAAAATAGATTAGTAACTTTTGTAAGAGAAAAAATAAGTGCTGTTCAACTTTTTGTTGCACCATCAATATAGAGCTTTAGGTCAAGAAAATGATAATTATGATGACACTGGAGTTTAAACTTTTCTAAAGATCCACATCAGAAGAAGTGGGGTGAGAATAGACTTATTAATAATTGAGTTTTTATGATTAAAAAATTTCATTAGAGAAAATGGGGGAATAAAGAATGAAAAATTATAAAAATCATTTTTATAGAATATATACATATATAGATGCTTTTTAAGTTCTTTTAGGGACATGGAAATTTTTCTCTGAAGCAAGCCAGGCCAGTTTCAGGAACTGGCTGAAAGTCATTCAGGTGGCGAAACACGATGACAGGGCTGTGGCTCTACAGTTGAAACAAGTGAGAAATAGTCAATAAATCGTTGGTAAATGACAGGGTAGGGCAGTGACATGGTAAAACCACATTTTTGAGAAGAATGAGTGTGTAGAGTGATTTTTACCTGACTCTGGATCATTTGGGCTAGATTCTTCTGAAATGTTCCACTGTTCTTGGTTACCCCCCACACACACACCTTGGTCTTCCCAGTGCTATGTTCAAAATTTGTAAAACAACCAATCATGTGTAACCGCACGAAAATGCAACCAATCATGTGTAACCACTCGAAAAATGCCTTCCTTTCCCCACCCCATGCTATAAAAGACCCCTTAGCCCGCCACTCAAGGTCAAAACTCTGCTCTTGAGAGAGCTCATGGTTTGACCTTGGCCAGCCAATTTCCCTAATAAAGCCTCTGCTGATTGCATCCAGGTATGGTTTCTTGTGATCTTTGGGTGGTCGTGATTCCCTGAGACTTGAGGAAGGGTGTCCCGAGTTTGGGGATCTTCAATATCATCTCAGAAAGTCATACATGACAGAGATTCAAAGAGTAGGCTGTCAGTAGAGCTAGCTTTCATGAATCCCAAAGCCACTTATATGACCAAATGGCCTTCAAGTAGATTTATGATAGCTTTGGATATAGGAAACTGGAGCCAGTGCAAGATTTGATCCAATGCAGGGGCTGCAACAAGAGATTTCCATATACAGTTGCAACTGTTGCAACTCTTTCCAGCAGGACAGCTTAGAAAGCAGTCTGTATTACAAAGGGGAATGTCAGGAAACAGCTTACCTTGCCATGATGGTATTGGATAGAAAACAAAGATTGGGTTTTTTGGTTTGGGTTTTTTGTTTGTTTGGTTTGGTTGTTGATTGTTTTTTAAGAATTCAGAACCACAGGCAGCTCTCAAGCAAGCCTGAATTCATTCTCTTTTTAGAGTGGTCTAAAAACCTTCAGCCAAAGGATTTTCTTTAACATGGCTTTGGTTTCTTTGTAGAGATGCCTTTCGGCTCCATATGCAGATACCTCCCACTTCCTCCCAGCCACAGTAACTTATAACAGAGAAAAGCCTGAGGCATGCTGTCTCTGAATGTCAAATGTTAAAGTATATAATTGATTAATTAAAATAACAATCTACCTCACCATACTAGGGGAACAGAGCCCTACATAGTATAAAAAGCTTTGGAATTAACTTACAGTAGATAAGAAAGAAGAACATAAAGGAGAAGTGGCCTTAAAAAAACAGTATTAAAAACACCCTCTATTCTAATAATAATACCATCATCCCAAATTATAATCAACCTGAAGTAGTCCAGGAGAAGGTCTAGAACAGTGGTCTTCAACCTTCCTGATGCTGTGACCCTTTAATACTTTTCCTCGTGCTGTGGTGATCCCCAACCATAAAATTATTTTTGTTGCTATTTCATAACTGTAATGCTGCTACTGTTATGAGTTGTTATGTAAATATCTGATATGCAAGCCCTATGAAAGGGCCATTCCACTTCCAAAGCTTCACAGCCCACAGGTTGAGAACCTCTGGTATAGGCGGGGTATAGGAATTATTAGGACAGATGGACAAGAACATTTTGAGCAAGACAGCACAACCACCAGAGCAAGCAGAAGAAGAGACAGTTGTCGTTCGAGGTCCTCACAAGGCCCCTCTCACATCTTACTTACATGTAATTATTAAAATGTAAGACTTAAGTTTGTTAACTTGCATTTGTGTGCCTGTTACCATGGTTCTTTCCCAGTATCCTTGAAGTGTTTTGTTTATGCACGCCTTGGATCTGTTCTGATAATTCAGTGCTAATCCCATTGCTGGGTCAGCATTAAGGGCAAACAATTGATTTTGGAAGCACTGTGCCAGTTAGTGAAAGCCCAGAAGCAAGATGGCATGTGCTGCATTGCACGAGTTGACTTCTTGGCTGCCACATCGTTCGCTCTCTCATTATGTGCTTGGAGCGAGTTGCCTGTTTTATGTGCATATTCTTGGCTAGGCTGGCACAGGTAAATGCCACCCAACTCTTCCTGTTCTCAGCCTGTATTTGCTGTTCAGGCAGCTGTGGGTTTTTCTGGCAGATTATAGTCCTTGTTTCTAAACTTTTAAAATGTGCAAGCGAATTTGTTCATGAATACACACCCATAGAATTATGCTTGGTGGATAATAAGTCCTTGAAAGTGGTTTTGAATGCATGCGTGTTTTGTGTAGAGAAGCAGTTCTTAACCCGTGGGTCATGACCCCTGTGGGAGGCAAATGATCTTTCACAGAGGTCGTATAAGACCATTAGAAAACACAGATATTTACATTACAGTTCACAACAGCAGCCAAAGTCTAATTATGAAGTAGCAACGAAATAGTTTTATTGTTAGAGGTCACCACAACATAAGCAACAGTGTTCAAGGGTCACAGCATTAGGAAGGTGAGAACCGCTGGTGTGGAGTGTAGCAAAAGCCTAGAAGGTAGAACTGGTACTGAGTCTTAGACTGGCCATAAGGTTGGTCAGCTCTTAGTGTCTTGAGCTGAAGTTGAAGGTGCTATGCTGGCCCATTCACTGTCAAGAAAAAGAAGATGAGGAATTAAAAACAGGCCCATTAGCTGGGCCAGGGGCCACAGGTAAGTCAGGGGCCACAGGCAACTACTGGAAGGTTGAAGAACCCATAGACTGCTGTTTCCAGCCATAATTGGGGAAACACTGTTAGCAGATGTGCAAAAAAATACCCTGGGCCATAAGATCTGTTTCTTCTCTAGGACTGACACAAGGACAGAGCCTGGCCAGACCTGGCCAGTTCCTAACACCCTGTAATTCTGTAATGTAAATATTAGGAGCGCCCCTCATGCTGCATATGCTTAAGTCAACTGTTAGCTGCATGCAGTTAGCATGAGCATCTTCGTAACCAGATGTGTGAAACGCACCTTTTAGGAAAATTGTCAGCCACAGTTTCGTTCTTATTTTCCTTGGCACTGCCTTTCCAGATGGCCTTTCCTGTTTCCCAGCCTACTACATCTAGGTGTCTCTAGTGTTTTGTTTTTTTTTAAGGTGGGGCTAATGGTTAGAGAAGTGGGTGAAATATAATATGTAAATGCTAGCCCTTTTCTGCACGTCTTTTAAGAAACGCAGTTAGTCACTTCAGAGGAAAGAGACCAGGAGCTGTTCACTTGTACCCTCCCCATGAATGCCAGTGAAGCAGAAGAGTAAAGTGTGTGTTAAGAGGCAGCCTGGGAGTTGGCTGGAACAATTAATCAGTCTTGTCATCTACAAATAATAGTTTAAATAACTTCCTCTTCTTGCTCACTTGACTGAAACAACCAATCAGATTCAAACTGTAGATAGCATCATCAGTCTTTCCAAAAATAGACTTGCTTCAATGTTTGTCTTTGTTATCTAGAACTCTAGGCTGTTTACTAGATTACTGGGCATTTGTGGTTTGGTTTGGTTTGGTTTGTTCTTTCACTAGTCACAAAGTAGGTGGGGGATAGATTTCTATAATAACAAAGTAACCATGTCTTTTATTCCATTAAAAGACAGTATGATATTATTTCATTATTTTATATTACAGTGCCTTCTAAAAAAGTAATTAATAGTAATCAAAGAAACTCTAGTATGTAGTATGCTAGTGGAATTACATGACTTATTATATTTGGAAGGTGAATAATAATTTCATACTCCTTGACTCTAATAATGATGGCTTGTATGCAAATGGCCATATCATCATGTACCTGAGCCTTGCATTCATCCAGTGTCATGGCAAGCAGGATGCTATCTGAGAGGATCGAGGGCTGGCCCATGTTTGCCTTGGTGCAGGAAGCCTTTTGTTTATGGGTTTGGTTATTAAGGAGAATCCACTGACTTTTGTTTAACAGCTTTTCTGCTGTGTTTGGGCAGCAGAGGAGATTCATATAAAGGAAAGAAAAACAATCAAAAAGAAATTTGGCCAAATTTGTAATATTTGACTTAATTGGGAATTTCATCTCCATTTTGTAACCTCAACCAAACCAACACGGCTTCTCTCTAGAGATTTCTTAAGTCTTGAGTGAGCCTCACAGAGGCAATGGCAGAGAACCACAGAACACCAGCAGAGACAGGCTGCAAAGTGAAGATGAGGCGTCCAGCAAGACAGGGAGGATTCAGAGAGGCCAGGCCATCGGCTGGAGATGCAACCTTCATAGGGAAAGATCACAAATCCTGGCAAGGCAGCAGGTGCTGGCTTCCTCCATTTGCAGAGTCCTGTGGGGTGACTTGATGGCTTGGCTTGGGGCATCCTTTGCCAGATGAAGTTAGAGACTTTTAGAACTGGGGATGTTTGGTGGTTTCTGAAGGACTGTGGCTGGTTTACTTCACACCTCCACATTGATAAGATAGAAAAGCTCTTCTTAGTCAGAGACTGAACGTCAGTCCTAGAGAAGATGAGAAAGCATGAATAAGTACTTTTCTGTGGAATGAAATTTGTGACCAGGATACCTACTGTCCTCCTAATCATAGATGATTTTACCCGGCCTCCATCAGTATCCTCAGCTTTGAGCCATGGCCTCTTCCTCCCTGCCTCGCTCTTTTCTTTCTCCCTCTGCCCTACCTAGTCCATCCTTTCTCTACGTTCACAGTGTAACTTGCTCTCAGAGATCCCCATCAAGGACCACTTACATTCTTAAAATGTTGAGTAAGAAATTTCCCCAAAAAAGAAAAATATACTTCACTTCCAGCATCTAGTGGCTTCAAAGAACACTGGGTAAATTGCATTTTCTAAGACTCAGTACTGTTGCTTTAGTCTATGTGGCTTATTTGGAGTTTTTGTTAATATAGTATATGCAGCTAGGGAACAAATGAGATTATTTAACCTGTCAGTTATGTGTCTTAAAATGAGAAAAGGTTAAAAAAAAACTATGAATATAGAAAATCAGAATTCTCATAATTTTGCTTGGAACTTACCCCACCTCACCCCACTCACCCCCCCCAAAAAAAAAAGAAAAGAAAAAATAAGAGAGAAAGAAAAACAAAGATCACCAGTGCCACATCCCAACTACATGCCTGGGGTACTTCAGTCCCTGCAAAGACTCCTCCCAGTTGCTTAGGACAAAGCATCAACATGAATCTTGTCCCTGAACATCACCTGCACCTTTAAACACCCCCGCAGAAAGAACAGTCTCCATTGATGAGTCACTGGGAGTCATCTTGTGTTGTGTGTTAAAGTAATCATGTACTAAAATAGTATCCAGTGACTCAAGTGATGGGCTACCCTTTGACCTTATCATGAATGTGAATTTGACGTGACTCCCTATATGTCTCTGCAGGCATATTCTACCAGGGCTGCCTTATATTTTAGAATCTGTGTTTTGCATTTCAAAGCGCGTATCATGTTGAATGTGGTGGTTCACACTTGTAATGCCAGCCCTCAGGTGGAGGTGAAAATAATATGAGTTCAAGACCACCAGCCTATGTGTGAAGACATCTGCCTGCCACCATAAATGTCTGGAGGTCAGAGGGCAGCCTCAGGTGTTGTGCTCGTCTTCCATCTTGTCTGAGACAGCGTCTCTTGTGGTTTCCCACTGCTGGGACCACAGATATGCACAACTGCAGCGACTTCATGCTCTACCCACTGAGCCATCTCCCAAGTCAAGAGAGCTTTGGTCTTCTCTCCCCTAACAGTTGAAAAAGTCAGTTCTGGTCCCTGTCATCCCATAGCCTATTTTATTCTATTTATCTATATACATCAATCAGGAGAGGTTTTTATTTTTTAATAATGTAATAGATACATATGAACTAATTCCTGCAAATTATTTCTACATTTTGTGTGGATGTGGTCCTAGGGTCCACTCTGAATCTGACTACTTGGTAATATATCAGCTTCACTGCCATCTGTCCCCTTCCTTGCTTACCACTTTTCTTCTTACTTCTTCCATCTCCATTCCATTCCAAGTCCTGGTAATAGCATCTTGGGTTATTCATTATCTGCCCTTAAAGAGTTGCCTCCAGATGTGCTTTATCTCTCGGTAGTAGGTAAGGTCCCCATCCATCTTACTTTTGTGTCCACTTGGCCTTATACTGTAAGAGTTTCTTTTCACAGTGAGACTGTTGAACCTGACATAAGGCTGAACAGCTGGAGCCTGCTGCCTTTCTCCTTTCATTCCTATGACACTATGCAGTCAAGTGTCTAAGCTCATATGGTGAGTACACTGTAGCACTGCCCTTCCAGAACGGGCATGCCAGTATAGAGGCTCACCAGCCCTGCTTGAGGGTGCTCATCTCCCCACATCTTTGTCAACATTCTGTGTGAGTGCAGTTTAGCCCGTCTTCATGATTTTACACTGATTCATATTTATCTGGTTATTGGAAGGTTGTTCATCATTTGATTTTACCTGATTAAGCCTCCCTTTTTACAGATTATCTGGTCCTGTCTTCTTCTCAGTTTTACATCCATCTCTTGGCCTGATCCCTGGAACATCTTATATATGCTGTACTCCTTCCTGTTTAAATCTTTGCTGTTGTTTTTTTTCCCTTTAAGTGACCTACCTGTCCATTCTGTTTGTCCTATCTATCTGTAAGCAGAAGTCATTATCATTTTACTTAATTTCTTTTAGCTTTCTGGAAAAAAAATACAATTTTGGATTTGCCTTGAGCTAGGAGCTGACAGTCGAAGTTATAAACATAGAACTCTTAGGGCAAGACCTGAGCGGTCCCCAGCCTGATCTCTGAAACAGGAAGAGGGTGAATGCGTTCCTTGAGAACTTTTAGGGGAAGCCTCACAATGGGACTCAGTGGTCTGTACAAGGTTCTTGACATTCATGGAGACTGTGCTGACAGGATCATTTCAAATGCTCTAATAAGTACAGATCAACCAATAATTAAATCTTTACCTATCCTTATTTTGGGGGAATGGGGAGCAATCCTGGGCCTTGAACATAGAACCATACATATATGAGACAATGATCTATGTCCCCAGAGCTTTTATTTTATTTTGGTTTTTGAGTTTCTTGGGGCTTTTTATTTGTTTGTTTATATTTTAGACACAAGTCTCATGGGCTGGCCTTGAACTTCTGTCTCAGCCTCCTGAGTAGCTGTGAATTAATGGTATGCACCACCATACCTATAGTTTTTAAAGGTGAACATCTTGTTAGTATAACAACAGTAACGACTGTACTTTTGTTACTGCAGCAAACCTTTACTAAACTCAGGTGTGTTGCTCTAAGAGTTGTACATTCGCTGCCTTACGCACTCTTATTCCAGCTTGGTGAGGCAGTTGTGACAGTCATGCTTTGGGGTTACCAAACACTGTTTGTGTATTCTTCATCCTGAGAATACAGAGCACTGTTCTGTCAGCCCTTGGAGTTGCCTGGGTAACATATGTAGCTGGTTAGTCAATGCTACAAGAGTAGTGTCAGCTGCTGCTTTCAAATTGCTTGTACTGAATTCTTTGGTGACTGTGGATCGTTTGCTCTCCCACTGAAGACAGCCTCCAGGACAGTCATTTTTGCACCATGAGCTTCTGCTGTACTAGAACACCAATGTGAGGAGGTGGATGAATTTATCATCTCAGCATCACCTAATCTAGCCTAAGAAGGTCTAATGGTTACCCCCAATTTACAGATGAAGAAGAAACAGAGATTAACTTGGGTCCCCTAATGAAAGCCCACCATCTTAGATTCAACCTGATTCTTCTTGAAGGGAAAAAAAACAAAAATGTATTCTTAAATTTAATATGAGTTAGACCCCATGCCCTTTATAATCTATGGATTGAAGTTAAGTAACATGGCAGTGAAGAATTATTGTCCTACCAGTATGCATGATGCATGCTGTATACAGCAGCCACTCTTGCTTGGGTTCTCTATGTGAACCATGCAAACATTTGAACTGAGTTATTGATAAAGTTGCCAGTAATAGCTAAGGAGGTACATCATACTCTCAGGAAGTTGGGATGCCACCCTGTGAGAATCAGCAGGAAGTAAAAAGCCAGAAGACTCTTAGAAGGAAGATTACACCTTCAGGGATGTGGGCTAATACTCTCACAGGGAGACTAATTCAGTTCCAGGCTATGAGAACCTTTGGTAATGGAGGGTAGCTGTATCATTTCTGAGCATTAGTCTTTCTTCTGAGTTCTTGAAGTCAGTGATGACAGTGAGTGTGACCCTGACTGGTGTGCTGAGTGTGGCCCTGATTGATGTGCTAAGCACTGCTAAAGCCCACCAGTATTCCACCTGCTCACTCTGATTCCTGCCTAGCCATGTGCCCTTTGGAATATTTTTCAGTCTAGATGAAGGGGCATCTTTTGGTCATCTTGCTTTCAGAGGTGCCATTAGTTTCTAACATGCACACATGTGTGCATGAGGCAATGCTGTTTTTTTTTTTTTATTCCACTCTTACCTAACTTACCCTGTGTAACTCTACCATTGTTCTTTACTCTTACGTTGCTATTTGACTGTGCTCTTGCAACACTCCATGATACTATGTACAGCTGTTACCACAACCACCCCCACTACCACTACCACTAGGATGGAGAGGGAAAGAACAGCAGCTGACCGTCCTTCAGTGCTTGCGGTGTGCCAAGTTCTGGCTTCAGTGACTTACACGTGGACCTCGTTTCAGCTCCATGTTGTTCCTGGGAAGTGGGTGCTGTGACTTCTCCCTGAGTGGCAGAACAGAGATTGAAGCACCTTTCGGATTCTAGATCTGAAGACTTAACCCTATATTCATATCTTCCCTGAGCACTTACAGATGAGATGGCTCAGAAAACAAAACCGACTCACTGTTAAAAGGCCCAGGAAAACTTGACTAAGAGAAATGCTTAAATCGGTGTGCTTGAACCAGGGTTCCTTTAGTATTGCTCCATGCTGTGACAACTACTCAGTACATTGGTTACACGAAGATCCTTGAAAAGAAAACTAAAGTAGGAGGATGTGTAAAAGACATAGATTTTCATGAAATTTCTAGTTATCTCCAGGGGATTTTAAGTTTGGTGGCTAAGGCTGTGAACCAGATCAAACTGCACTGTTCTTTCTTTAGCACGAATATCTCTTGCCTACTGCTAACGACTGGTAACGTCTCTGATTCAGGATGCTGGTTGCTGCTGGGTTTGGTTTTGTTGTTTTCTCTCTTCACAAATGGAAGGAAGGAAGAAAATGTGCTTTCCCTGAATACATCATCATTTCACGCAGAGTCTGAGAGAAGAGGGAGTATGTGTAGGCATATCCACATGGGATTTCACAAACCTGCCCAAATGGGCAGGGCCCAAGGTTGCCCAGTGGAGCCAGGGTTAAGTGGCAACTTGTAACCCAGCACACACAGCTGCTACCTTCCTAATGACCAGTTGCAGGCTGCATGCCTCTTTCCTGGTGAACTCTTGGTGCCTTTCTTCAGAGCAGCTGGAGGCGGGGCAGGTGCTTCTGGCTTCTGGCTCTAGCTCTGCCTTTGCAGGTGCTAGGTCTCAGCGTTTCATCTTGTCCTGCCTCCAGTAGCCCAGGGTGTACAGAGTAGCCAAGTTAGGTCCAAGGGGCCTTTAAAAGGACTGTGTTTTGATATACTTGGCCAGCTCAGTTGTCCACAACTGTCTCCTCCTGCACTTCAGAGATCCATTAGTGGCTAAAGTCTGGTAAGGTGGGTGTTTGTCTCCATAGCAGGAAGTCAACAGTCAGTGTTGCTCCCAGTCTCCTGATCATTCCTTCCAGTTGGGGTGGGGCCTGGTGATGATTGCCATGTTTACCTCTGAGGTAATGTTGTTTTCTGTAGTCACAGTGTTGGGTGGAGAAGGGCCTGATTACCAATAGTAATCTGCTAGGGTTGCTGGCCTGCAAGCTGGAGGTGGGAACCCTGCCAGTAACAGAGACTTTGGACTTCAGCACGATGTTGAAAGTCTCTCTAGAAGGTGCAGCCTGGGGACAAAGAGCCTGGGGATTGCAATAATTTTCAAGTTTCTAGACACTGAATTAGAAGCATTACCCACTGAGAGGAGAGACGGCCAGGCTAGCTGACATAAGGCAAGTGCTGGGTCTGTACTGCTGTCACATGGTTTATTCATTCATCCCATGTGTCCTCACTAAGCTGCTCTGCCACATACTTGGTCAGCCACATAGCACTCCTGACTCCCCACGGCTCTCCTGAACACACGTCCATCGGCATTTGGCCTGCTGTTAGGGTGTCTTGACACTGGGAAGATCCAAATCCAGTGGTTTTGGAATCCAGTCCAACCTTGGGGGCTGAAATCATTTTACCTGCAGTAGAGATTATAAGAAGGAGTCTTTTTACCTACTATTTTTTAGATAAAATTACTTAGTAAAATAATCTCAAACTATACAACCATATGTGTGTGTATGTGTAGACAGAGAGACAGACAGACAGTCAGACAGACAGACAGACAGACAGATCTTAGATTACAGAGGTCTTAAAGCAGAGGCTTTAACAAACACCTGGGTATATTCAGACCCTTACTGTCGTATCTAGAAGACGAACTCCATAAATGAGGCAACCCCTGGTCTCCCAGGAACTGTGGCTGTCAGTCCATCCAGCTCTTCAGTAGTTAACTTGTTGAACAAGGTTCCCTGGGCAGGGGTGACCTCCCTGGGCTGTCTCAGTACTTTCCCACCTTCTACTAATTAGATAGATAATATCTATTATGTACTAGAATAGAGTCCAGTTCTGTAGTGAACTGCAAAGAGAACATGTTTCTATCCTTGAGCTGTTCACAGTCTAGGGAGAGAGACTACTATAATATGATAAAAGGCAGCAGTTGGAAGTGCCATTTGACTTAGGAACCCAGCACACTCAAGAACCAGGAAGAACAGAACGCTGGTAACTTTCTTGTGTGCTGGGGATGGGAGTTCCCAGCAAGGTCTGATGATGGCTGAGCTGGGCAGTTAAAAAAGACCTTAGAAATTACCTTTCTATTACTTTGTTCACAGTAATAGTCATTGTCAAACTACATTTTATCTAGTGATAATCTTTACTTTGGCTTTTTAAAATTTATTTATTTTTATTCTTTAATCCTTTTTTTACAGTCCAGACTTCATCCCCACTCCCGGTCTGCCCCACTCCACTGCTCCCTATCTCACCCTTCCCCTCTTCAGGAGAATGCCCATGCCCCCACCTCACCAGGTTTCCCAACTTCCTGTGTCTCAAGTCTCTTGAGGATTAGGTGCATCTTCTCTGACAGAGTCCAGACCCAGAAGTCCCCTGCTGTATATGTGTTGGGGGCCTCAGATCAGCTGGTGTATGCTGCCTGGTTGATGGCTCAAGTGTCTGAAAGATCTCAGGGGTCGAGGTCAGTTGAGACTGCTGGTCTTCCAATGGGGCCACCCTCCTCCTCAGCTTCTTCCAGCTTTTCCCCAATTCAACCACAGGGCTCCCCAGCTTCCGTCCATTAGTTGGGTGCTAGTATCTGACTCTTTCAAGTACTTGTTGGGCCTCTCAGAGGGCAGACATACTAGGCTTCTGTCTGCAAGCACACCACAGCATCGGTAACAGTGTCAGGGCCCTGGTGCCTCCCCTTGAGCTGGATCCCAATTTGGGCCCGTCATGGACCTCCTTTCTCTCATGCTCTTCTCCATTTTTGTCCCTGCAGTTCCTTCAGACAGGAACAATTCTGGGTCAGAGCTTTTGCCAAAAAAACAAACAAAAAACCTTGAATTTGTTTTTTGAGAGTTTGCATGTGTTTTGATTATATTTTCCCCGTCCCTTCCCAACTCTTCCCAGATCCACACCTTTACCTACCCACCCAGAAATCTGTGTTCTTTTTTTTTTTTTTTTTTTTTTTTTTTTTTTTTTTTTCCTTTTAAAACACTTCAAGACCAACTTGTGCTGCCCAAATATTCTTGGGGTTGCTGGTCTACTATTCTAATGGTTGATTGAATCAGGATATATACTCCTAAAGAAACTTCCCCCCTCTCTTCCCCTTCCTCCCTCCCTTCCTCCCCCCTCTCTCTTTTTCAACCTCCCTTCCTCCCTCTCTCTCTCTCTCTCTTCCTCCCTCCCCCTACCTCTGTCTCTCAGAGACTAACAGTTGGGAGTGGCTCCTCAGCCAGGGGTGGAATTATTTGCTCAGTTCCCCTTTCCATGCTGGGATTTGGGCTGGCTCAGGCTGGCACAGGTCTTGTGTGTGCTGTTGTGACGACTGTGAGTTAGTATGGGCAGCTGCTCAGTGTGTCTGAAAGACAATGTTTCCTTGTAGTCTCCCACCACCTCTGGCTCTTCCACTCTCCCTACTCCCTCTTCTGCAGGATGCTGGAGCCTTGAGAGAGAGGGTGAGGTGTATGCGTTTCCCTTAGGGCTGAGCATTCTAAAATCTCATTCTCCATGTCAGGGCCAGTAGTATGTCTCTGCATTTAGTTACCATCTACTGCAAGTAGCACCTTCTCAGATGAAGGTTGAGAGAGACACTGTGTATGGATGATGA
This sequence comes from Arvicanthis niloticus, assembly GCF_011762505.2. NCBI lineage: Eukaryota > Metazoa > Chordata > Mammalia > Rodentia > Muridae > Arvicanthis > Arvicanthis niloticus. The sequence continues at coordinate 59,721,755 of NC_047668.1, read as the reverse complement.
TAAGTCAGATCGTTAGGAGTTGGTTTAACATTATGTCCATTTACCGAATAGTAGTGGGTCATCAAGTCTGCAACTAGTATTACGTATAGAGAGAAGAGGGTGGGAATGGGAGTAAATTGGATAAAATATGTTGTATAGAATTCTCAAAGAATAAATCAAGTACTATAAAATCAATTAATAATTACTAAAGAAGATTTTACAACCTGCCAAGTGGCAATGGTGCTGGCAAGAAATAAGAAACTCAAGAAAAGAGAAAGATGCCAAAAGTATTTTCTGCTTTGCTCTTGAGAAAGAGTGATGAAATGCAGGAGGAAAGAACAGCAGGAGCAGTTAAGCTCCTCCCACAGCTATGGCCTAGAAGCTCCTGGATTCCATGTTCTACCAGGCAGAAGCATACCAGCAAATCTTAATCCCTTAGGAGTGAATCTCCAAGAGGTCTAGGAAGGGTCAGAGGTGCTTCCCCAGTGTTACTTGTTAAAATAATCACATGTGTTATGAACTACAACAAAAATTTGAAACCAAGGAGCTAGAGAGAAGGTTCGGTGCCCAAGCATGAGAACCTAAGTTTGGATCCCTAACCATCACGGGATAAGATGAGTGCCCTAGCACTCATTCACTCACACAAACAATGGGTACATGTGTATGTGACACCCACATACAAAAAGAAAATTTGAGGGGTTGGAGGGGTGATTCCAGTTCAGAACATTTGCTGCTCCTCCAGAGGACACTAGTCTGGTTCCCAGCACTGGCATTGGACGGCTCACAACTGCCTGTAACTCCAGCTCTAGGAGAGCAGATGCCTTCACACACACACACACACACACACACACACACACACACACACACACACAAGAATAAATCTTTTTAAAAAATTGATACTGTGTTGTTAATTACCTCTCAGTTACTCAGGCAAATGACAGTGGTAAAGACAATTCAGGTATTTTAAATATGATAATGACAGTGGTAAAGACAATTCAAGTATTTTAATATGATTTCAAAGTGTAATCTGCTATCATTTATCCCTCCAGATCTTACATATACTGTTTTTGGATCAACATTAATAGTATATTCTCTGAGCAAATAGTAGCCAGAATCTTTATAGAAAAGACATAAAATTCCATCCCGATTTCATGTTGGTCACCAGAAAAGGTAATCATTAGGTAGGTTTTGGGAACTCTAAGAACTCACCAGTGTTTGCATTCAGTTGAGACTTAAAAGTAACTTTCAAGTAAGGAAGTCTTCAGGTGTACAGGAAGCACAGCATAAGTGATCCCAGTGTCTGGCCTGGTGACCCAAATTTGGTCACACTCACCATTCATCTCTTCTTCCTCTTTTCCTTTCCCTCCCCTCCTTTTCTCTTCCCTTTTCTCTGGGGTGGGAGGGCTTATGGCATATTAAAACCAACCACAAGCATCGTTACTTCACTTGAAATGTTTTCATACGGATCTTTAGAAAGTAAAGAATTTATGTGACTGTATAGCAAATACAAACCCAAGGTGAGAAGATCAAGTTCAAGGCCACCTGGGAGACATGGCAAGTTCCAAGTTAGCTTGGGCTTTGAGTGAGAGTTGCCCCCCCCCAACATATACACACCACTATCACACATGTTACATTACCTATACTTCTTTAATGCCATTTAAATACTGCCCTCTGGATTCTCCCATTTCTTTTTTTTTTCCCACAGTCCACGAAGGCTTTTTATTATGCTTTACATTTAAAAAAAGAACCAGGATTTTCCCTCCGGTCTTGCCTCTTCATGGTCCATGATGTCAGCAGAGGTTGTCAGTACAATGAAACCAAACTGGTGTGATGGGAACAGATTGTTCTGCCATTTTTCTAGGTCTTTGAAATGAACATCAAATCTAGGGCTTATAACTCTACACTTGTTCAACCTGCCTGTGAGGTTCACAACTATCCTTCCTCTGTGATCATCAATGATCTCCAGTTTACCAATGTAAACCATGCTTCATCATCACAGCTAAGAACCAAACGATGACTTTAGAACACGGCCTGATGAGGACCTGGCATTTGCCTTGCTTTTTGGCATTATTGATGCTCTTGAGAGCATCCGCCAGAACATTCATTTGCACCATGGTGATGGTGAGGGAAGATGGCAGATAGCGATTCTCCTATTTCTTTTCATGGTTGGTTTGTTCAAGCTAGCACTTATTCTATAGCAGTTGCTTGTTTCTTCCCATGGTCTCTTAATAAAGAATCATCTTATTTTTTTTGCCCTATAAAATTGATCTAATGAAGAAACCAGGCCAGTGTTCTTGTAGAATGTCCCTTGTTCTGGAGGTATCGGTAGTATTGGACTTATTTATGTCTCTGTCTTCTTGTATTTCTTCCAAAGTGGCATAGCTTGAGGGTTTTTTTAAAAAACTTTTTATTAGCACATAATAGCTGTATGCATAATGGGTTTAGTGGAGCCATTCTCATCCATGTCTGTGATGCTTTCCCAAGCCCATTGTCCTTTCTTGTTCCTGCTCCTGCTGCTCTCCTTCCTCTCCTCAGCCAGTCTCCTTTCTACCTACCTGCTGTGCTCTAGCTTGTGTCGAGTTGACAAAAACCTAGGTAACACAGTACCTTAGGACAGTGTTCCTAGGCCAGAAATGTCCACAATTATGATTAAGATGAGAGACACTTGAACCCAAAGTAATCAGAGTAGTAGCAGTAGCAGTAGTAGACACTAGAGACATGAATCACTACGGAGCTGTGATGGTGCCCAGAATCCTTTAATAGATTCTCCACTAAATTTATTTTTATTTAATTGCTCTTTTGAAAGAATTTATTTCTGTCACTTTCTCAATGAAAATTTACAGGATTTCTGCCATTTATGGGTTTTTCAAACATTTTGAGGCATTAGCCCCAGAATCTAACCTCATTTACAACATTTTTTTTTTCTAAGAGCAAATGCTTTTCCCAAAGTCCTCCCAAGCAGGCTTTCTCAAGGGACCTCCCCTAAGGGTAAATTGGATACTCCCTGTACTAAATGTTCCAACCTTCGAAAGCTGCAGTCCTTGCAGGTGTGCTGGAGAACCAAACCAGCCTGCAAATACAGCAATGGATCTTCTCCTTGGAAAGGAAGCATCTAATTAGAGTTGCCATGGCAACTCTGTTTTTCTCCAGTATAACAGGCCTGTCGATATAAAGTTCAGGCTGATGGAACATGTTTTTATGTTAGTGGCAGAGGCTATCATCCAGTAGCTTAGAGGGTCGGCACCACTTCCTCATAGCTCTTTTACCAACCCATTCTCAAGACTTATTAAGCACTTGTTCTGTGGAGAGCTTATATAAGTCCATGAATATCCATAGTAAGAAACAACACTAAACTCTCTCATAGATAGAACATTGCACTTCCTGTTCCCTCTGCCAGGAAGTCTTTCTCCTGATATTTATATAGTTGAATCCACATTATCAATAAGGTATCAGTTCACATGCACTTCCTCAGAGGTGCCTTTCCTGATTGCCTTAAAAGTAACTATTTCCATCTTGGACATGTGTGGGCCATACACTTTGACATTGTGGTTATTAGTTTTGTAATTTTATTACAGTATTATCTCTTATTAGAATATAAATTATATGAGAGCAAAACCTTGACTTGCTTACCACCAGATTTGTTAACATTTATTGACTGAATCAATGAGCAGACTGATAGCATTTTATGGTGGTCAAGAAAGGATTCATGGCCAGGCCCTTTGACATAGGCCTGACTGAGATCTTGGCTACTCAGGAGGCTGAAGTAGGAGGATTTCAAGTTCAGAGTCTGGACTACAGAATGAGTCTAAGCCCAGCCCCAGCAAATCAGTAAGATCCTGTCTCAAAATAAAAAGTAAAGGGGGACTGGAGATACAGCATAGTGGTAATGTTCTTCTCTGGTATGCACATAGTCCTAGGTTGACAGATATCCAGTGCTGCAAAATAGAGAGAGGAGGAAGAAGATGAAGGCTTCATGCCTGAGCACCTATGTATGTGTCTTTTCCATATATGGAAAATATATAAATATATATCATACTGGCCAGAGGCATGTTATGTGTGAAGAATAATTGATGTAATAGGTGGTAGTGATCATATCAACAGTTGAGCAAGAGCACTTTTGAGCATCCCTGGTGGTAGGGATAGTTCCAGCTGGAAAGGAGCGTGAAGGGGGCTGAACAGGTGGATTCAGAATGTGCAGGAAGCAGTGTAAGTTTTCTATGGGGTGGTGTTGTTGTTGAAACAAGGTCTTGTGTAGCCCAAGTTGACCTTGAACCTATGATTGTCCTGCCTCAGGCTTCTGAGTATTAGTATTAAGCACTATCATATTTGGCTAGCTGGAAGCTGTTCTAGATTAAAGAATATAAACAGTCAGCCTAAAATTTAAAAACAAACAAACAAACAAAACAAAACCCAGAAAGTCTTAACTTGCTGAAACAGTTTGCAGTTTAGATGAGCATAGCTGTGGCCAGTCAAGGGTGAAGAGTGTGGCTGACGGGATGAGGGTGGGGCCGAGTGTGTTGGGTAACAGATAGACTGGAGTCCCTTAGACTGCAATATTTTATCATTGCTTTCCTTTTGGCCAAACAGGTTTTTCCCCCCTTCCCCCTTCCCTTCTCCCTCTTGCTCCAGCCCCGCTTGCTCCGACCCAAAAGTTTTTTATTTATTTATTATATGTAAGACACTATAGCTGTCTTCAGACACCCACCCCATAAGAGGGATTCAGATCTCATTACGGATGGTCATGAGCCACCATGTGGTTGCTGGGATTTGAACTCATGACCTCCGGAAGAACAGTCAGTGCTCTTAACTGCTGAGCCATCTCAGCCCCAAACAGGGTTTTAAAAAATTAATTGGAAATATGTTTTCTAAGAATTTGGCAATAAAATAAACTTATATTAGTTTTTTGTTAATTTTTCTTTTTCTTGTAGGGGAAACAGAAAACCACAGATGTATTAAAAACCCATGCTAATAATAATAAATGACGTTATAAAACAGTGTAAGGAACTTGCTAAACACCTTACCTGATTCTGCCATTTTTCACAGTAACACTAGGAGGCATATTGTTGTTCCCATTTTACTGATGAGGAAGATCAGGTTTAGGAAAATCCTAAAACTACTTGTTCCAAGCTTGGTATAGTAAGTGGCCCAAAAAAAAAAAGATTTTAAATCCAAGCACAGAGTTCAACTCTAAAACAAGGACTGTTCACTGCCTCATTTTTTCTGGCTCAGTCATGTTTAAGTTTTGAGAAAGATTTTACTTCATACCATGTTAACCTCTCTTTAAGTTTGGGTGTTGATTTTCTTACTAACAGGTACTTGTTCAATCTGTGGGTACTTATTGCTTGCCTACTATATAAGAAGTCTTCTGGCATGACATTGATTGAAAGACACATCTGTTATATTACATTGAGAGAAGAGTCAGCTCATTGAACCTAGATGTGTTCTCAGAATCCACTGAACTTGCCTAAAATTCTCTATGTGACAGTGCACCTGCTATAAGCTAAGAATTAAAGAAATAATTTACAGAACTTTCATGTTGATATTCGAAGTTAAAAGGCTAGAATGTACCTACAGACTTTAGGTGTCTATATTCTGCCACGTTTGCCTAATTTCCTCTGTGCATTATATTTGCATAGTACACTAGGATTTCCTCGAGCAATCTGGGAGTAAGTTGGGGAATGGTCCACTTCCCCTGTAGAAGGCTCCAGGCTGTACTTCCTCGGAGCATGAACGTTCTCTTACATGCTGCTGTGTGGTTATCAAAAGGAATTGAGTCATTGATGCGGAATGATTATCTGATCTGCAATCCACATTCTCATTTTGTCGGTTAGTTTCATAGCTTCCCTTTTGCTGTGTTTGCCCCTGATTCAGGACCCAGTCCAGTATCACACATTATCATAGATTGTCACATCTCCCTATTTTTTTCTCTGTCTGGAACAGTTGCTACACCTCTATCTTTCTTGACTTTGAGGTTTTCAAAGATCATAAGCCAGCTGTTTTGCTCCTTCACTTGACTTCATTTGATACCTTCTCATGAGTAGATTTGTTTTAGAACAGATGTGATGCTGTACTCTGAATGCCTTCTTGTTAAAGGCACGTGATGCCAGGCTATCCCTGCTGAGACAGTGTTGTCTTCTGCCACTGCCCATGAAGTGCCCTCACTCTGACATTGTCTATTAGAGATTTGTGTGGAAATATGCTGACACTAGCAACATCCTTGCCACACTTTTACCCACCAGTGTCAGCATCCATTAAGATATTTCGAATGTCATCTTTTCATTCTCATTTATTAACTGGCAGTTTTACTCTAAAGGACTTTCTTCATTTATTTATTTCCCAACAAATGTATTAGAAAAAATACACCACTTTTTGACTCAATGGAACATGAGCTGTTTCTAACATTACTTATTTTGTTGGTTGAAGACAGATAACCTCCATTATCATGCTTTCTCCCAAAAGTTGTGTTTGGAGTGCTGCATTAAATTTTTATGGCTGTTCTAACAAGTTGCCAACCATCTATTAGCTCAAAATAACACAGATTTATTGTCTTAGAGTTCTAAAGTTCAAGGCCTGGTTGAATCTCTAGGGACTAATCACAAGGTGCCCTGGAGCTGCATTACTTCCTGGAGGCTGAGGTAGACAATCGCCCTACCCCTATTCAGGCTGCTGGGAGAACTTAGGCTCTTTCTGTTACAAGACTACTATCAGTCACCTAACTAGAAGTTAGTTGGAGTTCTAGAGCCTTCCACCTTCTATCTAGCACATCCCTTGTTCAAGGTCAAGAGTAACCGGTTGGTACAGTTCCAGATCTTTCCTAACTCCTCAACCACATCTCCCCTCCTCACTCTTCTGCTTTCTCTTCTCCTTTTAAAGATTCCCATGATTAAATTATGCCAACCACATATTCCAGGGTAATATCTTATGTCAAGTCTTTAATGTTTTAAATTTAGTTTCGTTTTTGAGACAAGGTCTCACTGTGTTGCTCTATATGACTTGGAACTCATTCAACCTCACAGAGCACTACCTGTCTTCGCACTCTTGAGTGCTGTGATGAAAGGCATGCACCACCCTGCCAGGCTAAGGTCTTTAACTTGTATCATCTCTCAACCAGAATCCTTTTCACAATAGAAGGTGGTTGTCTTAGTATTTCTATAGCTGTGAGAAAACACTATGACCAAAAGAAATTTGGAGAGGAAAGGGTTTATGTGAGGTTACAATATCACAGCATAGTCCATCAGTGAGGGAACCTGGAGGCAAGAGCTGATGCAGACACCATGGAAAGTTGCTGCTTACTGGCTTGCTCCTCATGGCTTGCTCATCCTGCTTTCTTATAGCACTCAGGGCCACCAGCCCAAGAATGGCACCACCCATAATTGGCTGAGCCTTTAATCACTAATTAAGAATATGCCATACAGATTTGCCTACAGCCCTGAATTATGGAGGCATTTTCTCAACTGAGGTTCCCGCCTCTCTGATGACCCTAGCTTGCATCAAGTTGACACAAAACCAGCCAGCACAGTGATATATTCACAATTTCTGATGTCAGAGCAGGGACATTTTTGGGGAAACTTCCTACCTACCACAAATGACTACCCCAATCAAAGCTTGGGCCAGACACTCTCAAGTTCTTTGGAGAAAACATCAGGCTTGAAAACCTGAAAGTCTGGATCTCCAGAACCCAGGCACATCCTAAGTGGGCACACCAGCCAATGCTTACAGCATTCTGAAAGCAGACACAGAGGATCCCTGAGCAAGCTTGCCATATCTGCAAGCCTAGTTTCACCTGAACTCTCTGCCTCAATAATAATGGGGAGAGTGATTAAGGTAGGTTGTCAGCCTCCTCAGGTGGACACATATACATGTACACCCACACACATGTAAACGCACAGACATAAATATTAAAAAAGACAGATCATAAAGACACTGTTTGCTGAGGTACTTTTTTAGTTCAGTTGAAAGGAGGAGGCTTGTAGAGAAGGAGTGCAGAAGAGTCTAGAGGGTAACAGAGCCTCAGCCACAGTGCTTGAACAGTCAAGAAAACCTGAGATGCTAAGTAAACATCAGGGGTCTGCTGCTAACATATCCCTGATGCAGAGTCAAACTAATACTGCAGCCATGCAGGACTTCAGGGAAAGCCACGCAGGATGGAGTGGCAGCTCAGTGATCCTCCTGTGCTCTTAGCCCTCAGCCTTTCTCAGTACTGTGCCTGCTCTACAGCATGCCTACATGGCCAGGGAGTCGCTTTCTACATCCTTTGCTGGAAACATTTTCCCACTCTTCTTAGGCTTTCCTAAGTAGTGTACAGTCTTGCTCTGTGAATCCAAGTATCAGCAGCATCTTACCATCCTGTTCTGTCCACTGCTTTAAACTAGAAGAGGATGCTCAAATTCAGAGAGAGTGGAGAACCAGTTGATTCCACCCTGTTACAGGGAAGAGTGATTCTTAGCCCAGCTGCAATGTAGGGAATGTGTGCATTCAGGAACTGGAATCAGTTGGTCTGGTTCAAAGTGATGCTCATAGTTACTGTAGTTCCTTTGAGTCATTTACTTAATATGCCAACCTCACAGAGCTTTTATAATGATTAAATCAAGACAATAAGCTCTTGATCCATGAAAGTATTTACAGGCAGTAGTTGTTGCTTCTGTTCTTCTAGACATAGATTTCAGACCAATAGTCTACAAGTCCACACTCCTTGGGAGAAAAACGTGACTCAACTCTTGAAAATGCCCCATGCCTCCACAAACAGAGGTGGTATATACCTTTGTATATTTCCAGTGTCGCCAGTGAACAAGACTAAGGTAAAATGTAATCCTGGGTCCTGCCACAGTTCCCTTCCTGTGGAAGTCACTACATAAGATGAGTCCTTGGATGGCTAAGCAAAAATTAGAGTAAAAGCTCCCTGTCCATTTGGAGTTCCTCCATTAGTATAGAGCTCCTGCACAGACAGACAGGCACTGCTGGACAGTTTCTTCACTTTGGGCCTTGGCGTCTTTCCAGTCATGGGGGTCCTGCTGATCCACAACTGTAACCTTCTGCCTGCTCCTGCTTTTTAACCCAGTAGTACCTCTCTTCATCGATACAATGGAGCCTCTCAAATCTCAGACCCCATGAAAGGTCAGAGGGCAAACACAGTTTATGGAGAAAGAAGCACATAGACTTAGTGTTTTTGCAATAATTCTGTTAAATCAGCTTGGTGTATTTCCAATTAACTTTTTTGTTCCTATAATTTAGTCACAAAAATACATGCTGTATTACATATGATCTTACAATTTGTTGTGTTCCCTTAATAACATTATCCTGGCCATTGTTCTCAAGCAGAATCTGTAGGTCACTCTCATCTATTCTCTCTGGTGGCTCTATAGTCCCCCAGTGGAAGATTGTGATAGATTTAGCTCCTCCATCCACAGATCTGAACTGTTGTTTACATGCCTCCTCTAGTGAATCTATCGGGTTTTTTCCCCTTCAATCCACTGCCTTCCAGGGATGCTTAGGTCACTCGGATATACTCTGCCAAATAGATTTGTTATAGGTTCAGTCTGCTCAGGCAATGAACACACCTACAACTTAATAGTTTGAGGGCATAACATGAAGAAACATCTAGAATGTGACTTGCCCTGAGCTAGTGCTGTGCATCTATAGTGGATATAGTGGATACATCTATATCCACTAAAAAATGCTGAGAAGTGGAAGTTGTGATATGAGCCTGGGGTCTTGCCTGATTGGCTGAAAGCTCTGTGGCAGACTGAATAAAACGATGCTTAGAGACATCAGGTACCCCAGACATTGTGGATGTCCCCTGCCTCCCTTTGTGACTGTGTCTGCACTGAGATCTGTGGTTTTGGAGAATACCAGGACTGCTGAGAGTTAAAAGAGTGTGTTGAACTGAAGTGCTCCATTCTGTGTGTCCTTCCATGGGAGTCTGGGTGGCATCACTCCATGCCCACTGCTACCACGGATGTACTGTTTATGCATTTACCTCATAACAGAAACGAGACACAAGAGTCAGCTCAGCTGTAAGAATGCACATTTCCTGCTATGCTGTGACATTGCTCCATTAGTAAATTTTGAGTGTTTTGGTTTTAAATGCTTAAGAAAACAATAGTAATCAAAAATCTCAAGCAATCAAGAAAATAGTTTTGAAAAAAAGGTCACTGTACCAACCTCAATAATAGTTGGTCAGTGAAACTGGCCTTGGTGTACATTACCAGAATCCATTCCCTTCTTAACTAAGCCTTTCTTCCTCTGTTTTGTCCAAAGCTGTTGACAAGAAAGAATGAAAGGAAGGAAAGAAGAGAGGGAGGGAAAGAGGGACAGAGAAAAGGAGGAGATAAACGCATTCTTCTGAGTATCGGGTCTACAAGCCCAGTTCTCCTAGACAGTAGAGTCCCCTGCAGTTCTACCTCAGACATGTCCAGGAGCCTTGCCTGAGGATGGTGAGGCCATTACTACTGTCATGGCTGTTTTTAGTTACCTACTTCAGAGAATTGAATAAAACGTGTTTAAAATGGTGGAATTTTAAAATTAAAGATGAGAAATAAGTTCTGCTTTTCCAAAGCAGCTCCTCAGTTTTGTGTAGATGGCTGCTAATGGACTGAGCCCCACTGTTGTGTTAGGAAGTGAACCAACCATCTTCTGAGATTAAAACACCAGTGACAGGAACCCATGGAATGCATCTTCTGGGACTGAGTGCTGACTACATTTGGCATCCTCAGTCCACTTCGAGTCCCAACTGTCCCCTTTCATCATCTTTTATCCTCAACTTCCTCTCTGCAACCTGCTCCCAAGTGTAAGTGTCTCCTTCTACTTACCATGGGGCCTCAGGAGGATGATAGTTCTCGGTGGAGAGGTGGGGAAGTGGGTCTGCCACCATCCTGGCAGTATGACATTGGGCAGTATGACAGCATCCTATACTCTGTCACTTACAGGCATTTGTTTGATAGCTACAAGCATCTCGGTGGCAGAATGTAGGAGAAGGCTCCTGAGCAAGCACTACCTGCAGCCCTGGTACTCTGGCCGTCCTCCTTCCCTTCAGCATTGTTCAGCTCTTGGACATGGTCATGGTCTGATCCACTGGGCAGCTACCAGGAGTTGTGGACAGGAAGAGTAAGGGGCTTGAAATAGGGGCAGGAAAGTTAATGGGCAAATAAAATTACATGGGTGATTCAGGTCTTGAAAGTAGATCAGGATATGCTAACATCCCCCAAATTGGGAGAACACCAATTGCTTGTTAACTGAGAAGACTAGATAGACACCTTCTCCTTCTGTGTGCCTGACAGTGTTCCTCGTGCTGGAGTGACCCATTGGACAGTTGGTCCTATGGGTCCGCAACAGAACTAGCTATGAGATTTGTCTCCTCCAGCTCCAAGAGAATTTCTAAAAGACATTAATATTACCTGTGTGTGCTAATGCTGGGACAGAAAGAAGTAGAGACTCACTGCCTGGTACTACAGACAGCTTATACATACTAAAGATGATGTTCAAGAAAAGCTAATTCCAACATTAGCCAAAACTGCATGTAAGCCAAACCAAAACAACAGCAAAAATACCGACATTCATTTATGAACCGCTTAATTGCCCGCGTTAGTCACAAAGATCAAATCACTGCAAATGCTCTAAGCGCTGCTTTCCATGATGATGAGCACGGGCCAGCTGTCATTAAACATCAGCCCCAGCACTGTGTCCTAAAGACACCAAATGTGGCTTCTAAACATCCCAGTTGGGATTGTGGCATCTTATGTTAGTGCCCAGATGCTCTACTAATTGGGCACATGTTTTTAGTTAACTAGCAAAAAGTCAGTTGATACAGGCCCATTTGTGATAACTACAGATTCTCACATGTTGTAAGGGTCCCAGAGCCAGACCTGCACTGCTGCTAGCAACATAGATGTAGCCAGTTTGGGTTAGTTTGGTTTCCTATCAGAGCCTAGATAGAACTCAGAGCCTTGTTCATATTAGATAGGGAAGTATCCTCCCACTGATCTGGGTCCCCAGCAGTGTCTAAAATGTTTGCAAGCAAATTACTTCTGTACTGTTCTTTTGTTTATTGAATTTAAGACTTACACTTCTAATGCATGATATTTCTCTAGAGACAGGTTAGAAGTAAGTGGGACTCTAGCTTAGTGGTAGACTGTCTACTCAGGACAAGTGATAGTTTGTTAATTAAAAACATGAACCAATGACTTCAGGCACAAGCATCAATAAATAAGTAAAGAAGAAACATGCCTGAGGATGTCAGGACACTGCTGTGGGCTTCTGTGGATAACCCAGAGCTCCACAAACTTTGAAGGTTTGGCTGGAATGCCAGAGGGAAACAAACAGTCGCATGCTAAGTACAATGCCAGCCTCAAGTTAACAGTAAGACCAACATTTTGTTGCTTCATTTTCCTATAAAGTTCTGGGTTGCTGATTGAAGCAGAATTCCAATGCTTTGACACACCACCACATTGTTAAGATAGAGAGGATCTGATTATGGGAGAACAAGCCCCCAAATGGTCATTTCTCACAACACACACACACACCTAAAGTCTCCCTTGCTTGCTTCTCAAGGTAGTGTGTGGTTGCATTCCTTCATTTGATGTGGTTCATCCTTTGGTGCCAAACAGGGCAGTGTGGGAAAATGATGACGCAGCAGAAAACCAGGGTGGCAGTGACCTGCTTAGTAACAAGAGAAATAAAACAGATCTTAGGAATCGAGACCAAAAATACCTGCTTCTCCACACAGTAAGGAGAAAGAAACACGGAGTTTTTCTGTGATAGAAAAAGACTAGGCTCTGCCGGCAGCTGGCGCCTTGTAGACCAAGCAAAAGCAAGGCAGGAGAGCCACAGGCTGGTTGGGGTAGGTGAGAAGGCAGCTGCCTGAGAAAGGGCGTGGGTTCCTTAGATCAAGGGTGTGGGGTGCCAGGGAAGAGAGAAGAGGAGGCAAGGCTGCCTTCCCGCCTAGGCACAGAACACACTTGCAACATTTTCTCATTTCAACACTATGCAGTGTTGGAGGCGAGGCCTAAAGAAGCGTCACAGTTTAAAAGAAGCAAAAGATGTCCACGCAGGAGCGGGTTCTATTTATTTACAACTTGAAGGCTGGACAGTTTTGCTATTGTGTGGTTTGTGACTACCCAAAGTGACATTTTTTGAGTTTTAAAATTATCTCTTTTTGCGCTGAGAAAAGAGCATATATGATTCATCTTAATATTGCTGAGGCTCAGTCAGCAGCTAACAGCTAGTATTTTGGGTGGGAAGCAGGCTTCTGTAGGCAGCTTTTTCACCTAACATAGAAGTAAAAAACACCAGAATATGCCTCAAGCTTCGTTCGGAATCATATAAATAGCTCGCTCTTGCACAGTTACAATCTAATGCCATCGTAAGCACTCCCACGGTTCATGAACTGCCTCATGTGCACTTCACCCATGCCCAGAGAAGTTGGTAGAGGGATGACAGTAACTATGCCAGTGGAGTTCCAGGGACACCTGACAAAGGGGCCGGCTTTGTTTCTGCTGACATCCTCATCTTGTGCTTTTGTCTGTGTTTCTTCCTGAATATTTCCATTTGTCATCCTCTGTAGAGCCCTCAAGTCATTCTGAGTCAAGAGACAAGCTATGGCCCCTGGGCAGATCCAGCCAATGGCTTGTTCCGTGTCGCCCACCAGTTCTGAATAATCTTTGCATTTTTCATGGTTAGAAAAGCATTTAGAGAATGATGTTTCATAACTTGTAAAAACCGTATGGAATTCAAATTTCTGTAGCCATAAATAAAATTGTGTTGGAACATGGCCATGCACATTCATTTACACATCTTCTAAAGCAGCAAAAGCAATATTTATTAACTGACTCTTATCAAAAATGTTTGCTGACCCCAACACCCCTAAAATCTTCCTTTCCATAGTAACTATTTGAGGAAAAGAATACAGATGTTTATAGACTTCAAATGTTTATTTGGGAAATTCAACATTGTCATTTGACTTCCACACAGGTAGAGTGCCCTGTATCTGAAATGTTTGTGACCAGAGTGTTTCAGGGTTTTTTTCACATTTTAGAATGTTTTCATATGCATAAAGGTCTATATTTGAGATAGGATGCAAGTCTTAACAGGAAAAGTATTTCTATTTCATATGTACCATATACACAGAGCCTGAAATTAGTCTCATATAATAGTTTTAGTGTACCTACAGGTTTGTGTCTGTGTGATATGTATATGTGTCTATGTGTGTGTGTGTCCATGCACACTTATGTGTATGTATAACCTATGCATGATAAGAAGCCAAGAGAGAATGTCAGCCTTAATCTCTTGAAACAGGGTCTCTGACTCTACCTGGGTCTAGACTGGTGGCCAGCAAGCCTCCATGATCCTCCTGTCTCTTTCCCCCACAGCACCTGGGCTGAACATGTGCAGCCATACCTAGTCTTTATATGAGAGCTGGAGACTTAAACTAGGGTTTTCATGCTTACCCAGTAAGCACTCATAACCCACTGACCTATCTCCCCAGTCCTGTGCCTATATTTTAACTATAACCTGTCATGTAAGATTGGGTATGGAATTTTCCACTGGGGTATCAGTTGACACTTAAAAAGCTTTCAGTTTTGCAACATTTTGGATTTCAGTCTTTCAGATTAAGGATATTCCATTTGTACTACAAATATTTATTGGAAACCCAATGCAGTTTGCCATTATTTGGGGGGGGGGGGGTTACACACCTAAACAAAATCAGCCAAGTTCCCCATTCTGGAAAAGTTTGCCTTATAATAACTGATGGTCAGGAAAGTCAATGACAAACTACAGAAGGCCTGCCAGAGGTACAGGCCTCAGGAAGGAGCAGGGCAGAAAAGACTACAACCAGAGATGGACATGACTCTGTTCAGAGGCCTTACTGACAAGACCAAGTTGGGGTAAAACCCCAAAAATGGCTGGGAAGAGAACAGTGAAGCAGTCCCAGACAGGCAGTGAGCCAGGTGGGTTATGGTGGGAACTTGGTCTCAGCTCCTTGAACATGGGCTATAAGAAGAGAGACAGAGTAGGGTTTGCTGTGAACAGTTTGTTTGAAGTCTATTATCTAGGTCCTGACTATAGTACAAGTCTGATCTAGAGTTTTCATTTTGGAAGATCTCAGTATAAAAGGAAAAGTACTTAAGTATTAAGGTTGTTTGAGATTCATTCTAAAAGCCCTGACTTCTTTATCTCTGTGATCTTTCTGTCTGTCTGTCTCTGTCTCTCTCTGTGTCTTTCTCTGTGGGGTGTCTGTGTGTGTGTCTGTGTGTGTGTGTGTGTGTGTGTGTGTGTGTGAACATAGCTTTTCTCAACCTCAGATTTTGTTTCTAATTTGCCATCTATAGGCATCTGGATCTATCGTCGTTGTCCTTGCTTCCTCTCTAGGCACAGCCTGGCTAATCTGAAATTAGAGTTATGCACCGACCTCAGTGGGACAGAAAGCTATTAAATATGGCTACAATGAATTTCTTGCTTTTGATCTATAATTTTACCTTGTTGGTTGGGTTGATTTTTGTTTGTTTGCTGTATATGCGTCTGGTACCCTGGAGTATGTTGTGTACCCTCTTCATTCAGGTGACCATGGGGGTAGAAGAGGGTGAAGAGCTAGAACTGGAATTACAGGTGGTTGTGAGCAGTCCCATGTGGCTTCTGAGAACCAAACCTGACAGTGTTTTTAACTGCCAAGACAGTTCTGGAGCCCCCTCTGCCTTGTTTTTGGTGGTATTTGTTTGGCTTTGGCTTTGGTTTGAGTTTGAGGGGCAGAGTCTCATAATGTGGTTTGGGCCGGCCTGAGACTTACTGTGTAATCCAGTCTGACTGGAAGCAGTTCCTTTCAGACACTCCTGATTTTTCTGGGATGGGAGGCAGATTTGCTCACCCTTTCCTCTGCCTGTGTCCAGTGACTGTGTACATGGTCAGAGTGAAGAACACCAGCTGCAGCAGGTGTGTGCTGCCCCGCCTGAGCAGGCTGGTAAAGTGTCAGTGCCCAGACCCCATCTCAGACGTGCTGGACCTAATGCATTCATTGCCTGTGCTAGGGTGGGGCCTGGGTTTGTAAATCTTTAACAAGCTCCCTACACTATTCTTAAACAAACACGGAAACTACTAGTGCATAGAAACTTTGCAAACCCAGTTTTGTTTCCAGTTTGGGTAGATTCTCTCCACTTCCAGTCCCAGGCTTCTCCTCTGCTGCTGTCTCAGCCCTTACCTACTGCATCAAGCCCATGTGAGGAACCAAGCAGCGAGCAGCGTGGAAATGAGTTAGTGTGTGAAGAGCAACAGTTCCTATGCTAATCTCATTTTCTGGTGTGTTTTCACTTTTCTATGGAAGCCAGGCTCCAGGTGTCTCCACACTAGTGCGTGCAGGGGTGGGCAGGGCATGTGCATGTGCACGCCATTCCTGTGGAGGAGCCTTTGGCAAGCACAACTAAACAGGAAGAAAGCACATACCTCTCCTTTGAGGCAAAGGTTACCACTTACTCTCTGCATCTGCCTTTGGATGCCCTTAAAAACTATAGGTTTTTGTGAGGTGCCAAGTTGGAAAAGATAAATTGGGCTTGAGTAACTATTGAATGCATTGATTTTTTTTCCAATAAAAATGTTTCAGAGGTAATTCATAGGAAAAGGAACCTGGCCCCACACAGTGGAAGAACATTAAGCAATTCTGGAACAAGTCAGATTTGTAAATTTATATCAAAATAATGGTAAATTCACTCATACCTGACTAGTAGTATTTGAAAGTAGTTTTATATGAAAACATTGTGATGAAATTAATTACAGGTCATAGGCCAGGGATAGGGCTGCAGCAAGAGAGAAAACTTTTCCCAGATTTCCCCTGTAGTGTTTCTAGTGGCCAAGCATCTTCTAGTAGTCTCTGTCTTACTAGGACAACATCTACCAAGCCCATTATTGTTTTGGGGGCCTTCCTTAAAATGCTTTTTCCACATGCTAACAGAGTCCTGATGGTGGACATCTGCTAAGATTACTGCCCCTTAAAGGCTTTTGTGAAATGTTTAACAAACTTAAGAAAACACAGTTCTGAACAAAGGCTTGGTTAGAACTCACGTTGTTTGACAGACTCTGTTTGCAATTAAAATATTCCCATTTTCTGTGTCCTTTCAATATAAAAATTTCTTGCTTGCATTCCACTGGAGAAGGTCAGGGTAATTGATCTGCACAGTTCTATTAGGCTCCCAAGAGTTTCTTTTTTCTAGAACAAGAAAGGCTCTGGCTGGCTCTCTCTCTCTCTCTCTCTCTCTCTCTCTCTCTCTCTCTCTCTCTCTCGCTCTCTCTCTCTCTCTCTGCCTCAGTTGAGGTACTGGGTTAAGTTTAGTAAGGTTTCCTGGAAAAAGCCTCAAGGGCTTTGTCATCACCTGATATTCAAGCCATATGTAGAACCAGAGATTAGGTCAGTGTATTGGGGCATTTTGATGTGCCAAAGGTGGTCATGGAAGACCTAGCAGTGGGGCAGCTTTGTGACAGAGACCTGGAGTTAGATGTGCCTGCCATCAGTTCCTGTGTGCCTTAGAGGGGTGATGTAACCTATTCACCCACCAGCTCTCTCGTCTGTAAGATGGGATAACCCTTCTTCTGTTAGTTACTTTTTCTCCTCCCTGGAACCAAAGCTCTTTAAGGAAGAAAGAACTTACTTGGCTTACAGTTCCAAGGCATGCAGTCCACAGTGGCGAGTCAAGTACATGGTAGCAGGAGGTGGCTGGCTACTTTGTGTGCATGTGCAATCAGGAACCAGAGCATGAATGCTTGTGCCCAAATCTCTTTCCTTCCTATTCAGTCCAGTACCCCAGTCCATGAGTCTAAGGTACTGCCTGCATTAGAGTGGGTCTTCCCACAGCCATTATTCTAATCTAGATAAACCCTCATAGATAGACCTAGAGATTTGTTTCCATAGCCATTCTAAATTCTGTCCGATCAACAATCAAGATCAGCCATTGCCCCTCTCCTGATGTAGATCATGACACATAGTGGTCAGTAAGTGGAGTTTGTCTACCTTCTGTCCCATGGGGAATTCATTTGCAGACTAAGTCTCTTTATTGCCATGGAAGTTCTTTGTGTGCATACTGTCCCTAAGTAGAGAACAGCCAGTTGGCGTTTAACAATTTAATCATTTTAATAATTCCATAAGCATCTAAGAATCTGAACTAACATTTTCAGCTTCTTCAGACTTTGCTCTGAAGAGGAGCATTTTCTGAGTGCCTTGTCATCATTGTCTTTGTCTCAGAGTGTTTCCATTGTCATCTGTTCCTCTAAAACTGAGAAGCAAGAAATGAAACCCAGCATTCCAGCCAAGACCTGCTGTATGCCATGAAGTGTGTTTAGCTTTACTACAAACATGTGGAGACAGCCCTGCACTGATGCCACCAGGAGCCTCCTACCCCAGTGTGGCTCCTGGATTTCTCTTCCTTGTGATTTTGAACACTCGTTCTGATCTATGTTTTATTTTCTTCTTTTCTCATTCACAACAGGATCCTTCCATTGCGTTATACCCCAATTTTACTTAACTAAGGATTGAGAAACTCTCGATACAGCTTAAAACTGAAACCATAACGTGAAGTAAGCACTAACAATAGATCTAGAAAGTGTACATGTATGTATGTGATATATGTATGGGGTGTGTGTGTGTGTGTGTGTGTACGCACACTCATGCACGGGCTTTAATCCCTCTAGATTAGCTGTGACATGTGTATCTTATACTAAGAAGGAGTAAGATGACATGGTGATAATTGTTGGATATAAGGTTACAGACACTTTTAATACTGTTTCAGTATATAGGTGAGGAACAGACTTTTCTTGAGGGGGTGTTCTTTGAGACCAAACCTTGCCCTATAACCTAGACTTGCCTAGAACTCACTACATAACCTCAGCTAACCTCAAACTCATACAGATCCTCCTGCCTCAGCCTTGCAAGTACTGAGACTGCAGAGTGTATCACCCTTCCCAATTAAGGGAGTCATCTTTAAAGTATTCAGGACTGGTCCCAGAGAGATGGCCCAGCAGTGGCTGCTCTTCTAGAGGACCTGGGTTCGATTCCCAGCACCCACATAGCTGCTCATCATCATCTGTAAGTCTACTTCCAGGAGATGCTAAGCCTTCTTCAAGCACCAGGCATGCACCTAGTACATAGACATACATGCAGGCAAAACACCCATACAAAAGACAGACAAGCCTGTCTATGAAAGAATTCCTAATGAAACAGGATGTGGGCTTTGGAACCAGAAAGTCAGGCTCACACACTGTAGCTGTGCACCGCAGCTGCTCTTCCTGGATATGATTCTTAAACCTTTGACCCTCACTGTTCTCACCTGTGGATGGATCTAGTTAAGTCTGGTTGGCAGAGTTGTTATGGAGTTTAGATATTATGGAGTGCCTGGCCAAAGCAGGTACTCATTAAACATCAGTGACTTGTTTTGTTGTAATGATTGTCCTGGAAGGCCTCCAGGACTTACACTCTGATGCCATGGGTGACCCAGATTCTTGAGGTCCCTGGCATTCCTCTACCTTGTTGTGATGTGCGGCTCACAAATTTATTTCCGAAAATGACGCCTTCAAACAGTTAAGCAGGCAGCTGATGTTTGTTGATAGTACCCCTTTCTCTTTCCTGTGGCTTGGAGCTAGAGGCAGCCTGTCTCCCGTTGATGGCCCTGAAATTCCCACGTCCATGCACTAACCTCCCACACTCCTTGGAACAGTACTGTGAGGGAGGCAGCATGGAGAAGGAGGCAGCCTGGACAGCTCCCTGCCTCTCAGAACCCAAGTCAAGAGGGTGATCAGAGCACCAGGGCTTGTTCCAGGTATCCCCCAAGGTGCCTCATCCTTACTCCTGGACATCCTTACTCCTTAACTCAGAGCAGTGCTAGTATTTTCTTTTGAAGTGCTTGGTGCTGTTTGAATGTTAGTATAACCCCTGTTGTTAATCTAATCCTATTAACACAGACACATCTGTTGTGAGAGTAGTGTTATTATTATCCCCATAGTACTGATGAGACACTTGAGTTGAGAGTAGGCCATGGGGGTGAGAATAAAGGCTGATCTCCTCCCGACTAGATAATGCCTTCTTCATCTTACTTGGAAGTTGCTATTTCATCATGGGTCAGTGTCAAACTCAGTTGTCCTAAGTCAGACTTTCAGACAGGCTGGCTTCCTACACTCTGTCATGTCACAATAATTCCCCTGTTGTCACACTGCGACCAAGTCAAGTCTTGAGTAGTAGAGACATTCTGACTAAGGTTCACAAAAGGCTCTATCAGTTTCATTTGCATGGAAAGGAATATATTAATCTTCATCAGAAACCGTTGCTATGATTATCTTTTAGAGCCAAGGAGGTGGCTGGAATTGCCTTTTTGGTTACCTTTTGTTCTATTCAAATAACTCTGTCGAAAAAAAGATTTTCAAATTCTGACTTTCAAACTTAGACATACCAATTTAGTTTTGTCTCTAAGAATTAGCACCTAACTTCAAGTTTCATAATCCATGAGAGATAAGTTAGAAGGTGCTTCTTCATCAAAACAGCCCTCTTACCTCCTCCCAAATTTAGCCTGTAGCTAGCCCTGCTGTCCCCACGGCTCCTCCCATGTTCTCACCCGCTGTCAGTGTCCCACTGCAGAGATCAGGAGTGGCAAGGGACTCTTTCTCCCCCTTCTTCACACCTGTCGAACTCAGCCCCGCAGGAGCCACTTCGGGGGTCAGCCCTGCCTTTGCCCCAGCAGCCCCACACCCCTTGCAGCATCTGAGCAAGCCCCGGACTCTCTTCTGCACAGGAGGGGTTTCCATGTGGTCAGCCCATCATCATCACCATATCAAATATATCAAATAATTGGAGCTCACAGGCCATAACTTCCACCTTCCACCCTTTGAAAATGTAATCGTCCTTTTATTTCATGGCATGGGTCTTTGTTTAAGTCACATGATCAGGATGACATTCAGGCTCTAAACAGCCTGTTAAATATTCACCCATGAGGTGGGTATTCATGTATGACTCAGCAGCACTTATTGGTGTGTGACACTGGACCTTAGGTTTCATGTCCTAACACGCTAAGAAATTCCTGAGTTGAGCGAGTGGTGAAGGAAACCTCCTTTGCCATGAGCCCAGTTAGAGCTCTTTTTCCTAATACCCGACAGACTTCAGCCAGTGAAGCACAGGAGCTAAGGGGTTCAAAGGTCCATTCCAAGAGTGTCAGTCTATCACATCCCAAATCAGGCCAGTCTGATGGTTGAGGAGGCCCGGGTGAGTGTGAGGTTTGAGGACGGATGCTGGCCCACCTGCTCTGTGCATCTCAGTATCTGCCTCAGGGAGCTTTCTTCTCATTGGCATCCTGACCCTGAGGATTTTAGGGAACCACACCAGCTGTTCTTCCCAACCCTGTAGCCTTTTATGATTAAATTCACCCTCCCCTCATGAAGCACAGTATGTCACTAAAAATATCAGGGACTCTAGTGACCTGACTTCTAATCTTGGTTTGACCACTTATGAGTCGTGCAAGCCTCAGGCCGTTTCCTGTATCCTCCAAGCCTGGCTTCTTCTCCTGTAAAGGTACAGTGATTGTTGGTTCACCGAGTTGTAAGGAAAGCTAAAGTGGACAGTGAGAAGGAGCAGCTAGCAACAAGTGTCAGTTTGATGGTCAGAGAGACAGGCCCGCCAGCACACCTCAAGTTCCTCACACCTCCACTTGTTTCCACCAGAAGCAATTTTTATTTATGGCCACATTCCAGAAAATTTAAGCAGAGAAAGAGAAGAGGAAAGAGGGAAAGGGAGAGAGAGAACAAGAATATGAGAGAGATAAAAATGGATAGATAGATAGATAGATAGATAGATAGATAGATAAGAGAGACTGATTCAGAGGATAACTATAGACTACTTTCCTTTTATACAATTTAACAAATGATTAAAGATCTACCCTATAATGTTTTATACAAGCCAAAAGCCCATTGCAGTAAATTGATTCCAGGGAACTGTCTAAGTTAGGCTCCCCGCTACCCCCTGGGATTATTTTTCTAAATAAGCTGTGAGTAGCCTGGATCTTTATGTTTTCTCTATTTTTCTACATTATGTGTATATTTAACCAGTAATCACAAGGCATAAATATTAGACTCTTTTTTTCTATAGAACTGTTCTTGATCTGTTTTCTAACCTAGTGGAATTATTAGAACATGATAAAGAATGTGCCTTGTATGTTAGAGGCAAGGGCAGAAAGCTGGCCCCTAGTTCACAGGGTGTAGCATTCAGCTTCTACACTGAGAGTAGAAGCCCTGGGCTCCTTCTTGGGCAGTTGCAGAGCACAGCTCTGTAGGTGGCGGGGCAGGCTGCTGCTTTCAGTGTCAGGTATCATGAACTACAAAGTCAGGACTATTTCCAGCCTATCTCCGACCCCCTCCCAGCATCTGGCTTTGTTTGTTGGGATTTTTCATTCCCATAAGCAAACATAAAATTCATCTTTACCAGGAAAATTAATTTTAAAAATCTGCAGTCAAGAGACATGTGTTTGGAGTTCAGAGTGTCCCCCGTGTCACAGCCTTAGACTGAGTCACCTTGCCCTACACTCTTTGGAAAAGAGTTTCCAGGTCGTCACTGTGACAATCTCTCCTTCACACACAACATTGGAGCTGAGAGATTTGTACAACAAGTAAGCACATTGTTATTTCCCAGCATATTACAGCGACAGTTTACAGATGGCATAGAAACATATACATTAAAATAAAACAAAAGAGAAACAGTGGGGTGGGGTCAAAAGGAGAGATTAAGGGTGAGATCCATGCTGTGAAGTTATGAACTGTTTCTTTTCATCGTTGGGCACTTAATTTCTATGGCTAAGGTTTCACTGTGTGAAAGTTCTGGCAACTGTTTCAGAATCAATACTGTATATCAGTGATTGAATCAGTGAATATTGATTGTATCTTCTTGTTTGTTCTTGTCCCTTTATCTTGTGTGCCTTTTACAATAAATTCTAGAATTGGCTCTCGAGTTCCCTGTGGCTCAGGCGGTGTTTGATGAATAACTTATCTTTGTCCAGCACTAAATCAGCACAATGAGCATAACAATATATTTAAATAATGTTCGCCCACCACTGCTCAGACACTTACCTGGGCCAGGTAGAAGTGGCAGGTTTATACAGCTGTGTGATACAATCTTGGGTTGTTCTTTATGATGTGTAACCTGTCGTGCAACAAACTGAAATAAAATACAGACATAAGCTTTCCCTTAGCTGTATTCATGAACATGTAGCTGAGTTTGATGGTAGTCAACTATTTCCCACAAGTATGAAAATATCATTGTGTGAAGGCCTCATTCCCATTCTCATTAACCCTCGGCAGCAGCGGTCAGACCAGATGAGATGCCAGCACTGCCTGGGTGCCGTGCCCTGCGTTGCCTAGGCCCTAAGACAAGGTCCTGTGCTCTTGTCCTTTCAGTGCACTCGGAGGCTCCTCGGCTCTTCATATCCCTGCTTTCCCAGGAGGAGGATGTCTCATTGATTATGTGCCTCAAGTGTGCCACCTGCTCACCAACAAGGTAAAAGCAAGTCCCTGACCCCTGTCTGCTGAGAGTCCCCATCTCCAGTCCCCACCTCCTCTGCTACAGCTGCCAGGTCACGGTTTGTGTGCCAGGCACCTCTCCCTTGCCTACTCTGAAGGACAGTTTATGTCTCTCCTTCTTCTTTGTGGTCCTCTTCTTCCCCCCCTTTCCCCTTCCACTGCCTGTCTTATATTCATCACTTCCCTTCACACAGGGTGATTTAATCATCACTTAAAGCTTCCCATATCTCCTACATGCATTTGGATGCATCTTGTGCATTCTCTCAGTCATCTGGTGTATACATGTGTCCGAAGCCAGCTCATGTTAAGATAATTCTTCAGAGGGCCTTTAGTTCTCTCTGCTTTCTTATCTCACTCATTAATTGTCCTTCATTCTTATCATGCCTGGGAGCAGTTGACCAGAGTTTTTGCTCCTCTAGAGGCAAGCGTTCTGGGTTAGCTGGCCTTCTACCTACCATATCAGATTATCTAAAGCTTTCCCTTAGCTGTATTCATGAACATGTAGCTGAGTTTGATGTTAGTCAACTATTTCCCCAAAGTATGAAAATATGCTTGTTAATGTCTAGCCATGATATTTAGCTGAAAACTAGAGATATTAACACACTAGTCACCCTGGCTCTTTCTTCTCCCACATGGACTGTGACTCAGTTGGTTTAATTGCCAAAGTGCTATTTTCTTTGCTCCTGTTGACTTGTTCATATTGGCTGGGAAAATAGATCTTTTGTTTATCTCTCTCATTCAGAAGATAGCTCGTCTCTATATAGGACATATTTTTAAAGAACAATAATATTTCAGAGGCCTTAGTATTATTTCTTAAATGTCAGGGAAACTGAAATCTGGCAAGACTACAGTGTGTGGGACTGGCCCAGATTCCAAGGCACTTAGCTCCTTGGAGTGGTGGCTTCTGCTGACACCCCCCCTCCCAATTGCTGCTCCCCTCTAAGCCAGAGCATAGGGCAGGATTCTTATTTACATTCTGGGGCTTTGCAGTGTCTTCAAATCTGTGTCCCAGAATTCTGGAGAAAAATGTAAATTGTATCTTCCAAAACTGAGAAGAAAGGCCTTTTTAAAGCTCCCCAATTGAGATTAATTTCTAGTCATATGTTTTCCTCAAAAAAAAAAAAAAAAAAAAAAAAAAAAAAGAGTATGGTTTTCTCAGAAATATAAGAATCATTCTACTTTTCTTATCTGGTTCCCTTTCATTAATTTTACTTGTCTTTAAAATTGGTGTTCCTCTGTTTGTTCTAAACGAGGACAGCATGGGCTGCTTTTAGGAGCAGTCTCTTCAAATGAATTTCCATAATTACATCGGAATCTATCTTTATAGCCAGTTTTGTTGTGGGTTTCTGTTAAAATGCTTTTCTGTTTTTAAAATCAAGTACACAGAACTGTTTTCATCCCTTTTTTAAACAAAGCAACTTAAGCAAACTTATCATCTGTTTTTCTTTTCTGAAAATAACATCTGATCCTGCATTAAGCCTGCAAAGTAAGCACTGTTTCTGTAAATTGACATAAACCGCTATTATATAAATAGAATTGTTTTACTTTTCTAAGGTAGAGCCTGGCTATCAGAACCACTTGTGTCATGGTTATGCCAAGTACTTTATCTTGAGCCCTCTTTAGCCATGAGAACACAGTGTGGCTGCAGCCATTCTAAACAGTTTTGGGAGGGTTTCTCTCATTCTTTCTTTCAGCTACAGAGAGACCATTATAAAGAATATGTTTTTATGGTAGAAGCTATTGTATAAATAACTTTCACCTGCCTCACATAATGATTTAACATTTTTTGTAGAAACTGTCATTTTGGGCTGACAAGGATATACAAAATGCAAAATAAATCGCCCATTGTAATACTTCTCATTCTGAATATTTGAAAGAATAAGGTATTATCTTACCTTTTTAATTTTATCTTACCCTTTCACTAGGAGTTCAAGATAACCAAAAAGCCCCACTTAATGACATTTCTTTATAAAGAATGTCTGCTGATAAATGCAAAAGGAATAATAGAACTTTTTTAGATCAACAGTTTTCAACCCCAAATGAAATAAGTCAGACAAGAATATTCCAACCGATGCTGAAACCATTAGGTGAACGGTTGGTGGAGAACCAGGTCTTCGAATACTTCAAGAGATACACCTGTATGGGGCTAGAGAGTTGCCTCAGCAGTTAAGAGCATTGGCTGCTCTTCCAGAGGAGCTAGGTTCAAATCCCAACACCCACATGGCAGTGCACAACTGTCTGTACCTCAAGTTCCAGTGGATATATGTCACACAGACATACATGCAGGCAAAACACCAAATGTGTATAAAAATAAATTTTAAAAAAAGAGAGAGATGCATTTGTAGATTGATGGTCCTGAGAAGTGGGGTATGTCTGTGTGTGTGTATTCTATGGCATTTTCTCACTATGGCAAGAGAGAGCATCCCTTTACAATGGACTTAATTAACCAAATAATGAAGTCCAGTATTACCTAGGAAGATTTCTTGCCAAAAACCATTAACCTAATCTAATCATACTGTTAGTTCTAACTTCCAATGTATAGGAAAACACAGACGGTAAAGGAAATAGAAAACTGAGGTAGTCTGTAAGAAAGTTAACCTAATCTCTGAAAAGGTAATGCCATTTATGCATGATAGTATGGACAGACAGACAGATAAGTGAGTGTGTGTGCCACACATGGAACACACATGCTTTTTATTATGTGATTAAAAGATTTTTAAAATATAAACAACTTACATTTCTAATCCTGAATTAAACAGTGTTTTGAAAACAATGTTTTGGAGGCGATGAAGAAGAGCTGATGTGGACAGGGTAGCCAAAGACATCAGAATGCTCACTAAACCTGCCGCGTATGACAACTGTATTTGTAGCTTTCTAAACACAATGTCTAATTTTTTTTTTTTTTTTGGAGTTGCATACTAAATGAAGTATTTGGGGTAAACCATCAAGATATCTCTAATTTCCTTTGAAATGTTTCAGCAAGATGGACTGACAGGTTGATAGGTAGGTAGGTAGACAGCTGGATGAAGCAGCTAGGCAAAATACTCACAGCTGTTGAATATAGGGTGGGAATATGGCCGTTCGTGTTCCTGTTCCTTCTGCTTTTCCAAATCTTTCCAGTTCTTCATATAGAGCATTTTTAGTCTGCCTGTACTAATCCCCAGCTTGGGTTCCCATTCCAGGTACAGTATGTGATTCAAGGCTACCACAAAAGAAGAGAGTACATCGCTGCATTTCTCAGTCACTTTGGCACGTAAGTTCTGCCTTATTCACACCAGATACCAATAGTGCGTCCAGCTCTCACGTGTGATACTCTCTCTCCTACACTCTGCCTGTGGTGCCTACCATAGAGCTGCCAGGATGACTTAGCTTTTAGCATTCTTTAGCAAATAATAGAACCAACTATGCTCCCTGAGCAGCCATCATGGGCGTAGAGCCGGCTTCTCATGCAGCTTGAGGCCCACTATACACTTTAGCCCCCATTGCCTTCTAGCAATTGCCTTCTTTCTTTCTTTTCTTTCTGGGTTTTTTGTTTGTTTGTTTGTTTGTTTGTTTGTTTGTTTGTTTTGGCTCCACTTTTTAAAATTAATTTTTAGGTTAGCGTATAAGTAATGGGTTTCATTATGCATTTTCCGCACACACTTGTTCCTCTCCTTTGTTCTGAGCACCCTTCGCATACCCTGTCTTTCTTTGCTGTCCCTGTTCCTCCTCCTTCTCTTCCCCAGTAGCCTCCTTCTGCCTTTCATGTCACAGGTATCCCATTACTCAATTCCTCCTCAGACTTTCTCCCTCCTCCTGCTTCTCTGTCTGCTTTCATGACCTGCACATACATATTGAAGTGTAGATTCCATATATGCAAGAAAACACATGCCATTTGTCTTTTTAGTCTGCTTTATTTCTCTTAATGTAATGATTTCCAGTTCCATCCATTTTCCTACAAGGGCCAGGATTTCATTCTCCTTAACAGGTAAATGAAATCCCATTGTCTGTGTGAACCACATTTGGGTTGTCCATCTGACTGATGATGGATATAGGGCACTTTATAAACACATTTTATCGTAGGTAACCTGGAAGGTTAGTGAGCCAGTGACGTCCCACGTGTAGAAGAGGCCATGCTGTTCACAGCTCCTTTCTTCTTGATGCTGTCAGGCTCTTATAAGCTTTCACTCGGGCACCAGTGTGTTTTCCTCATAGCCTGTAAAGGTGGAACACTCTACCCAGTGTTAGGACCAGAGATTTCAGTGCTCTGATTCTAGGTCCCACCTTATTCCAGAAAGGACTAGAAAATAATACATATACAGAAATATAACATTTCATTTCGAGTAAGTAAATGAAGATGAGACCAAGTACGAGAGTAAGTAAGTAAGAACAAATGAAACAAAGAGTAATATAATCTCACACTATACCACAGATGTTTGACTTTGGAAAAACTGCCAAACAATTCTCTCATTAATCGTTATAACATCTTTTGTTAGCCTAAATAGAAATGTCAATATCCAAGCAACATGGCTGTCTTTTATATGTCTTTCATAGTTAAAATTATTTTCAGCTTTCTTGATGAACATTTTTTTGAGAGAGCACTTTTTAATATAACAGTGATAGTAAATACTAGTAATCTCAATTTTGAGTAAATTACCTTGGCCATCTATCCCTGAAAATGAAGACACTAGCACAATGACCCACAGAATGGAATGTACACACCTAAGGGCTACACACATCCATTGGGGCACAAGAAAAGTAGGAAAAGTGAATTTACATTTGTTTTTAATGTCATTCTCTTTTAATAAACACTGCATACTTTATTATGCACATGTTGTAATAACATAGCATTGCTTGTATGTAGTTACTAAGTTACAAATGATTACCACTGCATCACATATTATGTGTTTAGGCACAGAAGGCATTATATTTTGTTTTTGCCTATGACGAAAGGGAGTAAGGAGTTCAGACCTCACTATTATAACAGTATTGGGTTAATTATACATTCATAAGGCAGAATCGTTGGCTTGAGTCAGTTTTGAGTGATAAGCACACCATCCTTGAGCAGATCACATGGTCCTTGGTATCTTAGTTTTTGTATGTTTCCTGGAAAGTCCCAGTATTAAACTGGGAACCACCGATATCATTGACCAGTCAGGAGGAGGCATCTCTAAGGCTTCAGGGACTCCCTTGTGTGAATGAGTATTTTCTGTTCACTAGTTCATGGACAATATTGTCACACTTCGGTGACAGCATCCTTTAGGCACTCTGATCTTGTCAGAAATTGATGAGGCGAGACTACCAGGTTCTTCCCGCCCCCTCAGCAAGTGAGGAGCTGCTGTCCCTCGACACCCCAACAGAACTTGCCACTGATGTTGCAGCTTGCTGGGAAGGTGGAAGCTAAGGTACCGATGCAAGAATTCCTGTACAGTCTCAGTTATACTGTCAGCATCATCCTTGCTTAGTCCCTGGGTAAAGTGAGACTTGAGCTCACAGTCCAGCTAGTCAGGTGACTTCTAGTATGATAATGTCATCTATGACCTGGTTTGGTTTTCTTTTGAGACAGGTTCTAACTTTGTAAGCTAGCTGTGGTACTAGCAATGCAGACTAGGCTGACCTCAAACTCAATAGAGATACAGAGGTCCACCTGCCTCTGCCTCCCAGATACTGAGATAAAAGGCATGTGACATCATGCCCAGTGAACTGGTTTCTTAGTGTGTCTTTTTACTATAACTGATGACTAATGTTTCCATTTCATGGTTTATCTTGGTCAGTTTTTCACAATCCTATTAAAAAGTTTACCAATATCATAATTTTCTGCTAGATGAGGAAGCGGAGTCTCCAAGGGTTAAGAGATTGGAGTAAGGTCGTAAACAGTAGCAAATGGCAGGGCTGTAACATGAACCTCAGGGTTGTCATTCCAAACCCTAGACCCTCTTGATGCTTATGTGTCTTGAGTCTGTGTTCAGTTGCCTTTTAAATAGTCTTGACTTCCATTGCTTTCTAACCTTATTTTTATGAGGGTTTATGTGTGTGTTTTCTTACTTAGAGGTGTCGTGGAATATGATGCAGAAGGCTTCACAAAACTTACTCTGCTGTTGATGTGGAAAGATTTTTGCTTTCTTGTACACAGTGAGTATACTTTTGCTGTGCATATACACTTAAGAATGTAATAATCGATGTGAGAACCTTTGGTGTTTTGACATGGTCCTTTTTATTTTACCACATGTATATTTATATTGAGGTCACATTTTCTCCAAACCCTTGTTTCTCATCTACTAAGGTGATGTCGCCCCACAGAAGACATCTGACAAGACATTTCTTACTGTCACAGTGGATGATGGGTCCAGTGATCAGCTAACAATCCTAATGTCTTTCTGTCCCAGGACAGCCCCTCACAACAGAAAATACAAAATGTCACTATCGCCAAGATACAATGACCCTACCCTAGACATATTTCTATTTCAAAATATGTATCTGGTGTCAGGTCTCTGCACTGTCAGGATTGCTGAGAGCAGACTCGCTTTGATCTTCTGTTCACTAGTAAGTGACACAGAACAGAGGAGGCAGTATTCTGTGCTTCCCCGGTAACCTTTGGTTGTTTTCTACATTGTAGTCATATGTAAATGGTTGTTACATAATCAGTTGTGGGTCAGCAGTCAGTGGTCCATCTCTCTTGTGGATAGTTTAGATTGTAGTTCTTTGCTGTAGAGGAGCAGTGTACCTGTGGCATCAGGTAGAAGCTGCAAGTCAACTAAACCCTAGGTTCCGTGGCAATGTGGTGTATAATTTTTTGCTTAAGTCAAGAGCCAAGGAATTCCAGCTTTTCCAGCTTGAGCTCAGACTTCTGCAAAGGCAGACCTTCCTTATATTTCACTAATCCGTATTAAGAAGGGATACTTTGGTCCTAAATAGATGGTGTCAAACAATGTACAGATCATGACTTCAGAGTTTTTTTCTTCCCCAGCAGGCTTAGGTTTCTGGTTGTAATTTTAGATTAAAATGGTTTTCAAATTCTTTTTTTTTTAACCTGATTTTATACCAGCAAATGGTAAGAGGTGAAGCCCCTAAATGTCCACAAGATTTCCTTTGGAACCTGATGCTGACATACCTCACAGCCAGTGGAGAGCTGGCTGTGCATTTGAGGATGGATCCTCTTCCTTCTAGATGATCTAGATGGATGTTACTGCCAGCTTGTGTGGTGCTTCATATTGTGCTCCTGTTTGGTAGCTCAGTCCACATTAGGCATCTTTTTTTTTTTTCAAACATTAAATCTGGGAAAGGCATTTTGTATTAATTATGTGTGCAGATAAACAATTTGAAAGAGTGCTCCAGCTTGGGCATGCCTCCAACTACACCTTGTTCAAATCACTAGGTCAGGCTTCCTTCTGCTCTAGCTATGTTGTTCCCATAGAGGATGGGAAGACTGATGTTAGACTTCCTGCACACATTACCATATGGCGTTTAGCCCACAATTAAAAGTATACTGGGAAAGGGAGCCTCAAAATTACTACTTTTCTTACCTTATACTCAGATCCTATTTGCAGCTTCAGATGGTCTCTTGGGACCTGAAAGCATTGCCTGATGTGATTGTCCTAGTCTACCTCATCCACAGGAGACTTTGCCTTCAGTGCTCCTTGTGGTAGTGGTGGTCACCGGATGCTGCCAGAGTGGCTGCGGACACCTCAGTAGTAAACTGAATGACTACTCCAAGCAGCTCCTTTATCTTGAAGTATCTGACAGCACAGATATTTTTCTTGAAACTTACTTCTATCTTCTAGTCATGGGATTTTTTCAGTTGTTGTCCAACAATATCAAGCATAAAGGAAAAATATATTCCTCACATTCCTTAGTCCTAATCTTTTTTCCAGGATACAACTCAAAATGACATATATTAGTCCACTTCCTGTTACTATGACAATATGCCCAAGGACAGGAACTTTATAAAACAGAGTGGTTTGTATAGCTCATAGTACTAGGAGTCCAGAGTCTTAAATTTTATTCCAGGCCCCTTGGCTGGGTTACAGTATGGCAGCAAAGTAGAAAAGGAACCTGCTGCTTACAGAGTAAAATGTCCAATGTATTGTATGTCTTAGCTTTTAACAATTCATTCCCATGAGAATGGCACCAGTCCCTCCCAACATGTACCCCAGTGCTCTAACCGCTTTCCCGTAAGCCTGACCCCAAAGATTCTACAACCTAATAGCACTGTACTGGGAACCAGCGTCCAGCCCAGGAATCCTAGAGGGACAAGCCATATCAAGCCCTGTTAGCTACCAAGGCAGTCATTGCTTACACTGACGTTCAGGATAAAAGAGCACTTACATCGTGGCTCCTGCTCCTGTAGTCACAGTAGCTGCCACTGCTGTGTATTTCCTGCATAACATTGTCTCCCTGGCATCGTGTGTCCAGTTACTTCTCATGACTCCTTTTCCATCAAGCTGTATATCAAAGTTCCCACCCCGTCATATTTTAATGTGGCTGTGAACTGCTTTCTTCAGAAACAGACTCCTCAGGCACTCCTTAGAATGGCTGCCTTAAAACCTGGGATTTCACTTGCTTTTTCCCAAAATGTTTTCCCAAACTATCACCCCTTTCCTCCCCAGGCTGTTGCTCCCTTGTCCCTTAGTGCCACTGCCTACATACTGTTGGCTCTTCTGGCAGATAAGGGCTGTAAATCAAGGGCCTTTGATGCTCTTTCCTGTCCCATCCCTAACTGGAAACCTGCCTTAAAGCACATCATTCCCATCCATTGCCTCCTTCTTATCTAAGACGTAGGACCTGCTGCGGAACACTGGAGCTTGGTTAGATAATTTGTTTTCCTCAGCCACATGGTTATGCATCTGACACTTACCTTCCTTTGGAAGCATCTGCTTGCTGGGTTCCAACGCCCAGGGGACCATTTGTTCCTCTGTATTTTTTCCCCTGTTATAAAGATGGGAGGTGAATATGGGATGGTAGGGACTTGACAAAGAACACTGCAGTGAATTATTCTGGGATCTCAACATGTGAAAGAGGAGGAAGGAAGTGCCTGGAGATAGAGCCAGATAGAGCCAGTCTCCTGTGGGCGGCTCCACAAAGTCATGAAGGTTGAGGACCTAGCAGGACATGAACTAGCTTCTCTGCCTCCCTTTGTGTCCCTGTGTTCTCCCAGCTTAGCAAGCCAGTGTCAGTGGAGCAGCTGCTGTGCTCACTGAGCCTGGGGGGGGGGACACCAGAGGAAAGGCACCCCTCTTCCTGAGCCATACAGTGCTGACCTCAGACTGTTTGGATGTACAGAAGCAAGAATGCCTTAAGAAGAGATGCTGTTCACATTCTGGGCTCCCCAGGCAATGCTGCAGCACCCTGGCATTCTTGTACTTCTGAATATGGCTGTGCAGCCTTCCCAACTTCTCACTCCTTCCTCCCTTCGCCCTTGATCTGTATCTGGAGTCATAACCACGGCAGGAGAAACATGCTCTCTCCTCCCAGAAATTGTTAAAGAGGTATCCTGGCCTCTATTTGAGAAGTACCTGCAGTGGGTTAGGCAGGTCTGTCCATGTCTGCCAAGTTCTTCTTACCTCTGGTAGTGGATGGAACCCACAAGGCAGCAGTTGTTCAGAATGCTGGTGGTGAGAGAGCTGTATAGCAAGGCATGCCAGTGACACAGAGCACAGCAGCCCTGGGGAAGCCACCTCCCTTGCTTTATGGGCCCCAGGCGGCAGCACGCATCAGCATATGGCTCATGGTGGCTGAGTTGAGATTGGGACTTGAAGGGTAGAGTGGGTGGAAGTTATGACTGACAAGCTGTCTTTCTCAGTAAATCACTGTAGAGCTGGCCTGGGCAGTGTGCTATATCTCCCGAGGAAATGTCTGTCAACTGCAGTCTGTCTGTCCATTTTTCTCTTCACTTTCTCCATAGCCTGTAAGGTCAACTGTGTACATTGTCTGTAAGCTCAACACTGTGGTTAGGTGTGTATTGGTAGCCGTGCATCCCTCGGGCATAGCTGTGCGTCCCTCAGGCTTGCTCTCCAGGTGCTCACAGTAGTATAGTAGTATAGGGTTGGACAACTGCGGTCTGCAGTATACATGTTTTCATGTCTGCCCAGGCCAACACAAGTGCCCCATGTTTTTACAAGGTTGTTAAGAAGAAGCAAAAGGAAGAAAGAAGGGAAAGAATGCTCAATGGAGGAGGTACATGGTCTACACAGCCTAAAACCTGTCATTTCACCCTTTGCAGAGAATGTGTGCCAGCCCCAGTCTAGCTGATAAAATCAGGCAAAGGTGAAATTCAGCTGTGTGCTGCTTAACACAGTGTTTTCTAACACCTCTTGTATGTCAGTGATGGAGAAAATAAAGTAATGCTCACAAACAAATATGAGTGCAAACATTGCAGGCTGATCAGAACGTTGATGGCAGCCGAGTCTTCAGTAGCATTCTTTAAGTGTGATAGAAAGGTCTCTCCTGGAGGTGACATTGCACCCAGGACTTTAATGGGCAGGCCATTGAAAAGCCAAGGAAGAAACCTGCCAGGGAAGGAGGTCTGCAAAAGGCCCCAGCAGCTGGGGCATGATGGACTATGAGTTTGGGGGTTCTTCTGTAGTTGCTATTTCTTAGATACTTTCTCAGTAGTTGGTTCTTAAGGTTTTCATGTGCACCTTTGGCTTGACACGTTCTACTTCAGATTAATAGTGACTTAAAGTTAGTAGGATGTAGTGGCTCTGCCTCCCCCACAGTTTGTGCTAGTAATTGTCCCATGTGCCTGTCACATGAAGGTATGATAACTGTAACTCATTATAGATGTCTGTGGTTGCTATAACAGTCTCGTTTGTAAAGGAAGGATTTCCTCTTTGTACACGGTTAGGTTGTGTTTTCTTATGAGACTTGGGCAGCTCTATGTCCCTGCAGTTGTCATGGGGAATGCAGGTGAGTAGTGGGGTTCATAGAGTCCTATAGAGTCCTAAGAATGCGTTCTCTCTCTCTCTCTCTCTCTCTCTCTCTCTCTCTCTCTCTCTCTCTCTCTCTGGCTCATCACCTGTCTTTTCTGTGTATCTGTATTTCCTACTTATACATTCTTTCTTTTTTCATTTGTAGTCCAAAGCTTATATTAAGGATATAAATACTGTTCCTCAAAGGGTTCAGTCTCGAGCAGAACTTAATATTTATGAAGCCAGAGAAACTTGACAACTTCAGACTAATTCTACTAGTTATTGGAACAATCCTTTCTTTAACTGAGGCCAATAATATAGAAATCAAGAGAGCTTTTGACATTGTAAGTAAAGACCAGAGGCTTGTAATTGCTACAAGTGCCTGTTCCAAGCTGCTTTTGTCAAGCTGTGTGATTCCTAATATAGCCCAGGGAATTTCTTGTATGGAGTCACACTGTCTCCCACCACTAAATGGGGTCATACTGTCACCTACCACTATGAGTAAAGCTACCCTCTCAGCTGTCTCTGCCCTGACCACAGTGCTGTCTGCCCTTGCTGCAGAAGCAGTGTACCCTGTAGCATAATCTAGGAGGCACAAAAAAAGTCGGCAGTCAGGTAATTCAGTAACCCCCAAGCTGTGATGTTTCTCAAAAGTGACTTACTTTTTTGAGTCCATATCACACTTTTATGTATATTAATGAATATATTTGAATAAATCACACTTGGTAAAGTGACTGAGGGTGGGAACCACAATGACATGTATTAGAAATTGTTTTAAAACAAAGCTGTACAACCACAATGTTTGTGTAGGGTTGGCATATTTACTTCTCATGTGAGATATTCTTAGTTTAATATAATCATTTTTAGTATTAATAACTATAACAGCAACAGGATAGTTGATTATTAGCAAGAAATAAAACCTGTCCCTTCTGTTGTTCAGAGTCCTAACTAATGTGGAAAAATGGAAGGGAATCTCTCCAACGCCTCCTTGTTTTTGTAGGACTCCTGGGCCTTTTAACTAGCTCGCACATTTTGATTTGTTTTAACCCAGGACTTGTGTGAAGCTGATGCTGGACCCGGCTGTTCTCAATTACACATCACCAGGCTCACAGCTCAGCGCTCCGGGCCCCTAGCAACCACCATCACTACTTTGACTCAAATTGAAACTTCTTCTTTAGAGTTCACTTTCTAAAAGCCTGTTTGGAGCTTCTGGTACTAGGTTGAAATTTTCATTCACAAATCTTCCTGGGTAATAATCTCTTCTTGTGAATTCTTAGACTTAAATAACACCTTTTTTAGAGATCCAAAGGGATGTCTTTTGAGGAGGGAGCTATGAGTCAGACCTACAGTCAATTCAGAGACTTGTGTTCTCTGTGCCCCTTGTACCTGTGGCACAGTTCTTCATGGTAACTATTGGAGTAAAGTAATTTCGAAAGTGAATTTTTCTGATCAGAGTTCCTGAAAAGTTTCGGTGATTTTGACTCCAAAATGTACTAGGCTGCTTTCCAATTAACAAGTTGTAACCAAAGTAGGCCTCCTACTCAGAAAGCCACTTTCAGAATAACTTATGGTATTGATCTTCTTGAATGAGATGATTTTTTTTATGGTTAGCATTAAAAAGCTACCTTCACTGGTGACTTACAGGCAAGTTTTGGTGCAGAACTTATGGCTATTGACCATAATAGTCATCTGTACTAACAGACACTCTGGGTATACTGTGCCCCAGATGCTCTGTCAGTACTTCGCATAGCTTATGATACTTAATCCTCCTAGCAGCCTTCTATGAGTAATTACTAGTTTTACCCTGTGTAGTAAAAGACCATACTGCGGCACAGCAAGATTCAGTGACAGCTAGGATGTAAATCTCGGAACTGATTCATGGCTGCATTATGACACTGTTCCAGATAATCCATTGGCAGTGTCCCCAGGTATGTGTGACAACTTTCAAACTCCTTCAGAACTTTCTGACAAATCTGGAAGCCCCAACAGCAGGAATAGAATGTCAGTGTCAAGCCCTACAAATAAACATGTCCTCTCATTTCTGAAGAATGAGTGGACCTCTCCAGAGACAACATTTCTAGCTGAAGGCAGCAGAATATGAAGCCAGAGTTGTTCTTAATGGTGGCAGGTTGTGATCTCTTCCTGAGAATCATAAATGGACAAGCTTGAGATAAAAATTCACTCTAACCATGGAAAGAGCAAACTACATGATTTAATGAAAAAATTAATGAGCAGCTGAGTATCATCAGAAACTCAGCTTAGACAGTGAATGTGGCTAATAATAGTTTGTCACACAGAGTCCAAAAGGGCCCACAAGATCCAGTAACCGCCTAGGCCCAGGAGGTGATGCAGATGTGGGAGTGGCCCTGGTTTAGGATAAGGGCAGGAGTTGAACCGTGGCAGAGTGCATGCACTCCCTTACGCACTCACCATTGTGCTATTAGCTAAGTACAGTGCAAATAGTTCTGTACGCCGGAGCTGCCATGAGTGCCTGTGCTCCTTACAAACAAGAACACTGAGCCAGTGAGATGGCTCAGCAGATAAAAAGGGGTTTTGCCACTAAGTCTGATCCCCTGTATTTGATCTCCACATGGTAAAAGGAGAGAACTGACTCCCAAAAGTTTTCCTCTGACCTCTACATGTATGTCCCCTCCAAATATACATGTGATCAGAAATTAAAATTAAAAAACATTGCAAGGCCTAGTGGTACCAGCTTATATTCCAGCTACTAAGGGAGTCTGAGGCTGGAAGGACCCACAGTCCATGCTAAGGGTCCAGGACAGTGTACATTCAAGACCAACCTGAGTTGCAACTAAGCCCCATCTCAAAAAGTAAAAAGTAAGCTGTCTATACAGCTTATGATAGAACACTTGCCAAGCATGTGCAAGAGTGTGAGATTATGTCCCAGTGCCACGAACAATAGAGACAGTTAACACACGTGAAAGCAGGCATCGCCAGGCTCCCTCATGTACACAACACCTGCACTGCAGCTTTGTCTCTGGTCTCTTCATCCAAACCTCCTCTTTATTTGCTTTTAGAAATTTCTGGAGTATTTTGAAGCAAATGTAAACCACATCTCTCATTTCATCTATGAACACTTCCATATGCATCTATGTGTATCTCTAACAGTGGTGATTTTTTTAAGGACACAGTGTATGCATCATACATTCTTATAGCTAATTCTTTAATGTCAAGTATTTCTCAGTCTGCCTTTAAGCCTCCATGTTGCTCTCAGACATGCTTTCTTCTGTGAAAGGTTTATTCCTGTGGTTATGTGCATTGTGTATATGCTGGTGTTCACAGAGTCCTACAGGTGTTGGGTCCCCTGGAACTTGACTTATATACAGTTTAAGCTGCTGCTGTGAGTGTTGAAAATTGAATCCAGATCCTGTGGAAGATCAGTAGCACTCTTGACCACTGTGCCATCCCTCCACTCCCTCGTACATATTGTCTTTACAGTTAGCTTGTTTGGATCAGGATCCAAAACAGTTAGGATCCCTGAATATCAGAAGTGTCCCTGAAGCAGAGCAGTGGTCCTGAGTTATGGACATCACTATCTATTTTTCTTTTCAAATATGGTTTTTAAAAAAAAAATCTACTTAGGTAAGAAACTGTTAAGAATATCAGCTCACCCTTAAAAGAGGCAAGATCTTACATTATATAGTAATGTAAACTTGACATTGCAGAGAGCTTCTAGCTTCCTCATTTAGACTATGAGCTATTCAACCTTTATGTCAGCTTTGAATAGAATTCTTAGCAATTAGAGAGTGTATTTGCCATTTCTGTTACTATAGGATTTATAATATTTGCTTTATAACTGAACGACACAGATACAGTGTTTTTCTTGTTCTCTGATGTATAGTGTATTTTTTGAGGTCTGTACGTGTTGGCTTATGTGTTTCAGAGTTTTGTTCTTGTTTGTTACTGAGTAGTATTCCACCCCAGAAAGTGATTTTTTTTTTTTTTTTTTTTTTTTTTTTTTGCAGTATCTGGTGATTAGAAATAGTGCTCCTTGGGTATAATTTAAGGGAAAGTCTTTGTTTTGACAGTGCTTTTAGTTGTGTTTAGTTAACTGTGGGGTAGGGATGCTGAGTCACCCATGCAGTGTGTGTTTAACTTGGTCATCCACCACCATGCTGTAAAGGAGTGTGACTTTTTACAGTCTTCCTGACAGAGCATGAGCTTCCCATTCTCTCACATGCCTTCTGGCCCTTGCTATCATCAGTCTCTAATCTCAGCTGCAGTGGGGTATGAAAGACTGACTGTCCTGGGACGTTTAATATGCAATTCCCTCATGTGCAGCGCTACTGAGCAGCTCTGTGTGCTCAACAGCCAAGGGAGTTCATGGGGAATGGGAGGATCTGTTGAAATCTTCCGTTTTTAATTGGCATGTAATTACCTCATTTTTCATTTTTGAGCCCTCCTCCCCCTGTGCTGGGAATCAAACACAGAGCCTCCAGCATGTTGGGCAAATGCTATAGCATGGTGCCTTATTCCTAGCCCTGACTTAAGAATTCTCTATAAATTTGGCTGGGATCCATTTGTCAGTTATATGTTCTGTAAACTTTAACAGAGCCTATTGTTTGTTTGTTTGTTTGTTTGTTTAACTGCTTCTTTCCAAAAACTAAGTTTATAATTTTTATAAGGTCTCTTTTTATCACTAATTAATTTTATAGAATATATATTTTTTGCAGTCTGCTTAATTAAGTCACCTAATCCAATTCAAATTTTTCTAAATTTAATCAATTTTTTAAGATGGTATCACTATAAAGTCAAGACTTCTCCTCACAAGGCTTTGAGTAGCAGTAGCAGAATGGTAGGTAGGTAGAGACCCCACCCTAATTAAGTTGTTTTCTTGTAGAAAGTTTATAGTTTTAATTCATAGATATAGGTCTGCTTCAATTTTATGTGTGGTGTAAAGTGAGGGACATGATTGTGCATATATATATATTTTCTAGAAACATTGGTTGAAAAGACCCAATTTCCCCCACTGAATTGCTTTAGTATCTTTGTAAAAATATTAGTGAACCATGTTGAGTTTCAGGTCAGCCTGGACTACATAGTGAGTTTCAGGTTAGCGTATTCTAAATACCATGAGCTCTCAGGGAAGGCAGTTATTTTTGCTTTTATGTTGACCTTCAGTTGATTCTTTGGGATTTTTATATACATGATCATATTATCAAGAAATGTAGAGCTGGGACTATCAGTCAGAGTGCCTGCCTACTATGTATGAGGGTCTGAGTTCAAATCCAGCACTGAGATGGACAGAGAGACACTGTCTTTTTTTTTTCAGATTTTTTAAAAATCAAATCATAATTTTTACTTTTTCACACAGAGGTTATAAACACAAAAAGGCAAGATGTGGGGAAGGGGATGACACAGGAGCATAGGTGTTCAGGAGGAGTACAGATATTTTTCAGAACAGGGTATCAATCGGATGAAGGTTCAGGGGACAGGTCACTATGACTCTGCCTCTGATTCACTTGTCCTAATCTAAGTTGGCACTATCCGCCAAGGCTGCCTATTTACACGGGAGAGACACTGTCTTACTTCTTTCTTCCTATGCACCTACTTTTCTTCTTCCTTCCTTGCCTTTCCCCACCCCTCCCTTTCTTCTTTCTTCCCTGTGGCCTCCAGGTAGACCTGCAAAGGTGTCTACTCATTGCACATTCATTTGTCCTTCTTATGGTTCAGGCATTTTCAAGGCACGGGGATACCAGGATGCTTAGGATCTTCTCTGAAATGGCCCACATTCTTGGAGCAAATGAACATACAAGCCATGCAGACATGGTAGTGCATACCTGTAATGCCCACACGTGGGAGGCTCAGGGGCTAGGATCCCACGTGCACAGTGAGACTCAGTCTCAAAAGGCAACAGACACAACAATGAAACATTCTGTAAAGTATAATGCTAGGTATTCAGCAGGAATTATGGGAACACAGGGTGGGGACACCCAACTTAC
Organism: Arvicanthis niloticus; assembly: GCF_011762505.2. NCBI lineage: Eukaryota > Metazoa > Chordata > Mammalia > Rodentia > Muridae > Arvicanthis > Arvicanthis niloticus. Next base: position 59,681,404 of record NC_047668.1, on the reverse strand, counting down.
TAAAGCAGGAGAGCTGAAAGAAAACTTTAGGCAGACGGATTAGCACAAACAAAGATCCTGAGAGAAGAAATGGTCAAGTGTTTGTCAAGAACTGCAAATGACTCCAATTTCTCAAGTGTCTGGTGGATCCTGGGGAGTGGTGAGAAATTCCATTGGAAAGGTCACCAGAGGCCAGAACACAGACAGCTCTACATACCAGGCTGATAATGCTTGACCTTATCCCAAGGATAGGAAGAAAGAGGGCCGGTTAGGAAAGCAGTTTGCTTTTTTACAATTAGATTCCTCTGTTATTGTAGAAGAGTGTTTGGAATGGAATGCCGCAGACCTGGGAAGCTAGCCCTGGCAAAGATGATTGGATCTAACCAGAGCTGACTTTACTAGAGAGTGGAAGAGGAGAAACGAGTTAAAGAAATCTTTTACTGGTAAAACTTGGTCTTGGCTCCTTGTACCAGGGTATAAAGAGTTTCTGTGCTGGGAAAACGACTCAGCTGATAAAGTGAGGGTTGTGCGAACACAAAGACCTTAGTTTGGCTCTCTAGCACCTGCATAAAATGCTGGAGATGCTCAAATATGTGGGTGACCCTAGTCCAGTGGGGGAGGGGTGAACCAGGCAGGTCCCTGAAGCTCAGACCCAACCAGTTTAGCCAGTTGGTGAGCTCTGAGTTCAGAAAGAGATCTTGTCTCAAAAGATAAGACTGGGATGACTTAGGAAGGCGCTTGATGCTGCTGTCTGGCCTCCACACACATGCGTGGCTCAACACACAAGGCATGAAGGTTTCTAGGTTTCTTCTGTAGGCATCTAGGCAGCAGAAGCCACCGATTAAACCAAGGTTTTATTCAGAGGAATAGACTGGAGATGATGAGGCCAGTACTTAGGGGCCTGTGGGCAACCAGATGAGTGGATGGGCCAATACTCACATGGAACAGTGTCCATGCCAAGCCAGAAACCCTTGGTCTTCCCCAGTCCAGATGGTTCTGGGCTATTTGTCCTTATTTACAGGCTTCTCTGTCCTCTGGCTTCGATGAGAACTGGTTTGGGACTCACAAAACAGTGTTGCGTGCTTTTTCTCACAAAGAGGCCATCTGAATTCCTGACGTGCTCTACCTTAGGATGTACTAAAGTAGCCCTTAGAAGAGACTTCTAGACTAAGAATGGCCTTTGTCCTCCAATGGAAGGGGGGTAATGGGGATGTCAAAGCACAGTTCATCTGGCGTATGACAAATACAGCTTGATGTCACTTCCATGAGTTGTCAGATTCGTAAAGATAGAAAGTCAGACAGGTTGCTGGGGTCTGGGCCATGCAGAAGCTGTGCTTATAGTAGCGGTTACAGGGATGAAAAGCGCTCTGAAGATAGATGGAGGTGATCATGGTTGTGCCCCAGTGTCAGTGCACTCCAGGCCACTGAGCTGAGTCTTGTTACACTTTACCATAACTTCAAAATGCAAAAAAAAAAAAAAAAAAAAAAAAAAAAACACAGTCTGAAAATTAAGCAGCCTTTCTTCAGTACCAGCCAGTGCTTTCTCACCCGTTTCCAGTCAGAGGTCACTGGAATAATAAAACGTGACCTCCAGTATAGGTGATACTAGTGTTACAACGTGTTAACACTATCGTTTGTCGAGTGCTCACTGTATACAGAGCACTGTGCAGAGTATTTTACACCCATAACCCAGTGTCATTTTCCCAACAGCCCATAAGGTTGGGTTACTTTCCTCACGTTCCAGGAAGAGGAAACGGATGCAATTTGCCTGTCCTCTGGCCTGCAGTTGAAGGAAATAGCATGCAAACCAAGACCTGCTTCCAGATCTCCTGTCCCCTGCTCCTCACTGAGGCTTCCATCCTTGGCAGTCATAGAAATGGCTGGAGTGCACTGGCAGTGGTCTCACCAGCCCCACCCATTTTTCCAGTATACCATAAGACCATTGTCTGGTAAATGCCCTGATTTTTAGAAAGTTGGCAATAGCAGTTCGACTCCACTGGCTCTTCTCCAGCGGTGAGAGGGCCCCAGCCTGGTGTATGATCACAAGACTCTCAACCTCTGCAGACATGGCAGGCAGGGATCCTAACATCTTGTTTCTTCCTGAAAATGAGGTGCCTTGGAATTCTTCCACATTCCCTTTGATTTCTCAACTGTGAGAGTGTCCCTTTGTGCTGTGGGTCTTTTGAACTCTCCTTATGTTGAAAAGGTGGATTAAGGCTTTCTGGTCTTTAGAGAAACCATAGTACCTGCTCTTGATCCACAAATTTTGCATACAGATGGGCCTAGGAAATATAATTACTAAAAGAATCTATCAAGTATGGTCAGACCAAGGAACAAATAGTTACTACCTTCACAGTATAAAACACTAACCCCCCAAGCAGTCTCTCATCTAATTCACCATCACTTCTTGGCTGTTTCTTAAGGAAGCTCCAAGTTAGTTCATGTATTGTTACAGCTAGTCTTTCAAATGGGATGTTGAGGCTAACGTAGCTCTCCTGTGCACCCCAAGAGAGAGTGGAATGGGACTATGGGCATTAAGTTTGCTTTACTGAACACTGAAGAGCTAGGGCTGATGAAGACAGCCCTCTTCTACAAGTATTCATAAGCAGGCTGCCATGTTCAGGTTCCCTGTGGCCTTCTCCATGAATGGTCTTTTGATCAATGGCTATGATAGTATCCCTTATTTTTATTTGGATATATGTTTAGAAACCTTATAAATGGTCTCCTATAGCAGACATTAAAAGAATTTACAGAATATATTCTTAAGCTTGTGTTTGATGGAGAACTCAGAGTTCTGCTCCCAACAAGAGCCTCTCCAAATTCCAAAGGCTTTATTTGATGTTTAAAGAATAGAGGAAGCCAAACCCCTCAGTTCTGTACTCTGCCACAGCCCATCAATGAGAAGGTAGAACTTTCAGTGGGACAGTACTTAACACTGTATTTACCATGTGGGAGCATGCTCAGTTGGCTTCTAACCAGAGGGATACAATTCTTCAAAGAACTCCTTCTGGGAGGTGAATACCCCAAGACTACAGACTCAGTAGACTCCATAAAGAGTAAACAGGAGGCCATACATTCCAGTGTTCAAAGACAGGTTACTCCGGTACCATTCAGTGTGGCCATCATTCTGGAGTTCACAGGGGCTATAGAAAACTAACTCATTGGAAAGAACTGCTTCTTGATTCCAGCTTTTCAAGTTGATCTGGGACGGCTCTCCCTTTGCGTAAGGGGAAAGGGTACACAAGTCCATGCACGAATGTGAGTGTGCAGACCAGAGGACAGGTTCAGTTCTCAGTAGACTCTGCTCACCTGTTTTTAAGACAAGGTTTCTCACTGATATGCTACCTAATACAGCTCTAGTAAGTGATCAGTGAGCCCCGGGGGCCCATCTCTATCTGCTTCTTGAGGGTTGTACTTATAGTGTATACCACACCCATCTTTCTTATGTGGATACTGGAGTTTGAACTCAGATCCTCAAGCATGCATGGCAAGCCCTACATACTGGGCTATCTTACTAGTCCCTCAAGTTTGAGTCCTTTGAAACAGTGCACATTTAACTTGGGTATTTGAGAGATACCAATGTTGATTTTAAGTCACATATGACCTAAGAATGCTCTGCCTGATGGCTAGAGTAGTTTTGTTGTTACGTCTCCATATTTACTATAGAATTATTCATAGTTTCTAAATGTTTTTGAGATCACTGCCTCCTTTGCTCATTTATCCCAATAGGAATATCTTGTATAACTGTGGGATGATAACCAGCAGGACATTGATAGACACATAGAACTGCACTATTCCTTAGCTGGTGCCATTCCATCCCCACAGCTCCCTCTGCATGAATGCATGATACAGAGCCTTCTCCCAGTTTCCTGGCTGGTGGTTCCTCCAGTCTCTCCAGCCTCTTACCCACCCACCCCCAACTTGGCCCTTTGCTTCAGACAGGATATGGGGCATGAGAGGAATCGGGTCAGGAAGGGGCCCGCACCCCTTCCACACAGTTGCCAGCCACAGTTCAGATACATAGCTCTAACTCACTGCAAGAAGGCTAGGAAAGCTGGGAGTGGTAGAGCAAGTTTGTGATTCTGGCACTTAGAAGTTGAGGCAAGAGGGTCAAGAGTTCAAGGCCGGCCTGGCCTACATGAGTTCCTAACTCATAAACCAACAAAGAAGGTTGAGAAGCGGTGTGGCTGTGCCCAGAAAGCAAAGGAAAGATGCTGGTGAGTACATACATAGTCAGGAATAATCATGAGAACCCCAGTATTCACGGGAGCAAATGGGTGGAGAAATAGTGTTGAATTAATTGTGAAAGTGGTAATTTACACACCATGATGATGGAATCTAGTGTTAAAAACCAAGTTACTAGAGACATGCAGTATAATAGAATTTTTATATAAAAAATCAAAACAAGGTCAAATTAGGGATCCATAACTCTTTATTGAAGCCATGTTCTTTAATAAGAAGAGAATAACTACAAGCATTTAGGATAGACTGAATTTGGGAGAAGCAAGGAGGTAAAGGGAGCAAGTAGACAAATGTGTTCTTGTTCTCAGAGGGAGCCATTCAGGCAGACTTAATGGGAGCAGGAGATAGGGTATTCTTGGGTTTTATTGTTGTTTGTTTTATGAGACAGGGTCTCACTGTATAGCCCTGACTAGCCTAGAACTCATTAAGGAGAGCAGGCTAACCTCACACTCAGATATGCTGCCTCTGCCTACTGAGTGCTGGGGTTAATGGTATTTATTGCCATGTATTTTTGAAAATGTTTATTTTTATAGTATGTGTATGCGTGTTTTGTATATGTATGTATGCAGCATGAGTGTGCCTGATGCCCAAGGATGCCAGAAGTGTGAGTTGGATCCCCTACAACTGGGGTCGTAGATGGTTGTTAGCTGCCATGTAGATTCTAGAACCCCAACCCAGTAGACCCTCTGCAAGAGTAGCAATGTTCTGAAACACTGAGGCATCCCCCAGCCCCAGATTCTATGTTTTAGCATGTTTAAGAATTTAATATGTGTTATAAACATTCTTTGCTATAACAAAAATTAATTTTGTGTGTACATGTTCTTTTGTGTGTGTGTGTGTGTGTGTGTGTGTGTGTGTGTGTGTGTACATTCACATTCAAATGAACATAGACACATGTTTAGGGGTACTCTTGGAGGCCATAAGAGGGTGTAACACATGTCCTCTGAAAGAGGACTCTTAACCATTGGGCATCTCTCCAGCCTTCTGTTTCAGTTTTGGTTTTTGTTAAGACCAAGTTTCTTGTAATCCAGGCTGAGTTCCAACTTGCCATGTAGCCAAGGTTGACTCCTTGATCTCTTACTGATTCTCCTGCCTCAGCCTCTCAAATGCTGGGATTACAGCCATGCACTCAATGCTTCATAATGTTAGCTTTTTGATTAGCCCCAGTGCCTATACCAGAATCTTACCTGGCATGGTCTTTATCTTACAATTCACATAAATCAGATTTACCTATTGACTTGATTGTCATTGGGAGCTCAATGTGTAGTATCTTTACTCTTACTGTGGAGATTATTTCCCTGCAGAGAAATCCTGCAAAAACTGTATCACAGTTCTTTCTGATGAAAGGCGGACTTTAAATATCTAAGTTTAGTAAATATCATCGAGTTAAAAGTATCTTGGCCAGGCATGTTGGCACATCCCTGCAATTCCAGCACTGGGATTCTGGAGCAAAGGAATCTTGAGTTCAAGGCCCTCTTGGACTACATACACTACTGTGATCCTGTCCCAAATAATAAAAATCTTGTACCTACAGAGATACAAACCAGAGCAGACCACAGAGGCTAACTGCAAACAGAAGTCATGGCTCCACAGCTATTACCAGAGGTGCATGCACAGTTTCCAGTGTAGCCAGACTGCTTAAGAAACATATCAAATCTCGTTTCTCTTCCTATGAAAGACCTAAAGGACCCACCACTTTACAAGTTGTGAGCCTGGTTCTTTGTTTATCTAGCTGCTGGCAAACTACCTGTAAATAATCTATCCAGAACCTTCCCTTGTCGTCCAAGTCTTTAAGTCTCCACCCTCTGCAAGGGATTCTGTGCTCTCTGTACCCATAATGAGTCAGCATATGGATACATACCTGCATTTCCAGGGAAATGGACTGAGGTTATCAAAAAGCCCTATCTGTCCAACCAGAGATAAAAATCGAGGGATTTTTTTATGGCAACCAAGGTAGCTCAGCAGGTTCGCTGTAGAACACACAGTGCCAGACCTTTGGGAAATACCTAGTGAGAGAGTGACTTTTGGTCTCCTGGGTATATTACTGGCTGCTCTGCAGACAGCAGACCCTTTGTAAAAGGAAAACAGACCTGGCCATAGCTGGGTGGTGACGAGATAAAAGCAGGCCACTCCTGTTTGAATGTTTGTCATTTTGGTGGGGATTTTGTTTAACAAGGTTCCTACCTTATCTGTCCCTTTCAGATTTATAGCCACAGAGCTCGTAAAAGGGAGGCCACAGATGTGAGCATGAGCTGTGGGAAGCGTGAAAGCAAACCTAGGCTCTTCAAGAAAAATCATTTCAGATATTTTGGATTTTTCTTTTCTTTTACAGCAAAGATCAGTTTCAGGAACCCCAATAGTATTTGACTAATGATACCAATAATGCCGGGCTGACTCTGCATGTGATAAATACTAGAAGGGGCTAGCTCCGACATTTCTTATAGCATGCTTGCCATTTTCCATTAACTCTATGTTTAAAAAGCAGTTTACATTTACTATTATAACTCAATTAGAAATCATTTTATTAAATACTTGGGCCAGACAGTTTATTAGGTACATGAATAAAAAATGATTCCCCCCTCAGAAATCATTATATCTCACCACTCAAGAAAAGAATATTTAAATTGTCTCTTTTTTAAAAACATGGCCAAATTCAGGGCAGGGGCTGTTTTCCTGAGGCGTCTGTGAACACACTCTGTCGTCGTTATGCTTTGGATAGGGTGATCCCTGTGCTTATTGTATTTCTTGCACATAAGCCAGATAAGACCTTAGTCTGAACCAAGAGTCGACCTGCTGTTCACCTGGATGTCGTGAGGATTCCTTCAGTCTGTTGACATTGTCAGCTGCTCCCGTACAAGACAGTGAGTCTTAGCTTTATTCTAAATCACACTAATAGCTGTCACTTATGAAACACTGCAAGATAAAAATCATAATTGCCATTTTACAATTCAAAAGGTAGAAAGCAGAGTTCAGTGACGCACCTAAGATCCCACAGGTGATAAATACAGAACTGGGTTTAAACAAAGTGCTGAGTGTCCAGACTCAAACCCAGCTCCTTCTGTGTGCCTCCTTTTGTCTGACGCACATAGTGATGTAACACTTTAGCTGGCCCTTCAGATACCATCTTGCTCTGCTTCCCTGAGATTCAAGTCAGGACTGCTAGGAATATGGGTACGTGGAGTTAGCATATACAGATTGTGTGCCAGAGCCTTTGGGACAAAAGAGAATATGGAAAACCTTGTGTTCCTTTAACATGGCTAGATTTCAGTAGAACATTGGACATGTAGGAGGCAGCCACTGCATGCACGTGGACATCTTCAGCAGGTCTCACCTATCATCCTCAGAGGAGATTCTGCTAAATGTAAGGTGGTTTAATGTTCTTTACTGGCTTGGGCCTGGAGCTGGACCAGAGCCATCACCTGCCTGTCACCACAGCAACTTCCTGCTGCATACCGGAAACTGTTCCTTCTAAGTCTCCACCCAGGTATTGAACCAACGTGACCTCTTCTCAGGCCCTCAGAGGGATGGCTGCACTTCCAACTGTAGTAACAAGGCATGATCATAGTCACCAAATACTATTGCTTTGTTTTCTGGTTTGTTTTGCTTTGGGTTTTTTGTTTGTTTGTTTTTGTTTTTAATTTTGGAGAGATAGTTTGTTAACCCATTTCAAAGGAATCAAGCCCACATGCCCTTTACTGTGATTATTACTTTAGCATATCAAGCCAGAAACTATCCCCTGGTTTTGTAAAGGATTTTAGACATGGCAGAGGCATCTGTCACCAGTGTTCTCCTATGGAGCCATTAGATGAACGGGAAAACCAAACAGGTTAGCTATACACTGTGCAGCTTTGCAAATGGAGTTAAAATAGGAGGCTAAAAACAGGGTCTGGGATTTCACTGGTGGAGGTACTGCTGTTCAAGCCCAGAAGTTACCCTTAGCTTGTAATACCTATGCTAATCAGTAACAGTTAACTGTCTTGTATGAGCCTTCTGTCAGTTCTAGGCACTTGGTAGAGTTTTATACACCTACTTTCAGGGACCTGAACTTTCTGTTGATGCAGAAAAAAAGAAAACACAGATGTGATAGATAACAAAGACATCTGTAGAGAGGGAGGAGGAAAGGGAATGCTGTTTGACTGAGGAGACGTCAGGAAACTTTTGGGGGCTAGCACCCAGGGGGCATGGTTTTAAAACTCCAGCTGGATAGGCTACATAGTAGGACCCTCTTTCAAAACAAACCAAAGACCCCACTTGAGGGCAGGTGGCTGCTTCATGACCTGATGGACCAGAGATAAAGTATCCTTTATATCATTTAGACCAGTTTATTACTAGGTCTGTGACCACATTGTATCCAAAACTAATTCAAAAGCCTATGGAAAAAAATGAACATTTATATATGATAAGGTTATAAAAGCCAAATGTGACATCAGACTTTTCTTAGCAGTCTAGACATTGGACTTAGTGAATTGAAGATCTTATGAGAAAATAGTCCTGAAGGCAGGACCCACTAAAGCTTGGAGCTTTGGGAGGAAAAGCTAAATGGAGGATTGAAAGCTAAATAGTTATGGGGTGACTTATCATTTAAACAAAGGCTCCGAAATAAGAGAGTGCACCACTCAGGTCAAGGGTTGAAACCTCAGCTTAAGTCAGAGCATTCTAATGACGGCGTGGCTTATACAAGTGCGCCTTTGTTCCAGACGGCAGTGCTATAGATAGAAAGCTAAGAATTAGGTAGAGGTTATTTTTAAAAAGGTGTGGGTGTGTGTGTGTGTGTGTGGAGGGGGGTGTGGGTGTGGGGTGGGGTGTGAAGGTGGGGAAGTGTCACTTGGTGCCCACAGAGAACAAAAGAGAGCTTCACACCCCCTGGAGCTACAATTACAGGCAATTGACAACCACCTGATGTGAGTGCTAAGAACCCAGCTCTGGTCCTCTTTGAGTAAGAAACTTTCTTAGCTGCTGGTCATATCTTCAGCACCAGGACGGAAATTCTTTATGGCTGACTGGAGTAAGCAAGTAAAGGGAGCCTCTGTCATGTGAGAAGTACAAGACAATTCAAGATGGTGCTCCTATAGCAATCAGGAAGGAGCTCTTCCTTCTGCCTGAGGAAGCAGGAGGCTGTGAGAGAGGTGGGAGGTGAGAGGCAAGGGCAGGCACAAATGCGTCTGGCTGCTTGTAGACCAAGGGGAGTCCAATGCCCTTGTCACAGGAAGTCACCTCTTTCAGGGAGCCATGCTCACAGCCACGGTGCTCTTAGCTGGTCTTCTGAGAAGCCACAGAACTGCTTTGTCTGCCTGCTGAGAAGATAGGGGCTAGCAGAGGCACAGGGAGTCGATAGATAAGGTATCCTGGTGGAGGAGCTGTTCTTACCCAGCCCCCTTACCTGCACATGTGCTCCACCCAGCTTTCAGTGGCCCAGCCCTGGGAGCAGCATGCCTTCCTCCGATTTCCTCACCCTTCTGCTCTGGCACCACTCTGCACTGCAGCAGTGCAATGGTTCTTGCCCCATCTATAGAAAAGAACCTCTGAGCCATTCTGACCCTCCCACCACAAACCTCCCTGTTCCTTGCCTTTCTCCAAGGGACCAGAGAGGATAAGTTGGCAAATTTGTGTGTTTCAAAACGAGCTTCCTACATAGGTCAGGTGCACAGCTAGTTTGAGAGCTATACAGATGGTAGGAAAGGCATTCATTTCGCCATCAGAAAAATGGTTAGGTTCTCAACCTCACCACACAGTAGCCTCGAGATCCTGTATTTTCATCTGTGAAATGGAATTGTTCCTGTTCCTGCCTACCTTCCATGGTAGGACCTCTGTGAAGATTAAATCACATAAAAACAAATTAAACTCTATCCTGTGCTTTAGCAATGCAAGGTGTGAGCTACTTCTGTGTTTGCCACACCCTTGCCTCCTCCCTAGCTACACCAGGTCAAGTCGGGTCACCTCCCTCCTGGATTATTTCGCTGGCCAGCTCCTGTGCCTGGATACCACATCCAACCAATGGAAACATGGCTTTTATCCCATGGCCTCTCGAGGGAACATTCTCCTCTGGTCAGCAGGCTTTCTCTCCTACTCAGTAAGAACCTATGTGCTGACTTTTCTCTCTATCACTCCTTGGCCTCATCTTTCCTGTACCATTTCTGAAAACCCATCTTCTCCTTAGCTATCCTATCTGAGTATCCACCTGCTCTGAAGAGCCCACAGTGAAATGTCAACGTGTCATCATCCTATGAACTTGCTTCATCACTTCAGCTGCTTTGCCCCTGAGGTCCCAGCCTATGTTGAATGATGCCCTAGCATATTGTTAGGTGCAGAGCAGGGGCAGGCCCTGAGCAGAAGCTCCGTAGGATCTGGGTGTTAGGAGCCCCTTAAACTTGAACAGACAGGCTCCCTTTCCTCCTCCCCCTGAGAAGTACATGGTACACCCATTTTGCACCTACAGGGGCTACATGTTATCTACCTTGTGGGAATGAAAGGGTAGCTAGGGTCTCTGTATCCTGGAAGGGATCCAAAGTATGTGGGAGCCTCATACTCAAAGAGAGGTGTGATCATGAGGTGACCCCTGGAACGTAGCACACAGGCCCTCCTAGGACTTGAGGCTAAGGCTGGTTAGTGAAGTCCTGGAAGGAAACACTAGGCCCAACAGGAAGCAGTAGACGTGCTAGCAGGGGGCAGCCCCTCAAAGGGCTGAGGAGCAGAATTCAGGTGATCCAGCTGACCTATGTAGTATAAATCAAGGAGTCAGGAAGGATTGGGGTGACTCAGCCTCTGCCTGGCTGGAGCTGTCACTGGGCTTTGTAGCCTATTTCCTGGGGAATTTTCAGCTAAATCAATGATTTCATCATTCTATCCCTAAGCACCCTCAGCAGCTAGGAGTGACTGTTCACATGACTGTCTGGGTGAGGCCAAGAGGTCTGACCTCTGACAGGAGAAGCTGGGACAATGATGGCAAGTGTTAGGCCTGGTAGTAGTAGGAATTCTGTTCCTTTCCAGTCTCCCTGAGTAAGCCAGAGTGTAGGCGAATGGTGCTTTGGTGTTTGAGCATCATTGCCTCACTTGTGAAGATAAATGCTCCATGGAGGTAGCTGGTTCCTGCCCCTGGTTGAATTCATTGTACAGGCCTGGGGTGGGGCTAATGACAAGTTGACAGTGGCAGTCTCACGGGGCAAGCTGACGGCTAATGGTCAGGCCTGATGGTCGGAAAGTAGTGGACTGGTGGACTGCCAAAGCTTAGGTGTATGTCTCTAGGATCTAAAGATAAACGTTTAATGCATACAAACTTATTGACACAGCTCATCTTTTATCAAAAAAGTCATAAAGTTACAGTCCAGGATTTTTAAGAAAATAGAATTATCAAGAGATGTCTTTCCATAGTCAATATATTCTCCTTACTAAAAGAAAAGTCTTTTGCCTAAAATACTAAAATTCTAGCTCTCATATGCTGGTAGGAATAGCTTTGATTGATTGATTGATTGATTGATTGATTGATTAGCAGGATTTCTAGCCCAAGCTGGCCTCAGACTCACTAGGTGGCCTAGAATGACCTTGAACTTCTGATCCTCCCACCACACCCAAGTTTATGCAGGGCTGGGCATGGAACCAAGGGTCTTGTAAAAATGCTAGGCAAACCTTCTAAAAAAGTGAAAACCATCCCAAGCCCAGGGATAGCTTCCCCAGGGATGGCTTCCCCAGGGATAGCTTCCCCAGGGATAGCTTCCCCAGGGATAGCTTCCCCAGGGATGGCTTCCCCAGGGATGGCTTCCCCAGGGATAGCTTCCCCAGGGATAGCTTCCCCAGGGATAGCTTCCGATGAACTCCTCCCCACAAGCCCGACTTACAGTCCTGAACATGTCAAGCATCGGGTGCATCATGCTTTCTTTAAAACATTCCCTGAAAACTTCTTCCCTTCTCCTTCCCCCGTTTACCAAATTCTGGTCAGAAGCTTGGGGGGAAGAAAAGAAAAATGGGGACTAAGATGACAACAAGATTTGTGCCTTCACAAGTAAATATTACAGCTTAGCTGGGTAACTGCTTGTGGAAGCTTGTTAGGTCAAAGTGACTCACTTGCGTAGATGAGGTTATTTTTAGAGCTGTAATTTGTACTGTTTAGAAAAGAATAAAGAGATGGTAAAAGGCTAGATAGCTCATTATAGTTTACAGAGCTCATGAACCCAGCATCCATGCAAAAGATGACTAAGCAAGGGGTCGGGTGGTACTTTCTCTCAGAATTTCACAGACATGAGTCATCCACTTCAGTCTGCAGACACAGCATCAGGTACCTGTGACTCAGCTCTCATTTAGACAGAGCACTAGAATTCAATTCTGATATGCTTTTGTAGTTAAGTAGTAAGGAAATTACACAGCAAAGCAAAGTAGGCCTTTGTACCAGGCAGCCCTCCGATGCTTAAGCAAGGACTGATTGATCTTCATCTCTAGTCTTTCAAAGAATCTATTTATGACCTGTGCTAGGTAATGTCTTTTCATTCTGCTGCATCACACTGCAGTGCACCTCCTCACACTGGCTCCTCTGACCCAAAGATTCATTCAACCTTAGCAGCAATTCAGTCTCACAGCTTCTCCACTCACAAGTCCAGCAGAAGACTCACGGTCTTTAACCAGGAGAGAGAGAGAGAGAGAGAGAGAGAGAGAGAGAGAGAGAGAGAGAGAGAGAGAGAGAGAGAGAGAGAGACAGAGAGAGACAGAGAGAGACAGAGACAGAAATCTTTAGCCTACAATATTAGCATATTCTCATAAGCTGCAAGAAAAAACTTCCAAAGGCTTCTCCGTCCCATGTTTTACCTATGGTCAGAGTTATAAGAATAAAATAATATTTTCTTCAAATGTTTTCCTTTCTTTTTTTAAAAAATAGGTTCTCATGTGCCCCAAGCTGGCTTTAAACTTGCTACATAGCCAAACTTGAAGTCCTCATCCTTTTGCCTTTCCCTCTAAGCTCTGGTATGATCAGCACGTGCCACTACCCCTGGCTTTAAAGTGGTTTTGCATGCTTAAAGAATACACAACTCCTCATGCACATAAGATTTCTCTGTAGATGAGCAGCCTGTTCAGGGCAAGTGTACATTCATCCAACAGGGCTTCCTCTCTCTCCTCGGAAGCTGAGCTCTTCTGGCCCAATTGTCCTCAAGGCATAGCCTCACACACTTAGCTCCTGTTGTCAAAATTACACAATTTATTTAAAGTTAAGTCCTTAGAGTGTAACCTGTCTGTTTATATATACAGAAAGTGGACCCTTTCAATTTGCAGACCTCTCATTGGATTGTTTATAGCCAACAATGAATTTTACTGTACTTATCAAAGAAACATCAATGATTGCAAAAGCAAGTACTTCAGAAAGACACAGAATGAAAAGCACGAGTATTTCTCCCCTTTGCCTGCCCATCCCAAGCCACTTGCAGCCATTTCTGACACTTGGCAGTTGCCTCTTTTGCCATCTGTCGTCTTCACTCCAAACCTGCTGTGTCAGTACTACTGCTACCAGGAACAGTAGAACATGCACAGGCTAAAGTCCTATTGTCACGGAAAACCCTCTGTACATTTAAGTCAGCTCAGCAAACACTGAAATATATTCTGTGAACCCAGCCCTGGATGAGGCCTGGAGCTACAGAAGTGGTGAGGTGCACACATTCGTGCTTGGCTGGGAGAGTCAGACATGCAAATGTACAGATGCACTTAGAGACTGCCAAAGCACAGGAGTGCCAAACCTCTGCTGGAGATCTTAGAGAAAGGCTCTGCCTGAGCTTGCCCGTAAGTGTAGATGAGTTGTGTAGGTGAGGGGGCAAGGATGTTCCCAAGAGAACAGCACAGAGTGCTCAGGGACTGCTGTAGTATATTCTCCTGGTAGAAATAATTCATAAAAATGATTTTTCTAGATATGTGAGTGAAGAATGTCATGGGCAGATGAGAGAGAAGAGAAATTTGACTCATTAGGAAGAACCATGTACGTCAGTTGTTCAAAATATGTCATCTTACTGATGGAGAGGCCTAGAGGGATGTTAAACACGGATGTGGCATTATCTCAGACTCCCAATCATGGTGGCAGAGGGGAGGAGAATGCAAGTGGGAAGAGGCCGGGGGTAGAAAAACCACTTTGGTAACTAGTTCAGGCAAGAGAATGTGAGGTTCTAAAACTGTGGGAGTCAGGAGAGGAAAGGACAGAGTCTAGAAATACATCAGAAGCAAATTGGGGCTTGGTGAGCACTCAGATTTGGGGGGAGAGAGGAAAAGGGAAGATTGTAGAACGCTATGTAATTCTGAGCCTAGCTAGCCAAAGAAACTGAAGAAGAGAACCAGAAGTCAGAAGAATGAGAATGAGTTTAGATGTATTGAGTCTGGGGTGTTTGTATGATAAGCCAGTACAGATGTTCAGTGAGTAGCACAAAATAGATGTAACAAAAGCTTCGTGACCACACAATGATGGCGGTTGAAACCCTGGCGCTAGTGGTATGGCCAACAGCTGGTGAAGGGAAAGGGAAGACTGATGCTGGAAAACTAAGTGGCCAAGGGGTAAGGTGAGCCCAGAGAGGGCATCCGGAGGGGAGGAACAGGAAGAAGAAGGACAAGGAAAAGCACCATTGTGGTGATGGTTGTGGGGGCTTGTGGGTAGGGTAAGGACCACCAATACATTCAGATAGACAGAAGTCAAGAGTGAGCAGGTTCTAGAATTTGTTGCCAGTCCTCTTTTGTGAGTTTAGAGAGAAGCAAGGAAAAGGGACTAGTAGGTGGTAGCTGGTAGAGCTGATGCCCGGGGGGGAGAGGGGGGCGCCTTGGAGAATGAGATGGTCTCCAACACAAGCATTGCTCAGCAGAGAGTCCATCCCCTCCTGAGAAGACCATGGAGGAGTGACTCGTGGCTAATGCCACCACCAGCCCTGCCCTCGGGAACCACTAAGGAGTGTATGCTTTTCCCTCTCTGCTACAGAGCCCCACCATCTGCATCCTATCTTCTAAGTAAAGGGGACACATTAGAAGACACAGGAACCTGTGTTAGCAGTCCTCTGGCCATGCTATGATTGATTGCCCCTGACTCCTCAATAGCCAGCCCAGGCAACTTACTTTTTCCTTTCCCTTGAATTCTCCTGCCCACAGTCTGGAGTTAGCCATACAAACTGGGCTTTTTAAATAAACTACAAACTCAACTTTTCATTTCTAAATATGCTTTTAATAATGTACCGAGTTCTATTCTCATATGAACCACAGCCGTTTAAGGTTTTTGTTTTGTATTCATGCTTGCTTGCTTGCTTGCTTGCTTGCTTGCTTGCTTTTTTTGAGACAGTTTCATGAGGCATAGGCTGGCCTAGAACTGCCTGAGTAACCCAGGCTAGCCTTAAACTTCTAGTTCTTTGGCCTATACCTCCCAAGTGCTGGAATTACAGGCCCACACCAACACCACCACACTTGGCTAAAAGTGAATTTTAAATAGTTGAAATCCCAAAGGTCATTTTGTGCTAGTTGAAAAGCGTATGGTCAAGAATGTTCTTGGTCGCATTCTTAGAGTTTCATGCCAACAGCACTCTCATTTTGTACAAGTCTTAAACTATTCTTTCACCAAATTCACACAGACATTTAGATGCTGGGGGTGGGATGTGTACTTACTAAAAGCATCCTGTAGACTAGTGGTTCTCTACCTGTAGGCTGTGACCCCTTCAGGGATCAGATAACCCTTTCACAGGGGTCTCTCCTAAGACTGTCAGAAAACACAGATATTTACATTACTATTCATAACAGCAAAATTACAGTTATGAAGTAGCAACAAAAATAATTTTATGGTTGGGGTCACCATGCCGTGGGGGACTGTAATAAGGGTCGCAGCATAAGAAGGTCAGGATCACTGGTCTAGACCCAGGGTTCAGACATCACTCCCCTAACTCATGCCAGTCCCTTCTCCTGTACTACTTTGCAGATTTCTGTTTGATTTTTCTGTGAACTGAGCTTGAGGAATGACTTAGCAAGCCAAACAAAGAAGTAAACCTGTTTTAGCATGATCCAATTATTAATAAATCTAAAATGAAACATTTGGCCTCTGCAACAGAGATCTTCCTCACACTCAGCTGAGCTGGTGAGGGGTCAGGGACAAAGCAGGCAAGGGTGCCACGTTGCTGTCCGAGCATTAGCAGGCACACTGAGAAGGCCTTAGCTGTTGAGTCTGTCACTGAGTCTGACCGAGATGTGACCAGGTTTACTTCAAAGTCCTTTGAAACAAGTTTTTTTTTTTTTTTTTCCAATCTGACTCTCTTCGTTAATCCTTAAATACTCATGAACTTCAGTTTCTGAATTCAGAACCCTTTAGTGTTCCAGGCACAAGTTTAGCCCAAAGCTTCATGGGTTATAGGTTAGCAGGAGACACATGAGGTCTCTCATAGCTGCCCTTAGCAACATACAGGAATGTCACTGGGCTGGGAGCATAGACTAGAACAAGGAGTAGAGTGGTCACTAAGCTGGCATCTGTATATAGGTCAGATAGAAAGCCGTCTCCTAGGATCTGAGGAAGCTTATCAATCTATTCCATATGAACACTGATTAGTATGTTGTTTGGAACTGACTTAAATGGTAGGTGTGGGCAGCCTTGCCAGTTGCTCTGGCAAAAACCTGTAAGTATATCCAAAGGTATATCCAGCTGTCTAATGTAGGCTAATACTGGTTTTTGAATGTAGATTCTCACTTCTCTCCATCAGAGGTAGAAGTCAGTGTGAAGAACAGTGTCCTTGTAAGTGATCCTCACTAGGATGGCAGCCTCACCAGGGTGGAAGGGGCAGAATGAAGGGAGTTGAAGACGACCAAGTTTGCGCTCGGCAGAGTCGTAAACTGAGTCTGATGTTTAGTGAACTTAGAGCAGGCAAGAAGATGCCAGAACATTCTTATGGCAGTAGAACTATTAGATTTCAAATCTGAAAGCTTGAGTCCAAGGCTAATTCTTTCTGATTGAAATAAGATACTGTCTATTCCTGAGTTAGTATTCTGAGTGGGATTGAGTGCCAGCCTGAAAAGCATAGTGCTTGTATCCAGGCCTCTGGAAGTTAGCAGGCTGGAGTGTCAGCGAGAAGTCAGAGAAGACGTGAACTTTTTGAAGTTATCAGATAGTCTTTCATCAATGAATGGGCTTCCTGAAAGAACTACTAGGCCTCACAGGGTTAATTAAGCAAGTCCCTCAACTAAGCTTTGAGACTGAGACTGGTGAGAAGACAGAGGGGTGAGGGCAGGTAAATTCGGGAAAGAAGTATCAAGTCACCTGTGCTGTGGACACCATGGAGAACAGAAGTGCACAACAGTGTCCAGTGCATTAAAGCTCCATAGATAGGGCCATAAAGTATTCTCCCAATCAAAAGTAGAAAACAAGGGCATTAAAATATTCAAAACAAAAATTCAAGTCTAAGATCATTGTACACTTGAGGTTAACTTGTCTGAAAGACAAACACATCCCCCTCTCTCTTCCCTGTCCGTTCTGACAAGATGTCAGTCTCAGACTCTTACACTTTCTCCATGCAGGGCCAGCAAATGCTTGTTTGATGCTTGCAATGGTAACCCAGTAAAAATATCAGAAGCAAGCAGTCAGTCAGTCAGACTTCTAGACTTGATGGTAGAAAGCATGTGGCCCCAGACCCGTCAGGCTAATATCTACTCCTTCTGTCTTGTCTTCACTCCCAGTTGGTTCTCTGACTTGCCCAGGAAGCAGGTTGATGCTTGAGTAGAAAGGGGGAAAGAGGAATTCTAAGGCAGAAAGCAGGCAACACACTGCCCATATTCACTCGGTGTCGATGCCCTGTATTTTTTCTTAGTGCTTTAAAAAGTATTTATTAGCATGAAAACAAAGGCAAAGCCCATCATGCCTGACTGGTGGCCTTCCCAAAGAGTTTTTCAGACGTGAGCTCTGAAGCATCCACTCATGCTGTGAAAACAGTCATTGGGTCGTGGCTGCTTCATTTCTGTAGGAAGCCTCCTGTATGGTCAGTGGCATGCTACATTGGGTCTCAGGAATGACCCTGGGGTCTTCTCGGTGGCTGCTCAGGCAGTTGGATCAGGCCACCACCGTCTACAGCACAAGCTTCTCACTTGTCAGTTGGGTGGTAACTGCCAAGCCCTGGATGACCTGACATTGAGTATGTTCTCTGATGTGACCAGACATGGAAACCTCTGAGAAAAACTGGGTCCTGTCAGCACTCTTATCAAAGGCAGTGAAGAGGAACAGCCAAAGAGATGTCCCCATGTCTGTGTGATTTACTCGAAGGGCCCCAGGCCTCATACTTTTTATCAGTTTGGTGAGATACTTCCCAAGTCCTTAACAGTCCAGTTGTTCCACAACAGTGAATTCTAAGACAATAGCCTAGTAGTCCAGAGCCAGTGAACCAAGAAAAGCAGGCTTAGGCACTAGGCTAACACGCCTTACTGGCCATGCCATGACTATATGGCCTACTCTCAGAACTTGATTTATAATTTTGAATTTGACTCATCTAGAGTTAAAAGAGAAGTAAATATGAAGCCTATTTAGGTTTTTATCAAGGACCAAAAAGAAAAAAAAAAAAAAAAAAAGACTGAAAAGCTGTGGAGCTTATAAAAACAGCCCATCAGTTATCAGGATGCTCTGCTGAGGGCGAGCGACACTGAGCCCCTGATGAAGAGGACTTTCCTTCAGATCTGACATGCAAGGAGAGCCACTTATGGAAGCCTAGAGCTTGCCTCAACAGGATCACCTTATGTTGACACATTTGCTTTCGTTAAAGATAGGTATGAGAGTAATGAGAGCTCAAAAATCTCATTCTAGGCAACAACCATATGTTATCACAAATGGAACTCTAATTGGAATTTCTCTCAGAGAAGAACATTTATTAATTTCCATTTCCCATCTACACTTCCCACCTGTTTAATGTAGACGAAATAATGACCAAAGGCGCTAGCTAAATGAGAAGTGCCATTAAAACAAACTCCAGACCCAAATCATTCACACGCCAACAGCTAAGCCTTAACTCTGCAAAGATTGATTGCAGGCTCTTTGTGGTTTTTGAAGACCAGGACTACTCAGTCACAAAGGGACCACTTTTCCTCATAGGACAACCTCTGAGGACACGGGCAAACACTGCATTACCAACTCCTAGAAAGATCGGGCAGAGTTCTCTTCTGGCTTCAGCCCTGTTGAGATAGTCTCCGGTTTTAGATAGCTTCTGGCTTGGGAAGCTTTTACCACATTACAGCATTTGGCCTAAGATTATTTAAAGCTGTTTGTTGGTTTGTTTGTTTGTAGAGATAATATTATAGAATAAAAAAAAATGAAGATCTCTAAGGCTCCCAGATTATACTTAAATAAATACAAGCACAAAACTAAGTTAAAAGCTGAATTAGGGGGAAAAAGTTACTTTTGATGTGTCTTCTGTCAAGTTAGAACAAGACATACCCAATTCAGATTTGCTTTTTAAATTGTTTCCAGAGAGAAGCAAGTGCTGCTGGGGGTCCCTTACACATGCTTGCTGTGTGCCATGTATTCTTCATGTATAATCATTAAACCATGTAAACCATCCAAAGCCTTCCAAGGTAGAGATTTTCCCATTTTAAAGATGGGGAAACTCATGCTTGGAGAATTTGGTAATTGCCTGAGGTCACCCAGGTTGTAATTGTCAAAGCAGGGCTCAAGCCCAGCTCTGTCACATTCCAACACAGTCCTCTTCTCACATTCCTGAACCTTCCATCCTTTTTATCCAGTTCTTGCTGTATGCCAGTAAATGCAATAAAGGCACGCAGGGCTTTATTTTCCCTCCTCAGGCTAGAGTTTCCAGATTTATGGTGTAGGAAAAGAGGCTCCAAGAGACAGTTAATGTACGAGTGCCACATAACCGCTAACGGACCCCAGACGACCCTCCCAGAACACGCTGCTTCACTGCATCATCCAGGTTCATTCAGGAAAGCTCCTCCAGTAACAACATGGAGCCTCTTTTCCATTTGTTAGTTCTGCTCTCCAGATGTTTTCCACCCTGAAGGTGGAAATCATACCAAGCTGGCTACTGTGTCGCCTACAAGTGGCATGGGAGACTGTCCAGAAGTATCCAAGAGTAACTCTGGCATGGAAAAATGTCCACCATCCTGTGTTCTGTGTTCAGAGCACTCAGATTTAGTCAGAGCCCCTGCCCATGGTTCTAAGGCCACACACCTGTAAGACACCTCCCATGTGCGCCCCACCCCCACTCTCTTCCTCAGCTCTGAGCACTCCAGGTGCTTCCTCTGCCTGCCTCCTGCTCTTACTCTTCCCTTCCCGCTAATCCTGCTAGAAACCAGATTGTCCTCTAAGGCCCCACTCAAAGCCATCTTGTCTAGTAGGCTTCCTAGAAGCACCTCAGCAGCCAGCGTGCCTTTCCACTGTGACACTGGTAGGACCACCTCTGCTGTTCCCCTCGCTCTGGCCTCGCAGCCCCCCCTCCCCACCCCCAGTCCAGCATGAGCTGGTCTAGTGAGGAGGAAGACCTGGCTTGAGCAGCATGGCTTCCCTCGAGCTGTCTCATGGGAGGTACTTGAGGAGTGGTCCTCACACTGGCTACATGTTGCTGTCTGTGCTCTATAAAGATTGTAACTACAGCCTTTAAATTAAAAATTAAAACGGCTATTTTAGTTTGAGGAATTTTATCCTCTTCATAAATCATCATTAGTTATCCTTCATATTGGGGCTATCACAATATCTATAAATTTGTATGTAGCTAGTTCAGTTTTTTTAAGATGGTAATGTAAGCTGCCCAGTGTCATCCCCTCTTTTTAAATCAGAAAACACTGCATTGGCCCTTTTCCTTCTAATCACCTACAGTCAGTACCTTGTCCATGAATTCCTTTAAATTAAAAGCTTAACAATATTTTGGAGACTTGGTCCAGCTTTTAAGTGCCAAGGATTTTTGCATTTGAATATATTTTAATTTATTTAAGGATTCTTTTAATCAAACGCTTCCCTAATTTAGCCAGCTTTCTTTTTTAATACTTCCAAGCCAAGAATTTGTTTATTGTGACTAAATTCTTTTTTAAATAGAACTTAAGACATTACTAAGTCTATTTATGGTACTCCCTCTTGCTAGATTTCTTCCTGCATCTCCAGAGAGTGTGCTTCCTTGTTCCAAGCCTAGTGCAGTCAACACTTCCTCACTGTGGTGGCCTGTGCCACTTAGGCACTAAGTGTACTCTGACCACCTCTCTGTGGCCAGCCCTGAGTTGGGTGAGCACGCCAGCAAACACTCAGGGCAGCGCCGCTGAGAAGTGAGTTGTGTGGGCCCGAGAAAGTGAAGGCAGTGGGACCTATGTGTGTCTCGGGGTTGGAAGTAGAATCACTCGTGGAAATGAGGGTGTTGAAGCCAGGCTCCAAATGGGCATGTCCCCCCACCCAGTGGCAGTACCAGCAGGAGCTGCAGATGTCAGCACACAGCCAGCCTATGCACGTATGGACCCTTGGTTTTAGCATTGTGCCTAGACCAGGGAGTATGATCACTAAGTGAGTGGTGCTTGAAGCAGAGAGAGGAAAGCAGTCAGTACCAGAAAAGCTGGGGACTCTTTGGTCCCAACTCCAGCTGCTGGTATTCTGTCACTCTCCAGAGAGCCTGAGAGAGCCCTGCTTGGGAGCACAGGTTAGAAGTGTGTCTCTAGAACAGAGATGTTTCTTGATACCCTGAGCCTTAATGCTAGTAAACTAGGTAGATTCGGAAGAGCAAGAGAGCCTGTGAAGGAAGAGCAGCTTGGCCCGTGAGCTCCCCAGGGTCAGCATCTGCTTCCTTCAGCTTTGCACCGCCCTTTTCCATCTGTCTGCCTTAGGGGCAGGGAAGTGGCGACTAGAAATAAGACTGACAATAAAACAAGTAAGAGCTTTTCCAGCAAAAAGGTGAAGCCTGTTATAGCCATGTTATATCCATGCAGTTATCTATGTAGAAACCTGTTATATCCATGTTATAGCCACGTAGCCATCTGTATGTAGAAAGCTGTTATATTTATGCAGCTCTCTGTGGGTGTTTTGTTGACTTCTCCTTCTAAAGAATATTCCCCAAAGTCCAATTCTGATTCATCTTTTAACCTTCTCCAACTTACTCAAAGTCCATCTCCTCAGAACTCTAACCTCAGGTGGAGTTCCCCACTCTCTTTCTGGGTGCCTCTTGTGTGGGTTCAGGAGCTCCTTCTCCTCCTCAGCTCCTTTGCAGACCTTGGGCATGTGCATGGGCACCCCCTTTCTTCTCTGCCATCTACCAGCTTCAGGTATGTTTATTTCCTGAAACCTGGGGCGCTTCCCTAAACCTTTGGTTTTATAAAAGCCTACTTGCATACTCTGATTAGTAAATGCTGGCAGGAATAGAGTGAACATCTTCGAAGCTGTTGCCTCTCCAGGGAACAGCTGCTAACCTGGACTTTATGTTAGCTGCTCCTGTAGTTACCATAGCAGCTTGGTATTCATAAACAGTATCATACCCATATAAACACAATATGAACTATATCAATTGTTTTGCAGATTTAGAACTTCATATAAATGGAATTATACCAATTGTTTTCTGCTTCTGTAAATATTGTTGTCCCAGCCCATGGTGCAGATCAGTGGCAGAATACATGCTTGTCATGTATGAGGCCCTGGGTTCAATCCCTAGCACCAAGAAAAAAAAGTCTTGTTCCTTAAAGCTTTTAAAAATGATTGTGTAAAACTTGTACAAGTATATTATATGAAGAGTATAGAAACATTATCCATGTACCATCTTAGTTAAATCTTAATATACTGCTATAATTGCTTCTGATTTTTAAAAGAATTAACACTTAGTGCCCATCATCCCACCCCTCTCTTGTTCTTAACTCCCCAAAGTAACCTCTGCCCGTAACCTAGTGCTTGGCTGTTTTGTGCATGTATGCATTCTTTACTGCAGAGACACTCATAAGCAATATGCAATCGTGTGCATGTTTTGAATTTCATGAGGACATATTAACGTATTCACTTTTAGCTTGCTTTGTTCACTGAAGATTGTCTTTGAACTTTGTGTATGTTTGCCCATGAAGCCCTCCTAGCTCTCTCTTCAAACTGCTGTTTAGTATCTGTGGAAATATTATATCACTGTATATCTATCCAGCCTCCTATTGGTCTACATTTAAGATGGTTCCATCGTCATTATCATTGTCATCATGGTTATTGTCATGGATGCTACAACAAGCCCACACCTACCAGCTTCTAATGCTTGTGTAGCAGTTCCTTGGGTGGGATTGCTGAGTTGTAGAGTGTGTGTATCTTCACTTCTGGTTTATCAGAGGCTTAGCAGTTCATTGCATCAATGGATGGGAACTCGGTACTTTGTGCCTTGGACAACCCCTGGGTATTATCTGTTTTTTTGTGAACCCAGTAGTTCCTTTTTTTCATCAAACATGTATTGAGTATGTCTCATGTGTCACACACCTGTGCTAATTGCTAAGAACATAAAATAATGAATCATCAGCACATCCTAAAGGATCCTCCAAACATCTGTAGAAATTTCTGCCTATAGAGACATAAAAAAAAGTCAGGGATACCGACAGTGTCAAGTTCCATAGTGGTGTCACTGTTGACTTACAGCTAGAAATTTCTGTTCTCATGGAAAGAAGAATGCAGTATTAATAGATCCATTCTGAGTTTGCTTCAGTGGGCATGGAAGAGTACCTTGGCTCTTCATGGCTGGCTTCTGCAGTAGAGCCCCTGTTTCTTCCATGTCTGCCCAGTGATGGGAGATAGTCCCACCTTACTCTTCAAAAGTAAGCATATGTGCAGAGTGAAAGAACTGATGCTGAGACTGAGTTGACTTTAGAAAGGGTTGGCTAGAGAATGGAACCACTAATAAAGGAGAGTCTGTAGTGAGGGATGAATGTTGGGCCACACCTGGAGAACCTCAGTGTTCATCGCCCTTAACAGCAGTTTGCAGATCAGGGTCCAAGGCACTTGTGAAATAGTAGATTAAGTCTTCCTTAACTCTTGAGGCAGCCTGTATAGTAGTTTTTTTTTTTTTTTTTTTTTTTTTTTTTACCATGTTCCCTGATATCACAACTAGGTTTTTTTCAGTGTATTTATTGAAACATGAAAATGTTTACAAAGCTGAGAAAGGTTGCCATCAAGATAATTAAAATGTAAGCATCTGAAGGCTTACATAGTCATGAGAAACTGGGACTGTATGGATACTACACAGCTAGATGAGGCACACAGGGAGAAGGCAAGGAGGGACCAGAGCAAGTGTTTACTTATTACCTGCCTGGTTTTTGTTTAATCCTGTCAGCAAGCACAATGAGGTAATACTTATTACTCCCATTTTGTCTGTGACATCACTAATAAATGGTGGGCCATTTTCATCTGATGGCAAGGGAGTATGACTCTGTCTCCTTTCAAAATGGGATAAGGATATATAGCAGTTCTTTAGAAAGCTTCGTGCTTTAGTTTGGTAATATTAAAACCACAAAAGTAATCTGTTTACACCATCAGATCACACACACACACACACACACACACACACACACACACACACACACGGTGAACATTCAGAACCAGTAAAAAGTACAACCAGTTTAACAAACCCTAGCTATGCTTTTCCTTGTCACTTAAGGGCAATGATGATCAGAGACACCGTCCAGAGGGATCCTTCTGAACTGGAAAAGTTTACTAGTGTGTCTCTCAGAAGTGAGCAGCCTGCTTAGATCACATTTAGCTTTCTAGTGGTTGGAGTCCTTGTGTCTCAAAGGTTGTTAATAAGATGGAGGTGGGTAGTAACTACACAGCAGTCTTTCCACACAGGCTGTGGATGAGCCTGAGAATGAGATGTGCACAGGCTGCTGTCACAAGGCAACTTGAAGCAGGGTGTGATGGCATGCTTGCTTATTCCTAGCACTTGGGATGCAGGCTGTCACAAGTCCAAGGTCAACCTGGGCTATATGGCCAGTTCTAGGCCAAGCAGGACTGCACAGGAAGACTCTGCCTCAAAGCTTCAAATATAGTCATCATCGGAAGGGTAACAAGAAAACTGTCTCATAACACCACTTCACGGAACTGAGAGGCCTGGCACTGGGAACAGAACCCTAACCAGCAGTAAGTGAGTATGTGAGGATCTTCCTACTATCTGAGAACATGGGGGCAGGCAGAGGAATATACAGCTTGTGAGGCCTGAAGAAATGAAATAATTGCCTGTGAATAATGGTGAAAATATTTGATGATGTGACTCCCAGGGAAGCAATTATGGTTAACCCCTCATTTGTTTGGCATTTGCCAGGATTGAACTGTCCCACAAAACCAAATTTTCCAGACAGCTAAGACTTTCCTATTTATGTCTCTTGAATGTTTTTAACCATGCTTGATGGAAAGGTTTTTGAAATAGATTGTTCAGTTTTCCTTCTTGAACAGAGAAGCTATAAGAAACAATGCTTTCTTGGATACCTTTGACTCTAAACATAAGAAAGCCTGGTTAATGAGGTAAAATAATAAAGATTTTTAATCACCTCAGAAAACAAGGGACCACAGAGATGAGAAAGCTCAGTGACATCTCTGCAGTCTCCTCAGGGACACTCTGATGCTGGGGCCACAGTTCCAAGCATCAGGACTTCACATGATAAGATCAGAGGCTAGAATGAAATGGGGGCTTCTGTCTCCACATGTCTCTAGTCAGAGTGGAAAATATTTCTCAGAAAAGCCCTAGCCAACTTCCCCTCAGATCCCACTGGCAACAGTGAGTCAAATTTCTTTGCTTTTGGGGGAATATAGTTCACTTATCGAGTGCTTGTATAACTTCTGAGAGACCCAGGCTCCAATCCCTCAGAGCCACCAACAGTCGCATGCCATGGCTTCTAGGAGTCTAAGAGAATCAAGTGCTCACAAACTGGATAAGAAAAGGGAGCTGTGCTCATGGCGGGGTGCAGGATAGAAAAGGGCTGTTAGGTAGGCTGCCAAGGGTGGCTGCTGTCTTTACCAGGATTCAGGGTGAGGGATGACTTGGATGCATAGTGTTCTTTGCTCTTAACACTATGTGGCCTCAGACCAGGATTTCCCCTCCTGACTGCTTTATCATTTATTATATTCTCCTTTTACCCAAGCCAGACTGCTAATTACCAATACTTGCTGCTAAAGTACTTTGTCATTGTCTTGCCGTGATTATGATGTTTTATTTTATTTCTGAAAATGAAAAATTCTATAACCAAAGTTATTCATGCTATGCCTAAAATATTCTGAAAGTCAGTCAGGCTGTATGTCCGGTGCATGGGATGGAGTATTTTTTAGCTGTCCTAGGTCCATTTTTCCATGGTTGATATATTTGAAGATGTGAGACTTTCCCATAGAACCCTGTATCTGAGACAGCCCTTTCTCTGCTTATGGTAAAATGATGAGCCTCTGTGGACAGGCAGGGCAGGTCCTAAGTGGGCAAGCAGTGGCCACACACTGCCCCTTACTGTGCTGTGGAGAAAGGCATCATGCTTTATCCGTGTTCAAATTCCTCTCGTGCTGCCACCTGGTTGTCCCCTGGGAGCTACCATTCACTCCATGGCAGTGACCATCATGTGGCAGCTGTCTAGAATGCAGCCTCGTCACGCCTGTCTTCTCAGGTGGCCAAAGCCATGTAGACAAGACTCCAGAAGGGCCCAGTATGTACAGAGTTAAAAGTACTTGATGTGCCTTATTTAAGCCAGTTCTTAAAGAACCATAAGAGCTGTTCAGATCTACTGAGCTAGTGAAGACCATCCATTCTATTGATAGAAAGCTGTCCAGATCAAATGTGTGCGAGTCACTGGCAAGAAAGCAAATGGTTGCAGAATTGATATCCATAGCCAGACTGTGAGACTAAATTGCTTAGGCTCCACAAAGTTCCTTCAGAACAAGTTAGCTGCTTGAAGCCTATAGTAATTCTTTTTTATCAGTTAACTTTAAGTAAAAGTTAAGTGACAGAGACATTTAGAGATAAGGGAAAATAAGGGTTTTTTTGCTAACTTCCAACTAATTTGTACTATTCAGATCTTATATGAAAAATGCAAAGTAGTTCTGAGATATTGTAGTTATTACATCATTTTATGCATAGATTAGTTTTTAAAGAAGCTACCATTTTATTGACTACTATTTTAGATAGAATATAACTGACCTGAGCAAGGTATCTATAGCTTTAAATGTTTATGTTCTCTTTGTGAATTACCATATAGATAACTTTTATCTTTGAAATCCTTCGACAATTCCTGTTCATCTAGTTGCAGTACAGGAAGTTTTCTGATTTGAACATTAGCTATAAGGACACTCTGTTCTCTATGGAGACAAAAAAGAATCATGTAATGAATGCTTTGGGAGATTATGGTACATATCAGCATAGAGCTTGCTGATACTTAAAAACAAAATTCATATCTTACTTGAGTGGGTAAATAGATATTTATAGTTTTTAATGTTTCTAATGCTAATTGGCATTTAAGTCAAAGAACATAGTTCAAAACTAGATAAAAAAATATTTCTCAACATATCAAATACTAATAGCAACAATTCACTTCTTCTGCAAAACAAAATAGTGGGAAAAAATTGGAAGGCATTCCAGCCAGATGCAGGATTGCATACCTATGTCCCAGATACTCTGGAGTTGAAGGCCAAAGCATCACATCATCCCAGGAGTTTGTCACCAGCCAGAGCACTATACTAAGACCTAGTCCTGTAAAAGTTTCTCTTTTCAGGGGACTGGGAGAATGGCTCAGTCTGTAAAGTACTTGCAAAAAGACCTGAGTTTGATCTATATAGAAAGCTGAGCATTGTGACATGTGCTTGTGATCCCAACAGAAAGGGCAGACACATGGGGATCCTCCAGCCTACTGGCCAGTCAAGTCTCACCAGTAAGCTTCAGGCCACTTGAGAGATGCTTTCTCAAAAGGGATGGATGCCATTCCTAAGAATGACACCTTTGAAGTTTTCCTTTGACCACCACAAGCACAAACACTAACACATGTGTACCTACCTACACACACACACACCTTTTGTTTTTAGAGAAACATAGTCTAAAGCCCCCCCAAAGCCAGTAGCTTGAAAGTCACATAGCCCATAGTAGTAGCCACATTACTTTTGATAGTGAGTGATATCCGTTTATAAATGATTGTATTGAATTTTGTTATTTGAAATTACTCTTTTTATAGGTAAACTAGCGTATTAAATACTTCTCTATTATTGATGATTGCTTTGGAGGTTAATCTGAATGTTGTTTTCTATTTGGAAACTTGAATGTAATACAGTGAGGAATAGTGTACATGAACAGGCATTTGTTCCTAAAAATTAATCAGAGGAAATTAAATGAGTATCAGAAAGGAAATAAAAAGATTAGAAAGCAGTGTTTGTTCAGAGTAGCTGAGGATGTTATAGACCAAGCTTTGTTATATGAAAGAACCCACAGGGATTTTCAGAATTGAGATATTTGTCATTTGGATTGAACTTTTCATACTTTTGTTGTTTTGTGTTATAAAATCTCTGCTTTTATAAAAATAGACATGTATGGAGACTGTCATGTTGTGCCACTGAGAAATGTGACTAAAAAGTGGACATTCTCAGTCTTGCCCTTTTTCTTTGGTAGTGGTGTGAGTCACCAGTAGAAACCCCCTCTGCCGCTGAGTCAGACATCATCAGAGTCCAGTACACTCAGAAGTTTGAGAGGCCCTACCAACAACACAGTTTTTTGGTTGGTTGGTTGGTTGGTTGGTTGGTTGGTTTTGAATTTTTTTTTTGTGGGGGCACAGTGAGTTATCATGAGGGGAGTCGTTAAAAAACAAAAACCATGAAACTAACTTTTCCTTTGAGAAGTCACATATAGGGAAAGTACTAGGATCTGCATTTTCCAGTGAGGGAGGGATACATTCCATGTTGCTTTAATATGTATCTCTTTGTGCAGCTAACATTTCCGTCCTTCATTCTTTACAATGGAGGTCCTGGCTTACTGACTGAGTTGTAATTGCAACACAGTTATAAGCAAGTTATGCAAGAGTATTCTTCAGTGTCACACAGTAGAAGCCAAAGATTTGAATCCTGGCTCTAGGTTTTGTCTCCTGCTGATGCCCAGTCTATGAGAAAGTTGATAAAGTCCATGCACTTTCTAGTTTACTTGTCTGTTAAATACACAGTTTCAAAATAATGTCCCTTTCTTGAAGTTTTAATTAGCAAAGCATCTAAAATGTGCTCTACAAAACTAGAAAATTCTATACACATTGTCATTGCGTTTGTTAATGTGCCTGTTCTCTGTCCTAGAAATGGATAACATTTACACAAACATTGTGTACCTCAAAGAATGTTGAAATAGTTTCTGGGGATGCTTTGCCTCTACTAAAACTAACAAGAGATTTTATTTTTAAAAATTGATTTAACCCCAATGATAAAGCACACACTACATATTAGCAGGGGGCATGGGCTCAGCTCTGGTGTGCAGCAACGGCAGAGTGTTTCTGCTTAGATTTGTCCCTGTTGCAGCCCATTAAGGAGCTCCCTCTGATTTACAAGATATAAATATATGTGGTAACATATGTGGTAAAAAATGGAAAGTGCTGAGTATGGAGATTCACTGCTTGATTGGAAGCAGAATGATAATTTTATTTTTCTGGTAGTCTAGTTGGCACAGCCTATCAAGTAGACAGATTATTGAAGGCCCTCTTTGTCCCCTTTTCATGTTTGTTCTTGAAAACCATCTTCCATCCTGCCCTCCCCCACCAAATTATAGATGAGGAAGATACTGTCCCACCCTTGAAAAGCTTATGGCATAATGAAAACTTAACACAGTTACATGGCTAGCTCTGCAATGGCCAGTGGGCAAGGCCAGGGCCCAGGAGGTCAGACAGTGTGGGATGCCATCCTGGTTATGCCTAAGATTCTGCCTGTGTCGTGGATTCTTTGGTCCCTCATGCCATCACTTTGATCCAAATCTCAAGTGGTACTTGTGTCCAACTGTCGTATACCCAACATTCTGAGTTAGCACAAAACATGTCTTAAGATGTGTTTATTGCTGGGCAGTGGTGACAAATGTCTCTAATCCCTGCACTTGGGAAGAAAGCAGAGGCAGGTGGGTCTCTGTGAGCTTGAGGCCAGCCTGGTCTACATAATGAGTTTCAGGACAGCCAGTGCTACACAGAGAAACCCTGTCTCAGGGGGGAATAAAAAGGATGTGTTTATGAACTCCAACTTTCTTTTCCATGTTTGCCTTGCAGTTGACCTGCCCCTGTTTTTCCCTCGAGATCAGCCGACGCTCACATTTCAGTCCGTCTATCACTTTACCAACAGTGGACAGCTTTACTCCCAAGCACAAAAAAATTACCCATACAGCCCCAGATGGGATGGAAATGAAATGGCCAAGAGAGCAAAGTAAGTGGCCCGTTATTTGACTGGCCATGAGTTTTGGTTGGTTTTTTTTTTTTTTTTTTTTTATCTTGGTTTGGTTTGTTTGTTTGTTTGTTTTGATTTTTGGTAAATGGATTATAGGAGATATGAGATAACAAGTTGAGTTGTAGGTAAATAATGTCAATAATAAAAATGTTAGCAACTTCTTATATGTATTTTAAATGATAAATTTCAAATGTTGTTAAACAGATTTCCTAATGAATAGTCAGCATATGAATTCAGTATCTCCTTTTCCATGGGAAACTGCATCTCATGAATTATGTTGTTTCTCCTGTGTGTTGCATGTGTCTTGGTTGTATACTCACACAGACTCCTTAGATCTGCAAACACTGCTGTGGAACTTGTGCCTCAATGGAGATTGACGTTACTAGCCTTAACAGTTGAGTGTAGAAAGGCTGTCACTACAGTCATAAGGATCAGGTTGATCCAGAAACATGATGATTGCTTTTTGTAGGTAAAGACTTCAGTGTCTGGGCCAGCAGTATATGGACCATTACCTTCTAGACTGAAGGAGCAGTGGATTGAAATGGGATTTTCCAAAAATAAATCATAGTGTAATATGTGGCTAATACTTTGTCATTCTGCACAACCATATGCACATACCTGTGATCCCATCTGAAGGGTGGGCAGAGCCAAAGAATCATAGAAAGAAAACTGTCTCATAAGCATCCTCCATTTCTCCTCCAGTATTTATTAACCTCTACAGTGTTCCAGGCACTGTGTGCCATGCTGAGGATGTCATGATAAAGAAACTAGAAACTGTCCATGGCTCATGGAGCCTATAGCCCAGCAAGGAGATAAATCATGCCAAATTCCTGACAGCTTTAAAGAACCTATAACAGAAGATGACCTTCCAGGCCTAGAAACGTCTTGATTATTAAGACTTCCTGTTCTTACCAACTATTTCCTGATTCGAGTTTTCTTCCCAGGGAAACCCCTCCTGTCCTCTCCCATCATCTCTCTACTACGAAACCCTCATGTGTGATAGGCTCAAGGCTCTATAAGAGCGCCCTTCTCCAGCACTCCAGCTACCCCAAATCGCTATGTACAACCCACAGTTGTTATCTGAAACTCATGTGCCTTTCTCCCTGTATTTTCCCTTTATATCCAGTCTACTGAAGTCTGAAATTCTATTTAAGGAATAAATAAACATATGCAAATGTAACTAGTAACAACTATTAAGACCTCTGTTGAAATGCAGTGGAACAAAGGAAATCTAAAGCAAGGTTTCTGTTTGAAGTCTTGCAGTTGTTTAATTTTCTGGGCTTTCCCTATGTATACATAGGATCTGCCCTTAGAAGATGGGCCATTATTTGTGGTATGTGCTCCAGAGTCTGAACCAGACATGTCTTTGTGGTTTCCATGGCAAAGCTATCTTGGTGTGCGTGTGTGTACTTCTTAAGCAGGCATTTTAGCATGTATGAATTGAGTCTTTAAGGAGCTGTAGACCACAAGCCTGTGATTTCAGTATAGGAATATCATAAGTGAAGCCTGTTTATCTTAACAGATTGGTTCAGACTTTCAAGAGACATTTGCTTTATGTTAACACCAGTCTAAAGAAAACATCTGAAGTCGTGTTAAAAAAGTCTGCCTGCTAGTTTAGTGGGGATAAATCCATTTTAGATGTAATAAAAGAGACAGCCAGCAGCTCATGCTCGCTAGAAATAATAGCTTTAAACCCTATTCTTTAATTGAACTGAGTAATTACATGGGGCTGTGTCAGAGGCCAGGTAATGGGAAAACATAAGCAAGAATTGTCCTGTGGTTCAGTCTGAAAACTAGCAGAAAGGCATGGAGGAAAATGTTGAACAAAAAGAAAGGTCAGTGAAGCATTCCTCACATGCCCCGTTTCTGTATCCTATGAAAATACTGTACACAGTGCGTAAAAGGCTATAATTCACTTGGGAAGCTCTGCCCACGACATAAACACTCTCATGGTTTAGAACAGCCCCAGAGCCCTTTGAGTGAAATCAGCTGTTTACCCTGCTGTTGAAGAGCACAGTTCTAAACATGTGCATTAAAAAGGACACTTTCTGGCACTGAACAGCATGGGCTTTTCCTACCACAGTGCTTCTTGCTGATGTCAACCCAGCCAATCCTACCCTTAACAAATACAATACCCTAAAGTGACTAGGCACAGGCTTTGGGGTCATGCATGCCCCAGTTCCAACCAGAGTTTAATCCTATAAGCTCCATAGCCTTGGGCAGAGTGCATAATCTCTCCGAACTTCATCTTTTAAGACAGGGTTGCACTCCCTGCTGTTGAATGAACTTGCTAGGAAGGTGCACTCAATGAGGTAACATATTGAACAGCAGAAGCTTTCCTTCTTCTCCATCCTTCAGTGCCTGTATTCAGGGCTCTGATCCCTTATCCCTAAACCTCCTTCCATATGGGCTTTCTCATATACTCTAAACTCCCAGGCAACCTTCACCGCACTCTTCCAGGTCCTCTACTCTGGTCACATGTTCCTTTAGAATCTCTTTTTTTTGGGGGGGGGGGTTGTTTTTTTGTTTTTTGGGTTTTGGGGTTTTTTTTTGTTTTTTTTTTGTTTTGTTTTGTTTTTTGTTTTTTGGTTTTTTTTTTTTTTTTTTTTTTTTTTTTTAGACAGGGTTTCTCTGTGTAGTCCTGGCTGTCCTGGAACTCACTCTGTAGACCAGGCTGGCCTCGAACTCAGAAATCCACCTGCCTCTGCCTCCCAAGTGCTGGGATTAAAGGCATGGGCCACCACTGCCCGGCTAAAATCTCTTTTATGTTATTTTTCCTTTTTCTTTAACATCTTTATCTACATCTATTTTCTTAACCAAATGGTGAGATCTTTAAAAGCAAAAGCTTGCTGTAATTATCTTTTTATTGTAGTATAATTTGTGTATAATTTACAGTGCTGTGGACAGATTTTTATATAAAGTTCTGTCTCTGTCTTACAATGGCTCAGCTTAAAATTTTTGGGCCATGTAGTGATCTGAAAGCAAACATGCATTTGGTAGAATCCATACTTTGATCTTGAATTGTGATTTTTTTTTTTTGAGATACTGTTATTTAATACAATGCTATATGCTGTTCCAGAAAGCAGTAGAAAACCACAACTCCCAAGGAAGAAAAACAGTAGTCTAAGATATTCTATTTCACCAGACTCTGCTGCCCTACAGCTAGATACATAAAAAGAGTTTTTACTAAGAACATTTAATTCTTTTTACACTAATTGGGTGATTGATTAGGGGGATTGATTCTCTCCTTCTACCATGTCATTTCTAGGGATTGAACTCAGGTTATCAGGTTTGGCAGCAAGTAACTGTACCTGCTAAGCCACTCACTGGCCCACAGGATACTTTCAACCTCTTGTGGGCTTATTGGGCTATAACCCCTCCAAAAATTGAAGAACATCTGTTGCTTAAAGTACATACATACTTAGAATTCTTATGTCTCCTTCATATATTGGTCCTTCTGCCATTATGGAATGTCTGTCTGGTGAGGCTTTTTGACTTGAAGTCTTCTTTAATGTTAAAACAGCTGTTCCAGCTTTCTTCCCACAGAACGTAGTTCTGTGTGCTGTCCTTCTTCATCCCTTTTTGTTGTACTCAGTCTATCTGTATGTCCTGAAACCTTTTGTAGATTTTGATTTTTTTTAATCTAGTCTAATGGTCTGTGTCCTTTAATATTAGTTTGTTTATACTTAATATGACAAATGAGTTTTTTAAGTTTAAGTCCTACATCTTCCTTTTTTCAAATTTTAAAATTGGTTTTAATTCCCTTTGGTTTTGGTTCCTTTATTTTCTCTTTCAGTGTTCTTTTGGTTTATTGAAATATTTTGGTATATATCTTTATGTCTCTTTAACATCTCATTGGCTTAGTAACTATCTCTTCATATATTTTGGTTTCATATGCAGTAAGTATAACCTTTACTTGACACATAAATTTACATGAATATCTAACATAATTAATATCATAATGTTTCATACCTAATCTAAAAGCCTAAAGATGAGTCTCTTTGTGCCCCTAGTTAGCCTTTGTGCTATGATATTCATATGTTTTGATTTTGCATGTAAATTCCACAATAAATTGACTTTTAACAGTCAAATAGCTTTTAAAATGTTTTTTCTAACCAAAGAAAAACTATAATCTACTTCATTCTGGAATTTTTAGATAAAGGTAGCAGGGAATCTTTTTTTTTTTTTAGAGGATCTTACTATGTAGCCTTATTTGTCTTGGAACTCACCCTGTAGACCAGGCTGACCTCCCACTGGGATTAAAGGGGTAAATCTCGACACCCAACAGAAAGGTATTTTTAAAATCTCCTTTTCAGAACAAACCATCAGAGAGATGATATTCAGTGTTTAGGCCAAGAACACTGAGACTTACAGTCATTACCAAAAGAAAATTTCTCCTGCATGAAATTCAGGTGCCTCTGCCTTCCCTGTAGACTTCACACTGACAGTATATCCCCACTGTTATGGATCACCACTGCAGAGATTCTTATTCCCCTTCATGTAGATAAAATATTCACAAAGGTACAGCAGGCACTCAGCCACTTGAGCTCCAACCTCACTGTATAGTCAGACTATACACACATATAGACACATATAGATAGATAGACACAGTCCCTACCCTCTTTGCCACTTGCCTAAGGCCCCTTCCACGGGGACCTAGCATCCAAGTAGCTGTAGAGAAATGTGTGCAGCAGTTTAAGGGCACTGACCTTGAAGTCCTGGTAGCTGGTTTAAACCTGTCTCTGTCATTCATTTCATTCATTGACTATGCAACTTTAGGGATATGCATAATCCTCCCAAGTCTTTGTCTCCTTGTCTATAAACTGGTAAAGACTTGTTTAGAGGGTCACTGTGTGTCACATAGGGTTCTCTGTGTTGACATCTAACAAATTACCACCAGCTCCCCATTGTGAAGCACCACAGGTTATCACTCCAGAGTTTTGATGGGCTAGGAGGCCTACATACCATGCATGAGTCCAGACAGCTGCAATTAAGATTTAGGCCAGGACTTGTCTAAGTTGATTTGGGATGCTGGCAGAGTTCTGTTCCCTGTGGTAGTTAGACACAGCTCCCGGTGTTCCTCCTTATTGGATGTCACCTGGAGATCACTCTCAGTCACTAGAAGCTGGTTTCATTCCCTGCCTAGTGGCCCTCAGTTTTTAAGCCAGCAGCAGTGCATCAACTCCTCATATTTCCACTCTTTGACTTGTGTGCCTGGCCTACATACCCAGATTTAAAGGGACCGTCCCACTGACAGCTAGTTTCCCTTTCTTAACATTGTCTTTACCATATTGCCAGAAAACGTGATTGCCAGAATGGAATCCCCTGGTTCCATTATCTCGGCTGCTACAGGGAGCATGGCGTGTTAGAGTTCCGGCTTCTGGCTACTGTGTAAGGTGATGTAGGTATATATCTGTTGGGGTTTGGCAGGGTGCTTTCTTATAGAGCTAAGATTTTTAATTTTAATAAGTAATAGCGTCAACATTAAGACATACCCCAGTAACAAACTCCAAACCCCAGTGACCTGACAAGAGATTCTAAAATTTTAGGCTGCTGGCTCCTGTGTTTTTTTTTTTTTAATCTTGATGCCAACACAGCTAGCTAAAAATTAGAAAATCCCCACTTTAGAGTTGCATAAAACTAACCACCTGAAAAGACAAAACAAAAAGCAAAATAAGATACCTTGGTATTGTGTAGGTAACTTATACCTATTTAGATTAGGGTGGGTGACCTTTTTATAGTACTGTCTGGTCAGTGAAATCTATGCATAGATGGTGTGATTGTTAGTGAATTCCATTGTATTCCCCCTCAGGATGGTCCTAGCAGAGGCCTAGTAGGATTTTAGAATAGAGCTGAACCCCCCCAGTGCACCTACTTCAATGGTTTGTCACACATAAAGTCCATAACATAAAAGGAATCACTAAGATAGTTCAAAAATAGCTCCTTAGACAACACATGGGAGTAATTCATCATGAGCCTTCCCAAACCATTTTCCATTTCCCTTCTTGCCTCAAGGTCAAAAAGAGATGTTTTTCTTACCCTTCCAAAGCAGTTCATGGCTTCCCATGTGTTATTTTTCACTATATACTCTTTTTTATCATTTGACAGCCAGTTGTCTGTAAAGAATAATTTTCTTTTTAGCAATATTTTTTTAATTGTATATTACAAATTATTTCCATGAGTTTTCATTGTTTTTTCTTTAATATTTCCAAATGTACTATGGGTTGTTTGGGTTTTTTCCTTCAAAGTGCTTATTACCAAATGCTCTAATCCAGTCTCACGTATTAGTCCTTTAAATAAAACATCTAAATATAGATCGACTCCTTGATTCAAGAGATGGAGATAGATGGACATCAGATT
The DNA here is from genome assembly GCF_011762505.2 of Arvicanthis niloticus. Taxonomy (NCBI): domain Eukaryota; kingdom Metazoa; phylum Chordata; class Mammalia; order Rodentia; family Muridae; genus Arvicanthis; species Arvicanthis niloticus. Next base: position 59,644,503 of record NC_047668.1, on the reverse strand, counting down.
TTGCATCCCCATCTCCAGTTCTCTCCATGGTCCCTGAGGGCCCTCTAGGACTCTTGCATTACAATGTGGAAATCCTAGTTCCGATTGGGTCCTCATAGCAGGGAGCGTGGGCATGGCCTGAGACCTCCTCAGAGGCCAAGGCATGACATCCAAGTGCTTACAGTATGAGATCCTTTGTATGTTTGTTTCCCCAGGAGTTGACCACTCCTCTTGCTTCTCTGTTGTTAGCTCCAAGGGTGCCTCATTTCTATTGAGCCTAAGCTATAGAAAGCCTTGGCTCTACTTGTCCCTGTGCCTAGTCAGCTGGCATCTTGAGAACCCACTAGCTCTGTGCTTCTCATCCTCTTTATCCACACTCAGTTCTAGGGAAAACCCTGGTGGGGGCCAGATAACTCTCTCTAGGCCATGGCTTCCTTGTCCTATCCCTTCCCTTCATGTCTGTGTTCCTGGAACTCTAGCTGACATTTAAGGATGCAGAATTCTATCAGGAAGGCAGGAGACCTGACAAGCTTTGCTCACTCACATCCCAAGACCCCTGGACAAAAGGGACAGAGGAGTTAAGGCAGGAAGAGGAGTCACTGGCTGAAGGCAGAGCAGCCCATACTAGACTCCAAGGAAGCTCTGTCCCAGGCCCATGGGGTCAGACCTTGAGACAAACACTCAATCCAGCAATGATTTGTAAATTTCTTTGTCTCTTGCTTTGCCCTATTTTCTAAGACCAGTTCCCTTTAAAAATTCCCAGCCTCATCTCAACTGAACTCCCCTTGGGAGAGCAAAAGGGAAATTCTCGGGCCTTGGGCTGTCTGAACACCCTGAGAGGACAGTATAGGGCCCCAGTCCTCTTGAGATGACAGAACTTCAGAAGGCTATCGTAACCAACGCCTGCCATCCTGCTTGCCTGGGGTTCTCTGTGAACCAGTCCCTGCATCCTTCTGAGCTTTCCCTCATGCTTTAAAAATGTAGATGCTATGGATAGAAAGGTGAGGTAAACAGCATGGAATGATGGCTCCTCAATGAGTATCAGTTTGAAAGTATCTTCAAGGGACATGGTTTGTTTTTACTGACAGAAGAGGGAACAACAGGGATGGGAGGAATCCAGTTCTGCCTGACAACAGGCATCCTCTCCAAATTGCGTAGGTCAGAGAGAGTGTGTTATTTATTAGAGCCTGACATCTGTTGCTGTGATGTGATAAGCTCCATTAAAAAGCCTGGCCATCAGTCACTGCTTACACAGATTCATCCCAGAACTAGCCTTTCACCGTCCTGGGAGCCTGCACAGCTCTGACTGTACCAGGCACCAACATTTGCAGTGCTGCGCTACCTCCCATCTCCCTGGGAAAGCCAATCAGAGCAAATCCCCTTAGCAGGACCCTTTGGCCCATCTTTTCTCAGGCTCCTTTCTGCTCCTCCTAGGGCTGGTTTTGAGCTCTCTGTCCACCTCTCTTTCTCAGTGGAAAACAGGGTTGGGCCTAAGCTTTATCCTCAGTTGTACAAGCCAAAGAAGCTGGGCTTATCAGAGGAAAGCTTATCAGGTGGGGGGGGGGGTATCTGGCCCACTGTCCAATTTTTGCTAGGGAAAGTCATATGGGGACTACTAAGTGCTCAGGCACGAGTTCTGATTATACAACCCCCTGCCATGGAGAAAGTGTTCTCCATCATTTGTAAGGTTTTCTGATTGTGAGTTATAGTCAATATTTTCTTTCTTAGAAAAATATACAAAAAGAAGGATAGAGAAGTTCTGGTTTAGAGTTTTTTTAATAACACACCAAAGAGGAATGTACATTTACTAATAGGATCAGAGTTCCCTTTGAACCATTGGAAGAAGACACATATAAGAAAACAAAGAAAATGCAAAGCTGTGAGGTAGGAGACCTGGATCTCATCCAGGCCCCACTCTTAACTTCCTGTGTGATCTTGGGAAGGGCATGCCATTTTCTGGGCCTTGGTACCCTCATCTGAAAGCATCAGGCGAGTATTTACCTGTTACCACTAAACTCTGATAGATGTGTGGAAATTTTAAGTGAAAAGTATGTTCAAGGTAGCATGGTAGTTTTTCATCTGTATTGAAAAACATCCATCCCTGTTACCAGAAGTCAGATACAAATTGAAATCTTACTAAATAGAATTAAGGACACCATGTACGTGTTGCTGTTTGTACAGCCTGTATCTGATATTTATAGAACACTTTAGCTGTGGAATGTGCACGCATATGCCCCGAACACACACCCTGTAAAATCACTCTAGATGCAATACATTTTCAGATGTCAAGTTAAAACAGCTTCCTGGGAATTAGGCTTGACTGTTCAGATGTGTGTGCTGGCTTCTGACACATGCCGCCAGGGCTGCTCAGGGCTGTCACGAGTGAGGTGGAGTGCAGCCAAGGCAAGAGGGCCCAGGCTCTCGTCTCTATCACTTCTCATTAAGGCAGAGATTCTAGAAAGGAGAAGGAGGCACCATCCAAGGATGGTCAGAGAATGTTGAGGACTGTTCATACTGTGCAGATTATAGTGACAAGCGGAGCCCTTGCTTCTGCGGGACAGGATCCTCTCTTTTCTATTGTCAGATCATTCAGCACAAGAACCACTGGTGACAAAAACTAGATTCATGCCTGCTGAAGTAGAGTTGATAGAAATAAGCAAAATAGGTCTAGGCAAATAGGTCTCTTGTCTTTCCTCAATGATTCACAAAATCCATAGCCAACAGCAGAGCTGGGTTGCGTTGACCAAGCCAGAAAGTAAGCTTGACAGTGGGGCCAGGTTCAGGACATGAAACTCAGAGGAAAAAAACTTTAAAAATCAGCTAGTGATAAACTTTTACTATCATGGTGGCAATGAAATGAAATTACTGGCATAGAGTTGACATTCCAGGCATTAATTTTATTTCTTGGAAGAATCTGGTTAAGATGTATAGTACAAAGATTAGAACCCTGTGTCCCCAAAGACTGGTCCAAGACAATGCCTAAGCTGTGTGTGACCTCCTGCTTTTCCCCTGCCTCCTGTGGTCCCAGGAGCAGCATATTGGACTCAGGGCCTGGAGTGAGGAAGCTTGCATGTGGAGTGACCTGTTTCACAGCTCACCCAGGAGGCTGAAGGCCTTTGTGTCCTTAGGATGAGCCCAGGATATTCTTGAGCAGAAATAACTTTCTGAGGGTCTAAAGACCTGGTCCCAAGGATTTTTAAGAGAAGATAATTATCTGCATAGCTAAACTTGTGGGTCCCTGTTCCGGAGGGTATCCCACGAGGATCGCCAGCCTGGCTGGGGACAGGGTGCGAGCAGGGAAGGTCCGCTACTGCCGCTCTGCCTGCGTCTCTCTGCTGTCCAGGAGGTCTGGGCCAAAGGGAGAGAGTGTCGCCTCTGCCACTGCCTCTGACTGACCGCACCTCCACTGTTGGACCGGGCAGCGGGGAGGGGAGAATCCCGAAGGCGGTTCAGGAGAGCAGACCTCTTTCCAGCTGTTACAGCTCTAGTGTTACAGCTCTTTCGACAGAAACTCTGGGACAATGGGATGATTCTTGCACACTTTTTACTTCTCCTGAATAGAGCTCTTATATACAGTTTTGGGGTGGGTTAGGGTCTGGCAGCTTGGTTAGGTGGCTTGGTCTGAGAGCTTGGAGATACCTCATTTACATGTGAGAGAGCCTGAGGCACTGTTCCTCCTGACTGATGGCCATAGACCTCTCTGTGGGGAGGGGCTGTGGAGGCTGAAGCTAAATGAAAAGAACCAGGGCCCAGGAGCAGAGCTGAACACCAACCGATAAAGGTCCGGTCTTTGAGGCCTATGCTCCACCAGGCACCCAGCTGCTTCTCACAGCCTACTGCCCCACATAAACTTATTATTATTAGGATTTTTAAATGAGAGAAAAGAGTAAGGGTACAATGACCAGCAGGCCACAAGCAACGTGGCCTTCACAGTAACCTCCAGATCATCAGGGGAGGGGATGCACAGCGAGAAGTGGAGAGAAAATTCCAGTGACTCCTGTCTTCCGTACAGACACTTAGTCAGCCCAGTGGAAAATGGAAGGCAAGAAAGCAGAAGTCAGGTCAAGAAATGCCTAAGTAAACCTTATCCAGAGTCACCTCTGAGGGGAAAATAGTAATTCATTTCTTTGTGTCCAATGAAAGTCTCTGCCAGGTACCCAACAGAGAGAAACAGGACATAGCAGTTATGTTATGGGTTGGCAAATCCATTCAGCAAATAATATAGGAAACATGTGCAGGAAACCACATATAAAACATGTGCAGAGCCCTGGGGACCCTAACATGTAACACACACACACAGAGTTGCTGTTCTCAGAGTGCTGAAACTCAGTACCCATATTTCAAAGAACCCCAGCTACCAAGGCCAGTCACTAATGGAGATTCTTCTCTGACACTAAGGCCTTCCTTAGGGAATTAGCTGCTCAGTATACTGTGTATAAGTAAAACTTGTTGAGTGTTGATGGGGAAATTATTTTAATACCTGGCATAGTGTTGTTTAATGGTAGCTGCTGTTATTGGCTGCCACACTGAGACATTTGATCTTTTTTCTGAATGCAATAGGGTTTTCCTGATGAGCTTACATGTTGGTATATAGGCCTACGTTAATGCGGGCAGGCAAATCCTAGTAGAGCCTCCATGGCCTTGGAAATGGTGATGAAGGTGATGAGAGCATCATGTCTTCATTTCATGCTCTTGATCAAGGGCCCAGTAAAGGAACCATTGGCTTTGACCCATTAACCCTTTCATTGCCAGCCTGGAGCTTCCCAAACCTACTCTGCTTCTCAAGTGTTAGAATTGCCAGGTATAGAACTGAAGATGGCCACTGGGTAAAGTGCCTGCTTTACAAGTTATATGTATGAGTTTGATCCTCAGAGCCCACATCTAAAAAGCCAGATATAGTGGCACATGCGTGTAAATACACATTCACATAAAAAATAGAGTTGCCAGATACAGTGCCATTTACTACAGAAACAGTAAAGTTTTGCTAAGTAACAAATAAGTTTATAAAAGTATCCCCTTTGCAGGACATATTGTCACTAAAAAGTCAATGTTGTTTATCTAAAGCTTGAACGTGGTAGGGCTTCCTGTGCTGAAGGGCAGTTCAGGCTAGGTGGTAGTCTTCAGCCAGAGCAAGCTGCAAGTCTAAAAGCAGGATCCACTCTCCTTGTCTTTCAGGTAGTAAAAGCTCCATCCAGAGGACCTTGGGCAGAGACAGCAGTGCGGCAGTGTGGATAGTCCCCACTGTGTGGGAGTGGGAGTAGGCGAGGCAGGAGGAATGTCCTGTGCTGTTCTGCACATCTCTCTCAGCTCTCAGTGTCCCTAAACACAACACAGCTCAGACCTGCCTGCCTCTAGCTTGAAAGTCCCGTGGAGGATTTTTCTCTTCAGAACATTCTTGCAGACAGTTGGTAGAACAAACACAGTCTCCTCAGAGGACCAGTAACTTATCTCACTGAATAAGAGCCAGCCTCAGAGTCAGTGAGTGCCTCCTCTACAGGGTTCCTCCTGGATTTGAGAGAGCTGCCCCCATCCCCCAAGTGTGATGCTGATGGCCTCACTGGTCACTGCACCAGGAACCTGAGACTGTTGAGAGGGCAGTTCAGAAGGGAGGCGATCTGCCCCAGTTCTGCAGCTCTTCTGTCTTTGGGCCCTTAGTGATTATTCAGGGGATCTGAGAATTCCCCGCACTCTTGTTTCTGAATGGCTTCTGTGGATTGCAGGATAAACCCTCCCTAGGCTCCATCTGGTGCCCCCTCCTTGAGACACCACAGCTTAGTACATATTTGGATCCCTCTCTTGAAGTCAGTTGTTAAGCCCTAACAGACCATGCTGCTGGGAATGGTGGATTTCCTGAGACCAGGCTGATCCTAGCCTGCCCAGTGCACACTTCCTCGCTACATTCTCTGCCCCACCCCGACCAAGTGGTCTGTGGTTTTGATGGAAAAATCCACCTTAGAGAAGATAGTCTTAAACCTCAGTTTCAGGGGAAGATTCTGTCCGTGCAACCTGAGGTGAGAAGTAAAGCAAAGCAGGGTGTAGGTTTGAGCAGAGCTGTACCCTTGTGCTTAAGAGTGACCTTGGCCTCTTAGTCCTCCCAAACTACAATGATTATCCAGCTGCCAGAGAGTTCTTAGAGGAATCACTTCATTAAATGGTGTCACTGACAAGGTGGTATTAACCCTAAGACCAGTTTTATCTGGACGTTCTGAAAGCACACTTGACTGTGCAGGCAGAGCCGGCCCACGTGAACCTGGAGCTTGATCATGGGATCTTCCTTTCTTCATTTTCTTGTTCTTGCCTCAGCCTGTCAGGAGACCAAGAAAACTTGTTTTGAAAATGCTTGACAGCCAAAACAACCTGTTCTCAGTCTGGACAAGAGGGCTTGTCCTCCCTGACCGTTTCTGTGCAATTGGATGTTGGACGAACTGCTGACTGGAAAAAATGAATTTGCTGCTTTCTTCTCCTATTGTTCAGAGAGGAGTGCCAGTGGCTTTCCAGTTCCTTTTGGCCTCTCCACAGCCCTTCTCCCGAGACACCTTAGACTGTGTCTGAGTCTGGCTGATTAATGACCACGAGCAGCATACACTAGGAAAGCCATAACCCCTACTTCCATCAGTGCGAGCTGAGCTGGATACCCACTTTAGGCAGACTTCAGCCAAACAAAGATGTTTAACCTGTGATTTTCCATTAAATTGTTAGTCCCTTCTGGTAGGGTGAAAGTCTTAGTTAAAATCTCCAGTTATCCAAGTGGCCATCTTTCCTACAATTTTGTCGGCTCTTGGTTGGGCCTGCTCTGTTCCCCCACATGAAGCCTTGCAAATTCAGTCTTGGACAGCTGCATAATTCCCTGAGGGACATTCTTTACCTCTACGCAGAGAAGGTGCAAACTAGATAAGGGATCAGTGAACAGTCAGAGACCTGCTCTACCAGCACCTGGTTTTATGAATAAAGTTTTATTGGAACATAGCTACCCCTATCCATTTACATCTTGTCTACAGCCATGATCAGTACAAAGCACATACGAGTTATTGTGACAGAGATTTGACCTGCAAGCTGAAAATATCTAATGTTTGGCTCTTTACAGAATATGTGTTGACCTTTAAACTGGAGGTACTCTGAGTTCTAACAAGGACTCTGTTCCCTAAAGTAGCCACTAAGGAGCTGACTAGGAAATAGGTCTCTCCTCCTCCCCACAGTTGGCAGTACAGAACATGCTCTGGCATTGTTGAAGTGCACAAAGGGTGGGGAGCTTATTCTCCTGTGTTTTTACAGAGTTTATTCCGCTGTATGTCTGTGTTTGTTCATTGGTCTGGTAGCTCTGACACCTATGGTGTCTACCAGTTTTAGATGGGGGTGGCGGGGGACTGACACCTTCCTCGGCTGTGTGGGACTGTCTTCTGTGGCTTGGTTCAAGGTGGGACACCCATGTGTACCCACATGGAAGGGAATGCTGATCTGAATACTGACTCATCTGCTTGGTAAACATGGTGGGTAAGGGAACCACATGCTGTCTTCAAGAACCCAGATGCCCAACCCTCTCCCACCACTGCTTTGTCTGGATTTGCCTCATCTCCCAGTCTGAGCAGTGGGATGGGGAAGATGGCCAAAAGTGCTGAAGTGATTGGTAAGCTCTGGTTTTTTAAAAAAAAAAAAAAAAAACCACAACAGTGAGGGACCTCTAAAATATGAACTAGGAAGCACCTTTTCTACTCAAAGCCAGTGCAAACAAGGGGTGTCATTTATAAACTTCACTTCACTTCCCTCACTTATGTCCTGTACCAGCTCTCTGCTGACCAAAACTGCAAACTTGGTCTGCGTGAAAGCATTGTGCAGACTAGGAAAGGCTGCCTCTGCCCCCTTTAGGTTGCTAGTTTCACTAGTAGCTTGGAACAAAGCTGTCTCTTTTCTCTGCTTCTCTGGCTCTGAATGAACACACAGCTTAGCAAGATGAGCACAGGCCATGCAGCGTGTTGCCACTGCCACAGCCGTTGCTGGACTCCCAGACACAATAGCATTTGCTGACACTCGCCCAGTGTGTCCACAGAGTCCTGTAATGTGATCCTTGCTGCCTAGGATATGGCCTTGCCTTTGAGATCCTAACAAGCAGGGACAGTCTCAGTAACACCCTTCCACACCTCCCCCCCACCCCCCACCCCAAGCAATAAGAACATGGTTCCCAGGCTCAGGGATGGAGGTTGGATGCTCTGTGGCTGGGAGCAGAGACAGGGTGTTGCAGGAGGTATTAGAAAATTGGGACAGTCCAGCAAGCTCTCTAGCAAGGCCAGAGCTTCCGAACTGGTTCCACCAGGCTGCTCTCTCTAGCTTGCTCCCATAGTGACCAGTCACTGTGTTTCCAGCTCCGGTTTGCTTGTCCCTGGAGCTGCTAGTTCCTTCACAGCCATAACCTCCCAGTTGTCAGTGGACCCATCTACCAGTAACCCAGTAAATTAAAACTCCAAAGCTTAAGATTAATCAATGAATTTATATATTTGCAAACACTCAATACACAAGATGCCCATACAATTAGAATTGTTAACCCAATTAACTAACCTAGATATGAATAACTACCCAAGACTACTAGAGACATGCAGCCATCTTGCCTCTCTTCCTCTCTCCTTCTCTCCTTCCAACTCCTAGCTCTGCCTCCTTCTTCCCTATCCAATGACAGAGCCCCACTGCAAATACAATGGGCAGGAAATTCCTGCCGCATTATGGTTCTCTTGTTTAGGCCTCATTAGTTCAGGTCCTGATGTTGGCCCTTCCTTGCCAACCTCTGGCCTAAAACTAGCTCAGCTTGACGAGCACACTATTTGTTGTCTCAAAGGCAGCACCCTAACAGCACCAAGAAGTTTGCTCAGAGGCCCAGAGTAGGTGGGCTCCTCATGGGGGAACTGACCTCATTCCCAAGGCATTGGGTTACATGCTGCACAGTGGGTAGAGGGATGGATTTCCCCTGGGACACCACCCACTGTCACATAGTGCACTGTCAGAACTGTTTGCTGAAGGCTGTGATGAGCTCTTATGGACATTACATTGTGGTCAGATACGATACCACTCCTCAGTTCATGCTGGGAATTATAGTTGAGCCAGGCATGTGAACACATCTTTTAACGATTTCCATTCTCCACATCTTAGCCTGCATCTGACTTTGGCCCCCAGAGTTCAGAGTCTATAGGAGAAGGAAGAAAGAGAGGCTGGGCGCCTGAATCTTTCATGTCAATTTCCTGTCCTTTCTCTCGGTTTGAAAAGACTATGGGAGGAGAGGGAATTTCATTCATCATTGTCTTGAGCCTCTAAAATGTGTAAGGCACCCTGCTAAGGAGCAATTGTGCTCTGTGGATATATCACTTCCGTCTTGGTGACCTCAAAAGATGGAGTAGAAAGATGAAGGGCAGATATGCAGATCAGCACCACCCACCCCATGGGAGACAGGAAGGTAAGCAAATGAGGTTGATATGGGACTGGCCATGTGTGGTAACATGTGACCATCCCCAGGGCACTGCTTCCAGTCACCAGGCTTCTGATGGTGTTGATGAAGACCCCAAGGGTCTCATCATGTAGAACGTGGTACACCTCAGACTGTGTTCTTCCTGCTCCACATCTAAGCTTCAGTGGCCACAGAAGGCACCAAAGACCCTCCTGAGCTAGTAATGTACTATTGGCAGGGCACTGAGTTGCATACATGTTCCTGTCTGACACTGAACCTGTTCCTGCCTCACTGTATGCCTGTCTGTTCGTGGATGTCGTGGCGTAAAGTAACAAGATCCATTTACTGTGGAGAGAGTAACAGGATCTATTCTTTACATACTGCTATTTAGATTACAATGAAGTTATTTTTAAAAACACATTATAAATTGCAATATACCAAGTACCAAGTTAGTTCATTCACTTAACCAACAAACATTGCAAAGTTATACAGTGCCAGGCAGCACCAGTGAGTCCAGATCTCCCTGGAAGGTGTTCAAGGAGGGCAGTGACTCAGTTGCATGAAGATCTGAGTTTGAGGCTTGGCACACATGTAAAAAGCCAAGCATGGTGATGCACACTCATAGTCTCAGTACTGGAGAAGCAGAGACGGGATCCCTGGGATTCACTAGCCAGAGATTGGAACCTGAGAACAAGCCTCAGGTACCAGTGGGAGACCCTGTCTCCAAAAACAAGGTGGGCAGTTCCTGAGGAAGGGGACCTCTAGTCTTCAGATACATGATCACATACATGTACATAAAAATACACACACATAGAGAAAGAGGAGACAGAGAGAAAGAGGGAGGGATAGATATTCTGGTAACAATCAAGTGGGACAGAAAGAAAACCAAGGTGGCTCAGTTCTTCCAATGCTCGGCATTGTGCTCTTATCACCCCAAGCAGAGAAACAGATGGAGACCCAAGGACTTCCCCAAAAGCACAGGGAACAAGTGATGAATCTGTGTTTAAATTTAGCTCTGCTTCTAAAGCTCACAGTTTCCCTTCACAGCTGGGCAATGCAGGGTGTTCTCCTTGCCTTAGAATACCCAGGAAGCGCTAATCTCCAGGCCCTTTGTCTTTTCCCAGTCTTCTCCCAACAATGACCCAGACAAAAATTAAGGCCAGAATGACCCTCTGGTTCTAGACCAGACTATAGGATCCTTGTAAAGTTGGAACAAAAGGTGGACAGAATGAGACCCTGTCTCAGAAATTTCGGGGAGGTCTGGAGAGATGGTTCAGCAGTTAAGAGCACTGGCCACTCTTCCAGAGGATCCAGGTTGGATTCCCAGAACCCACATGGCATCTTACAGCCATCTGTAACTCCAGTTATAGGAGACCCAATGCCATCTTCTGTTTGTATTCTGTATACCACCAGGCATGAATGTAGGACACAGACATAAAAGCAAAACACCCATGCACATAAAATAGTGAAATAAAATTTAAAAGCCTGAAGAAGAATACACCCATGGGTGGACAAGGAATGTAGCTCAGTGGGAGAGCTCTTGCTTAGTGTGTATCAAGCCCTTGGGTCAGTTTCCAGCACTAAAGCATCCAGTACATCAGTAGGTAAATGGAAATTCGGGGTATTTCTTTGTCATTGAAATGATGTACCACCCCAACCCCACCCCAGCCCCAAGATAAGCCCAGAAAACAAACTGGAGTTGCTCTCAGAGATGGGCAAAGTCGTCTGAAGAACTTTATATAAAGCTTGGCAGACCACAATAGCAAAGCCAGAAACACCCAGGAGACTCTCTCTGTAACACACAAGAAGGCAGGACCTAGCTCGATTGATAGGCAGCCTCCAGCCATCCAGCCACTGTATGCCACTGTATGTATTAAGCTCTCCCTTCTGAAAAGCACCCAATAGTGTCACCCACCCCTCACAAGTGCTATTAGAGCAAGCCCTGCCTCAGACAACCTGCTAAGATCACTCTCAACCCTATGTTTCTCCAGCACCAAATTGGTGCTCAGCAGTTATCCAAGTCAGATAGCTAGGGTGTGTTTGACATGGGAAACTCCATTGCAGGGCCTGGTCCTACCCCAGGCCTCCAGAGGGAAGAGGGTGGGTTTCCAAGAGGCAGGGAGTCTTTCCAACATGCTTCAGGGCACTGGAAAGTATCCTGTACCTGCAGAATAAAGGGGCTTCTACCTAGCTGGCTCCCAGACTTGCAAATGAAATTAATTATTGTTTGTGATATACTTTAAGATCCTCCGATGAAAGGCCTTGTATAAATGCAAATTATTATTATTGCTATTATTGTTATTAAAGATGCTAGACATCTGGCCTGCTGCATAATGCCCAGGCATAGGTCTGAGCAGAAAAGAAAGTTTTCTCACTGACAGTAATGAGTGAGCCAAGGAGGGCTTGGTCCATAACTAAAAGCAAAGCACCCAGCTCCCTTCTAAGGCTAGCATGCAACTTTCTGACCTGGTCGTCAAATGTTTATGTGTTCTCTGAGGGCCAGGGTTCTGCTTACATGAGTTTCTTTACCCCTGCAGGAGCCAGCCATGCCTAGACCACAAGTTCTCTAAGTGTGAATGTCGGTTGTCTATTCACGTGAAGGATGAGAGGAAGGTAGCCAGGATGGAGACTGTCCATCACTCCTTAGGATCCTAAGTCAGACCTGTAGTTTCCCAGGAGCTGTAGAAAAGCCTCAGACATATGCAGTGCCTCTGATAATGGTTATTAAGACTTTTGGAAGGAACCCCTCTAGCAAAGCACAGGGAGAAGTCATTATTAAATGACTGCTTCCCACTTGAGAAACTACCTATGACTAACATGGTTGGGTTGACACCGAAGTGATAATAACAGCAAACAATGACAGATAATAATATACTTGACCAACAGTTGCCTTAGAAACTATACCTTTATTTTACACATGAGGTTTCTGGGGCCCAGGGAGGTAAGGTGGCTTATCCAAGGTCACACAGCCAGTAAGAAACAGAGCTGAAATCTCTGGAGCATCCCCAGACACAATCTATCCATCGATTGTGTTTGGATCAAAGGCACCCAATTTTATAGCACTGGGCAACAGAGCTTCCAGATGACATCTATGGTGAAAAAAAGTTTGTAGGTACCCTTGTTCTCCTGGGACTCTTTATTTAGGGAACATTTATGGTGCCTCCAGTGTCACATGAGTGGACTGCACATGCCTTTCTTGGAGTTCATTTTCTTCCTTCCTTTCAGCCAAGTGAAGTATCCCCCACTTCCATTAAAGTGCACTAAATATCAGAGAACCAAATGGGCAAGCAAGAAGGTCAGGCTCATCTCATCTGTGCCTTGTTAGAACAGCCCTAATTTTGCTGAGAGGCTATGCAGGGCAGGCCCTAGGGTACCAGTCAGTATCTCTAGACACACTGCAAAATGTTGGGCCATCTGAGCATATGCAGAACAAATGCAGGGGAAATGAGAACTGACCATGAGCCGCTCTTGAAATTCACTAGTAGGTAGCTGGCTATTCTATTAAAGTTTTAGTGGATGAGAAAAAGAACATTCAGCTAAAACTGAATAAATAAATAAAACTGTAGGAGGGGGGGCACCAAATCAAGCTATTCTATCTCTTACTCCCCTATAGATAAGGAAATGAAAGCATTATTCCTTTTGGTAGAGCCAAGGATGGAGCCTGTTTCCCACCTCAGTTGCTAGTGTTCACACTACTGGAAATTATGTCAGAGTGTGAAGGAAAGAGCACATTCTTTGGAGTCAGCAGCCCTGGATTCATAGTAGCATAACCTCTTGTTAGCATGCAACCCTAGAAAAGCCACCAGGTATCTCTGGATCATTGATTTCTCATTAGTCAAAGCAAGGGCGCCGACCTGATGGTGGGGCCATTGGGAGTCAGTGGAAAACAACAGAGATGGATGGATACAAGCAGCATGGTGTCTAGCATAAGACAGGTTCCTTCCTTCCCTCATACTTGTGGCTTCTAGATATGGACCAAACCATAATCCACAGCAAGATATTTATAACTTTATTCAGTGTGTATTATTAGAAGTTTCACAAAATGCTATTTCCCCTGGCCACATGTGATCCTCTCAGATTTTATTTATTTATTTAACTCTCAGATTTTATTTTAACACTGGTCAAGATCCACTGAATGGATTTCCCAGCCCAGTATTTGAGTGAACCTACTTCACACCATAACTGTCACCTGCCTATGTTGCACATACTTCCCTCCCTTCATTATCTGTAACAGATACCTAGGGCCACAGAGCTGGGGTGGTGCTGCGGGAGCCCTGTGGACACAGAGCAGACGCTTCTCCTCTGTTTGCTCTCTGACTTCTCTGGCCCATCTGCTGTGAATGGAAAGGGTGTAAAAGGCCCTCAGTCTGCTACAAAAGCTATCCATAAACACCTTGCCTGGGAAACAAAGACTCAGAGCACTGACCAGATGCTATGCTCAAAAGCCAACAGGTATTTCCCCAGGCAGCTGGGGAAGCCATGAGCCCCTAGACATTTGAAGTGTAGCAGTCACCCCCTAAGCCATATCTGCTGCCTGGCAAACAGTACATCATAGCCACCAAGAAACTCAACAGGGAGACTATTGTTTTAAGCCTACAAAGAATTGGTGTTCTAAAGGTGATCTTAGTCCTTTGGGACTATAACTAGACCCTGAGTCTAGGCTAATGTCCAGTGGTGCTGGATGGAAACCCTTAGGCACCACCTCCTCCAGTTGGAGCCTAGACCCCATACTCTCTGTGGTCAGCCCTGCTGGTAGGC